>NC_056728.1:1764573073-1764750573 GCF_019279795.1 Protopterus annectens | reverse complement strand
GCTGCTGTGTGAGAACTGAAAGATGGTAGAGGTGTGTGTGTGTGTGTGTGTGTGTGTGTGTGTGTGTGTGTGTGTGTGCGCGCGCGCGCGTGTGCTTAACATATCTCTCAACTTTCCAGATTTAGCTTCATAGTTTTGGTCTGTTTCTCATAAAATTTGTGGTTTTCTGGCAAATCAGGGAGGATTGAAGTTACTAAATAATAACATATACATGAGTTTCAGACTTCATATCAACAGTGCAGTGGTGCAGCGGTTAGCATTGTCACAGCACAACAAAAGGCTCTCAGGTTAAATTCTTGGCTGGGGTGCCTTTTCTGTTGAGTCTGCATTCACGTGGGTTACCTCCAGGTGCTCTAGTTTCCTGCCACATTCCAAAGACATATGTTTGGAGCCTTTCTCTCCGGGCTTCCATTGAAAATGGGCTCTGTCACAGTTGGAATTTCCTGATAAACAAATGTTAAATAAATATAATATTCTTCAGAAAATACATGCTACCAGATATCCTGTTGTTCTAGCAACGTTCTAACTTAATAGAGCAATCTTTAAAATCTATCCCTATTTTGGGCCATTGTATCCCCATTATTTTAGGTTTTGTCCAAATTTCTTGCATTAAGAGGTTGAGAGATATGTGTACCTCTCAACTGTTCAGAATTTTGCAGAATGTCCTGGTTTTTGCCCTATTCCACAACATTTGTGATTTTCTGGCAAATAACTTGGGATTGAAATAACTAAATAATGTCATGCATGTGAGTTTCAGACTTTATTTTCTGGGCCTTTGTCCCCCATTATTTTAGGCTTTGTCCAGATTTTTTATGCTAAGAGGTTGAGAGGTATGAAGGTATGGAATGTAATGCCCTAGTTAGGGGTGAGGGTAGGTTAGTCACTTAATTTGATCAGGCTTGACCCTGCAACCTGGTTACAGGAGACAAGAGCCTTCCTCTACACCAACTACAAGACTGCTGATGGAATTGTGAGCTTGAGTTTCAGTACATTTTCAGGGGATTATGAGTGTCAGTGCATTTTCAAGGGATTATGAGTTTCAATTAATTTTCATGGAAATTTGAGCTTCAATGGAAGAGAGTTTACTGTCGCTTATGTTAAATCTGTTTTTAATGTGCAAGTAAGTGTTTTGTATTTCAAGTGGCAGTCACTGTTTGTGTTGTAGAATTTGAAGGCAGTGTTAGTGGCATAATTGCCTTTGGTGCAGAAGGCTGTGGATTTTACATTCATTTAATTAAAAGAACAATAAAAAATACTGTATGATTTTTATTCTGCTTGTAAAAATATTATTAAAGCTTCTTGCCTGACTTTAAGCCTTCAGTTAGGTTATTTGTTATTATTGTTTCAAGATGCCCAGTTTTGTTGCACATCTGTTTTATTTAATTGAGCAAATGAAAAACAGTGCAGTAAGTTGAGCTTGAAAGTGGTAAACGGCTTTTGCTCATAGTTTTTATTTAAAGCTCTAAACCTCATAGCTCAAGTGATAAAAACAAAAACATAATGAGTCAGAAAAAAGGTCAAAGGTCCAGAATCAGGGACAGATTTTACTAAGTATAACATTACTCTTATTTGCTTAGTTGCTAGAATAACAGGATTTTGCATTAACACACATTTTCTGAAGGATATCTGCCATTATTTAAGTTTTGCAGTCCTCATAAATTTGTCAAGCCACAAATCTTGTGAGGAACAGACCAAAAGGATGACAAAGTCAGGGACAATCAAACATATACTCTGATCTCTCAACCTCTTTGGGCAAGAATCAGGGAGAAAGAGTGTGAAAGGCTCAAAATCATGGGCAAATTTTAAGCTTTACTCTTGTCATGAAAGCAATGGATGAAGTTAAAATAGTTCACACCTTAACCTGGCCAAGCCTTTTAACACAGTCCCTTACTCAGGTATAATAAAATAGCTGAATAAACTTTTACATCACTAGATGGACTGCCAACTGGCTCACAGGATGCAAGAGATCAAAACAGGGAGGTCACCTCTAGAAAGAGACCAGTCACCAATGAAGTCCCCCAGGGTTCGGTGCTAAGACTTTTCCTGTTTGCCATCTACTTTTTGGAAGTAAAAGCAGACACCAAAGGCCTTTGGCTGACTAAGTTTGAGATGACTGCAAGCTAGGAGGAGTTATTGAATAACCAAATCACGTAACAATCATGCAGGAAGGTTTGTCCCAAGCAGCAATTGGTGCCAACATCATGAATTGAAAATACGTTATCATATCCTTTGGGAAGTCGTCTACCCAGGGAACTACCAAACTGACAATATTCTCCAGTTGACCCAGTTGTTTGGTATTTGGGAACTTATTTGGACAATGACCTAACTTTTGACCAACATGTGTGCAAGTGTCATAAGATAGTCTTTCTATATTGCACAGCTTATGCACAAATTGAATGCAACAAGATCCAGAGATGTTATTATCCCCCTTTATGAAGCCCTCATTAGGTCAATCACTTTGTATAATGCCCACTTTGGCATGTATGTGTCCAGACTCATGCAACAACTGGATTGCTCACAGAGATACCTTACTAAAAAGATACAAGTCCAGAACAATAGGTCTTGCATGGACTACCTCAAAGCCTTATCACTATACTCGGTATCCAACAAAGTGCTAAGAGGTAACCTGTGTCTGGCATACAAGACATCCTCCGATCCAATACTGATGGACCTACTGAACATCAGCAAGTCAAATGGTATCAGAAATACTCAGTCCACGTATCTAAACAGAATGGTGTGGAGAGACAGATATGTATCACAGAGGATACCACTGTTCCAGTTGCACAGTACTACTGTTTACATTCAAGTAAAAGAAAGCTCATCCCTGTCCATAGTCAAATGCAACTTGGCTCTAATGATGGTTAATAGAAAATGCACCCCAGGGTTGCCCCATATGCCACTAATGGGTAAAGGCTGTTCCTAAATGCTGCATCCCTTACATGAGTCCCCTCAAATTATCTATGGTGTGATCACAGTTATTCTCCATAGGGCTAATACACAATTATCAGCCATAGGATGGGTAAGACCAATCAGGAAATGTTAACTCAAGCACTAAAAGGAAAACTGGCTAAGCTTAAAATGTTCTCCAAGTGAACCTATGTTGAGGTAGTAAATAGTTTTTAAAAAATTTCCCTTTTAGATCATTAAGTGTCTTCCTCTCCACCCCCAGCCTTCAACAGCTTCCAGCACCTCTGAATGTGTCTTACAGCATGATTGAAAAGATTCTTTGGGAGGAGATGATGAGGCGATGAGAACAAACGACTCTGAGACTTGAGAGAGAATTAAAAAAAAAAAAACTTAAAATTTGAAGGGATTTTTGTATGTAGTACATAACGTGGTTTCTGTCTGTGTTCCAACCAGTCTGTTGTTCCTAACCAGTGTTGAGACAGTGAGGTAAGGAGTTTCAAAGCAGGTCTTGCTGCAGCACTCTTCTGTCCACTGAAAGTTATCTAAAGTTTCAGTCACTGCTGAGATTTAGAGTTGCAGGAGTATAATTTAATTGGAACTAACACATTACATTAGAGTTTTAAACTAACATAATTTTTCTGTTGGTGGAAAACATACCACCAAATAAGTTACAGTCTTAATTCTCTAATTAACTGTTCATCATTTATTTAGAAGTTACTCCTTCTAAAATACCATCTGTAGATAAGATTTGCTTCCTTTCCTAATTCCATTGCATGCTGTAGGGAGTGGTTGGATTCTGCTCCCTCAGTGACTTCTGTTAAGCTGTGCAGTTATGTGAATAAAACTGTGATTTTACACTGGTCCTGGGAGGCTGATGATTTTTTTTTTTTAAATAAACAATGGGTGAGGTTTGTGTCTTAAAGTAAATGAACTGATAATTCATTTGAAAGGATTACAACATTGAGTTATTTAAAGATATTTGAGCCTTTTGTTATAGCTCTGGAAGAAGCAAATTTTGGGGACAAAGAGCATGCAGCACTGTTAAGGGACTATTGATCCTGGGGAGTAGCTTGTATTTTTCATGATGCAAGGTACACCACTGCTATGTGACATTAGAAGGAATCACAGTGGATGTACAAGGGTGTTATGCTGGAATGAATGACTATATTGGTGCAGTTTATGATGTAGTATATAAAGTCAAAGTCTAAATTTACCCACTCCCTTGAACTGTACTGAATGGATTTAGAGAAGTAATGAGGAAAGTACTTGTTTGTCTTGAAAGCATAGCAGTGTGTATTAAAGACTGGAATTTCTTTTTATTTTATCCTTTTTTGACCAGGTTAGTCCTACTCTTTTCAGAGGAGTCTCAAAGTGGTATTTACACTACTTGGGTAAATTTGGTTAGAGCATCAGGAACTTCCCCTGCTCTTTCTGATAGGTGCAATGGGATCTTTTATATCCACTTGAGCCACCACCATCTCAAGCAGGTAGGACCTTGGTTTAATGTCGCGGTCAAAGGACAAAACACTCAAAAGTGCAGCACCCCTTGCATGCTGTACTGCAGTTTCAATTACTGATCTGCCTAGTGTAGGAGTAAAATAGTCTTCTGCACCAAAGGCTACCCTGCTGTGCCACTTACATTGCTGCTGTGTTGTTATGAATGTATCCCAGATTTGAAGCAGGCTTTGGGCATACATGGTACATTACATGTCGAAATTCTGCTTCAAATCTTGGATGATATGAGGGTACTTATGTTAAGATGATGGGACTGACTTCTATTTTTGAGCGGATAAGAAAGCTAAGGGTGATGGAGACAGTTGCAGAGAAGGTAAAAGAGAAAAGATTATGGTAATTCAGGCATGTGTACAGAAAACCAGAATACAATCTGGTAAAAAGTTTTGCACTAACAAGAAGAAGGCAAGAGAAAAGGAGATGAAGTCATCAAGCAAAAGAGATGGAGGGACTGTGTGACAAATGACCTGTGACCGTTAAGCATGATTGTTAAAGGAGATGGGAAAATGGCACTGAACTGAAAGAGATGGCGAGAATTTGCACACCACAATCTCATGTAAAATGGGAAAGAAGGGGGGGGTGTATGATGATGCTGTAGTTTGGTGTGGTATAAAAAATAAAGATGTGTTTGTTTGTTGACAGTTTATCTGATAAATTCAGATGGTCTAAGGTTTTAGATTAGTTTGGTATGTTCTCAATTTGCAAGTTGAATACATTGTAGACAAAAGTAAAAGCAGTGAATTTTAGACTCTGGTTTTGAAGAAGTAAGATGACGTGTGTGTCAGATGTCACATTGTGTGTAACTGAACCATGTATTTTGTTTTGGGGATTACTTGCTATGTTGTTATTAATTAGTTGAACTTCATTGTTTTCACAGAAAGCAGTGTTTGCTTGCAAAACCCATTCACATTTACTAGGGTACTTGCTATGGTAATGCCAACTTCAGTGGCATTTGTTGCTAGGTTATCATAATGTATATCTGAGCTGTGCCATTGAAGGGAACTGTGATTTGGCATGGGAAACCAAAAATCTAATTTAGGAATGTCTTGAAAGAGCTGGTACTACCTGTAAATATGCTGTGTGCTGGGCAAGAATTATCTGCCTCTACTACCAAAGCCACATCACAATGATATGCATCTAAATTTACATTGCTGTCCTTCATATGTATTGTCAGAGAAGTTTAAGGTTATCTTTCCACAGCCCCCAACCCCCCTCCCCTACCCCATACCGCTGGTCTGCTTTCCAAACTGCACCCCCCTTCTTCAAATTCCTGGATCCGCCACTGCTAAGACTATAAATAAATCAACACAATCATGACAGAATATTTGAGAAGTTTCCATAACTGTTTGACTTTTACTGTGCACATGTACTTTTTTGCTTTTGCACCTTGAATTAATTTTACCAGTGCTAGCTCCTCAAAAGCCAGGTAACCCAAAATATAAGCAGGCTTCACTTCTTTAACTGTTACAATTTCAAGTATGATTTTATTTTTATGTTAAGTCATTGGGTTTTATCCCAGTGAATCCACATGTTGACATGTTTTAATTGTGTGAACATAGCTTTTGTTTCAGTACCATTGAATCCCAATGAATTGAAGTATATTCAGTTAAAGTACCGCAGTCTGCATGTGTGTTTAGTTTAAATTTATTTGGCTTAATTCTGAACACTTTTTGCCAACACTTTGATTTGTATTATTTCTTAATGCTTCTGATGCATTTTCAAACTCAACTTATTTCACTTTAACAATGTCTGCCAAATTAACTCAGCTGTTTTCACTATAATAATGTCTGCCAAACTAGCTCAGCTGTTTTCACTATGATAATGTCTGCCAGACTAGCTCAGCTGTTTTCACTATGATAATGTCTGCCAGACTAGCTCAGCTGTTTTCACTATAATAATGTCTGCCAGACTAGCTCAGCTGTTTTCACTATAATAATGTCTGCCAGACTAGCTCAGCTGTTTTCACTATAATAATGTCTGCCAGACTAGCTCAGCTGTTTTCACTATAATAATGTCTGCCAGACTAGCTCAGCTGTTTTCACTATAATAATGTCTGCCAGACTAGCTCAGCTGTTTTCACTATAATAATGTCTGCCAGACTAGCTCAGCTGTTTTCACTATAATAATGTCTGCCAGACTAGCTCAGCTGTTTTCACTATAATAATGTCTGCCAGACTAGCTCAGCTGTTTTCACTATAATAATGTCTGCCAGACTAGCTCAGCTGTTTTCACTATAATAATGTCTGCCAGACTAGCTCAGCTGTTTTCACTATAATAATGTCTGCCAGACTAGCTCAGCTGTTTTCACTATAATAATGTCTGCCAGACTAGCTCAGCTGTTTTCACTATAATAATGTCTGCCAGACTAGCTCAGCTGTTTTCACTATAATAATGTCTGCCAGACTAGCTCAGCTGTTTTCACTATAATAATGTCTGCCAGACTAGCTCAGCTGTTTTCACTATAATAATGTCTGCCAAACTAGCTCAGCTGTTTTCACTATAATAATGTCTGCCAAACTAGCTCAGCTGTTTTCACTATAATAATGTCTGCCAAGCTGTTTGTTTTTCCTGCTCTTCTTCATATTTCTTTTTTACATGATGCAAACTGGAAATATTTTTGAACAAATTTCCATGTGCATATCTTAGAAAAATGTCCTTTTCTAGCACAAGTGATGCATGAAGTTCAGTTGCTTTGTATTTCCCCTTGTCTCTGGTACTGCTATATGACATCTTTGTGTGGTTCCTTTCATTTCCATTACAGCCCCGCTTCTTTATTTTTGCATTTTATTTGATTCACGTTCTCTAGTCTGCACATCCTTTTCCACTATTTTTTAACTGATTGCTAATAATTGTACTCCTGCTGCATACATTCACAGCTTTTGGTAAGATCATTTCTGTTTATAAACAATCCACAAAGCACTGAGTAGAGAAGCCAGGCACCGGACAGCTGTCAGAAGAGAGAAAAGACTGAGTCTTGTTACCTTGACAGTATTGGGCCCAACTGTCTAAAGTGTAACAACAGTCAAGGTAACAAGACTCAGTCTGCCTGGCTTCTCCTCTACTCAGTGCTTTGCGGATTGTTTATTAGTTTTCGTTTTTGCACTGTTCTTCCGTTTTTGTGGTTACATAATTTCTGTTTATGTTAATAGCCTGTCCATTGTTTCATCAATTATTATAACACATACTATTCTGTCGCTTATTAATGAATCATGCAGCTCACCAGATTCCAAGTCTTTGATTTTATATTTCTTTTTAGTAACAAAAGAATCTGTTATGTCTTAAACTGATTTGTCACTATTCTTATCTTTGTGATTGTTTTATTTGTTGCAGTGCCTCCTTCTGCAGTTTTGCCATAATTGTTTCATGATTTACAATCATTTTTCAGTTTTGTTCTGTTATTTTTCATTTTGTGATGTTCTGCCTCTCTTTACTTTCCTGTGGAATGCCCTCTTAACATTTGATGTGTTAGGAATTCTACTAAACTGTCAGTGCAGTGCACAAAAGCAATTTTGAGGACTGGAGTGTTTTTTCTAGTTAAAGCAGTGATATTCAAGTTATTGGTTTAACTTCTGATGTTGGAATTCCAACAAGAATTACACTTATTTGAATTCAGCAGGAAGTTCAGAAGACAGTAATGTTGATGAATCTTTATCTAAAATGACCACTTAGTAATCATCTATCTAATCATGTACTATTATGTGTATTTGACCACATACATTGTGCCATACTCTCCCCAACTTTACATTGTTATGAAAGTTCACTGTACCACTGTCCTACTTTTATAAACTTCTATGGATCTAAACTTTTAACTGCAAATGCTCATTCTGATCTACCTTTGAATGCTTTTTCATATAATCATATTGCCTGTATTATGATTACAATATGCTTGCGTTACTGTTCACAAAGCCGAACTGTTTCCCAGAGTAAGTAACCACTGGGCCAGCAAGGGGAGATTTACCCTTCTGCCCACAGTAGTGCAATCCCGGAGTTGGTATATTTAGTTAGGGGGTGCCCTGCCCCCCCCCCCCACCTGGGTATGTTGTAGATGGTGCCGTGTGCTCTTTTATTATTGATTTTACATTTGTTGACCGGGTTAGTCAGACAGAGCTTAATAGCCTTTTTTCAGTGGAGGCCCAGGGAGAAATGCTTCACAGTTTAACAGTACAATTATAAAAAAGTATAAAAAAAAAATCTGCAATCAAATTCTCTCCACAACTATACATTACGTGTATAATAGAGGCTGTGCAACAATAATAATACAATTTAGGTACTAGAGTAATAATTCAGAGGTGGCAATATACAGTTTGAATAGCTATAAAAAAGTGAACAAGAATTAATCTATGTGAAGGCAGCTTGAGGGAAAATAGCAGCTAAACAGAAGCAGTCTTGCAGAGGACAGGCAGTGGTCAGTTTTAGAATAGGTAGGTAGATTATGGAGAGTGTGCGCAGTGACAGGACCATTGACTTTTCAGATATTCTTTTGTGGCTGTTTTGAATTGATTGAGTTGTTTGAGTAACCTAATTGCCAATGGCAGTTTATTCCAGGAAATGGTAGGATAGTAACTATAAAGGTTAAAGCCAGTTTTAGTCTTGGTATTATAGGTATGCAGTAGGTCCGGGTTTGAGCTATGGAGATTTTCTCCCCAGGCCTTTTTGTGAGAAAAGCAGTACTTACATACTTATATTAATAAATACATTTTTGCAAACTATGAAGAGTATAGGATTTGCTAGGATATGATTTTTTTGCTGCTAATTATTGATTGAAATATAATTTTTAAACTAGTGACTGCATTACTTTCATTTTGTGGTCACACTTAGTGTTATCACTGTTGGTTCACAGTGGTGCACTATTGTTTTTGTTAATGTCTTGACTGGCAGCAGTATGTGTATGGGTAAAGTATTTTTGTTTGGTATGTAAGGGAGAAAGTCAGTAAATTCTGTATGGAAGTGAAAACTCCCAAAAAGCAGAAATGGACACGGATGTTTTATAAAATCAATGGCTCTCCTTTATTAAAATTCGAGATGTAAGCGCTTTCACGGTTCAAATCACCGCTTCTTCAGACTTAGAACTTTTAAAACCAAAACACATATATATATATAGTATGCAACAGTTACATTCCCTCCAAAACAATCAGTTAAAACATTACTTCGGTTTAAAGCAACAGTATACATATTAAACATTACCCTACCAACAGACATACAAGAAGGTTTACTTAAGCCTTTTTGACTTTAAAACAAGCTTAATCGATGTAACAGCATTCGATCATTTGATCGTTCGCTGTTCTAAAGTAGACCCAGGAAAGCCACACAACAGTTGCAGTGCTACAACAGTAAGCAACTGCTGTTGCAATGCATGCAAAACAAAAACATAATACTTAAAAAAAATAATGTAACAAATCACGTTAGGCATCTTGTGCCCTTGCAAAGAGCAAATGGAGAGTATTGAGAATAAATATTTTTTTCTAGCCTCATAATGTTTGATGAACATCTTTCTATTACTATTTTGCCATTCTGCTGTACAAGAAAAAGTAAGTGTTAAGAACGAATACAGACACACAGCTGCTTCATCTGCTTAAACCTAAGCTGATTTTCCTTCCGTGGTTGTTCATTTCCAGCACGATAAAACACTCTCATCAATCTAAAGAAATATCTAAGAGGACAAATTAAGTCTACTAAAGACCACTTTGACGTAATGATAGCCTCTCAGGCAAAGAACCACAAGGCTTTCTTTAGCTGTGGCCAAAATCTCAAAGGCAGCCCACAGTAGTGTGCAGAACTGATTGTAAATGGAGTCACCCACATGGAGCCAGAAGATATAGCAAACCTGCTGGCCAACAAATTGATCTCTAATTGCATCCCCCACATTGCCCCATAGGAAATACCATTGAACAAACCCTCCAACTGTCACTAGAAGAGCAGGTCATAGATGCACTCTATAAGGCCAAAAATGCTGCAGTGATGGGCCCTGATAATATCTCAAGATGCTTTCTAAATAGCTTGAAACAAGATGTGTCAGGACCACTAGAGTCACTGTTTCACCATAGCCTTCAGAGAGACTTTGTGCCATGTGAATCAAGAACTACAGTAGTCATCTCTCCATACAAGGGTGGGCCATCAACAAACCCTGGGAACTACAGACCCATAACTCTGACTAGTCTCATATGCAAATCCATGGAAAGAGTTATCATGGAAATGATTAAAAAGGAACTAAAAAAAACATCAAACACTGGATCCCAACCTAGTTTGGTGTAGTCAAGGGCAGATCATGCCTACTGAACATGGTGGATTTCTTTGAGAAGGTCACCAAGGCAATGATAAGGGGAAATGTTGTATACTGCCTACCTTGACCCGGATAAGACATTTGATACAGTATACCACTTGGGCATTGCAAACAAACTCATGGATATAGGCGTAAACCCCTAAATTACATGCTGGATAGCCATCTGGCTCTCATGTTGGACCCAGGAAGTTAGGATGGGGAGACCACCTCCACGAAGAGGTCTGTAACTAGCAAAACCCCTCAGGGCTCAATTCTGGATTTGCTTCTTTTTGGCATCTTCTTCTTAGAAGTCAAGTCCAATGTCTTAGGCCTGTGGCTGACTAAGTTTGCAGATGCTGGAGCAGTTAGAATTCCTCCAAGACACTAATATCGTACGGGAAGGACTAACAGAGACAAGTGATGGGTGCCTGAGTCACGACTTAAAACTCAGTGCCAAGAAATGTGTAATAGTACCCTTTGGGAAGGCAGCCTACCTCACTTGATAATACATCCCTAAGGGTAGAAGCAGTAGTCAGTGATTTGGATGCGTATGTAGATAGTAACCATGCCTTCAACCATGTGTCTAATGTAGTAAGGAAGTGATTCTGTGTTGCTTAACTTGTAGACAAGGGCATGGCGTCTTAATCCAAGGAAATCATTGTTCCACTGTATTCGGCTCTCATAAGGCCCATTATTGAGTACAGTGCCCCTTTCGTGTGTACTTGATCGAACACGTATAACAAATGGAACATCCTCAGAGATTTGTCATGAAAAGATTACAGGGTATAAACAGCATTTCCTGTGCAGGTTGCCTCAAAACCCTATCTCTATACTGTGTTTCCTAAAGACTGTTAAGAGGTGATCTGTGTCTAGCATACAAGGCAACCTTGAATCCCACTCTTATGAACCTTTTGCATATCTGCAAAACATAGCATCAGAATTACTCGAACAAGGGATTTAAACTTTGCTTGCAATGTAAATAGATACACTGATAGGGACAAGTATGTGTCTCAGAGATTTCCTTTTCTCTGGAACATGTTACACATCCTTGAGAAATACAGCTGCTCCCTAACTCTTTTCAAGAGAAACCTGGACCAGTGGATGGGAAATTGGAAATACACCTCAGGTCTATCACCTATGTCTCTAATGGACAGAGACAACCTGTAAATCTTGCCCTAGCTTATATATACCCTTTATAATAACCTCTAAGACACATAAACTCGTAGGATAGTATTGGGATGTTGGCCAGGCTTATAAAGGCCCCAGTGGTCATTAACCTAGTATACTCCTGTGAACCTGTAAACAGAGAATTGTGATCAAAAGGTCACCCCCTCATTCCTTGTGTGTGGGTCCAATATAATGCTCAACTTGACCGTCATTTCTCATAGAAAAGGCAGTTAACGTGGCATGTACAAAAGCTTAAGTATTTCTCTTTCTTCTTTGTTGATTGAATTCTGAGAAGTATTATTTTTTAACTACAGTGCTTTAAATTGCATGGGTATTAACAAAAACTAAGAATTGCCAGGAATGTGTAACGTGTTAATACCTTATTGTTTCTTGGTAACATTGGAGGAGGAGGGCTGACATGGAGTTGACAGGAATTTTGTCCGTGATGAATATAAAAAGAAGTTAGGTAATGTTTACTAAGAATCTTGTTTTTCAGCAATGCATATTGGTGTGAACATGCATGATGGATTTTTTTATACCACTAATCAATTATAACAAGGCAAAGCAGCAGCAGTTCAACCCCTGATGTTTACAAAGTGAGATTTCAGGGAATTTCTTAGATCTGACAGAATGCCTTATAGCAATCTTATTTGCACCAGCTTAATTTGTAAGCCTGTAAAACTTTAGGTAAAGCAGAGAATTAAAGCTCTGACATGTTAATGAGCTGCTTCATGTAAGCACAGGTGCAATATTTCATTTTTTTTACTCTGTCATTTGCCTGCTGTGTGATCTCTGAGCAAGTCTCTTGACTAGTTGCCAGGTTGCCCCGATAAGGGAGATTTGTATCCAGTGGGCATATTGGATTAAGAAATGAACAAAAAGAATGAGTATATCCATAAACATCATTAATACCCACATGAAAATCTGAAATGTAGGAACGTAGAAATTCTGCAGTCAGGTAGACTGTGTTAGAGAGTGACAGTCACATTACAGAAACAAACAGATGCTGCCAGGTGTGCATATGGTTATGCTGCATGTTTTTATAAATAACTCTGGGCATACTTTCTACATCTTTATCTGATTCTTGTGTGATATTTTTTGTAGACATATTGTGTATGTATATGCCACCTTTAATGGAACCTACAGAAAGTTTTCTTACTGCAGCGGTGCTGTTTTACAGTTAGTAGCATAATTTTTTTGGACCGGTATTACGTGTGTTGCAGCCAGAATAGCAGATTACAGCTTAAGCAGTAAGTGATGCCAATCACTCAGCACTTTATGTATTGTGAGATCTTGAGAAATGTTTATGGTCAGCTACTGCACCACTTTACTTAACGTTTGGCACCAGAACTACTGGTAAATCTCTAGACAGCTGTGGTTGTATGATTTGTGTAATATTTAAGAAACATGAAGGCAGTCCTCTCACATCAGCCCACAATCACTAAGCATCATAACTCCAAATCCACACATCAGTCAACGCACACTACTAAACTCATAGCACATGCTGAATCTGTAAAGAAAAAATTGCCAAACCCTCCTACAATTCACTGTAAAATATTTCAGCCTCCAGCACAAAAGGCAGTCCTCCTCCACTTATACATACTGCATATCCACACATCTCACCCAAGAATCATCAGGAAACCCGTAAGGCCCACTAAGTCTGCTTTCACACAGGGAAATGTTACAGTCATAGGTGACTGTATAGTTAGGCATACAGACTACACACTCAGCAGACTGAACAAGAATAAGAAGTTATGTTATTACCATAACGTTCCGTATATGTTGACAATCGTCATTTATCCTTGACATTTGAGACTCGGTTCCGATTCTCCGAACAAGCTCGGCCATTATAACACCTCACACAAGCCAAAGACTCTAGAGCTAAGTCTCTATCCAGAGTACCCCTCTCCTGATTACCTTAGATCCAGTTTGCAGCTACACAAGAAGACAGAAGAATAGCTATACAGACTTGAAGAGGCTATGTCCAAGATCATAACTAATAAAATAACCAGGACGAGCATCCGATTCTTCAAAGAGTCTGCTGGAGGGGTTAGGAAGGTGGGGTGCCAAGGATAAATGAAGTTTGACAACACAGATGAAACATTATGGTAAGAACACAACTTCTTAATCTAATGATGTCAATCTTCATTTATCCTTTACCTTTGGGACAGAGTCCCCAGCTACTTAGATCTTGAGAGGCCTTATGGAAGGATATTCCTTAGAACCATTGAGCTAAAGGATGCTCTTCCCCTGGAGACCAGATTCAATTTGTAATGAGTGATAAAGGTGTGCAGAGTAGCTCAGGATGCTGCTGTACATATTTCATCCATGGAAGCCTTGGAATGGAAAACAGCAGACGTGGCTATTGCCCTAGTAGAATGTGCTTTCACTGGTGCTGGTAATTGGTGATTCTTTTTATTGTAGATGAAAGTAATGCAGTCTCTTAACCACCTTGATAAGGTGACTTTCGTAACAGATTTCCCCAGAGATGGACCGGAGAAAGAGACAAATAATTGATTTGATTTCCTGAATTCTTTAGTTCTGCTGAGGTAGAAATGTAATTGCCTGTGAACATCTAGCAAATACAAACAATATTCACCTTTGTTGGAAAAATTTGGGAAGAAAACAGGTAAGTCAATGGACTGATAAATATTAGTGTCTGAACCACCTTTGGGAGAAGTGATGGGTTGGTTCTTAGTGAAACCCTATCCTTATGAAAAATTAAGTATGGAGGTTTTGATGATAGTGCTTTTATTTTGGAAATTCTTCTGACGAAGGTAATGGCTATCAGAAAAATGTCTCCCGTGAAAGAAACTTTAAGTGACAAGTAGCTGCTGGTTCATAGGGGGCAAGGACTGAAGACTGCAGAACCATAGTCAGATCCTAGGGAGCTAGAGGGTCCTTATAAGGTGGTTTCAACCACAATGTTCTTTTCATAAACGCTTTACACAATCTATGGTAAATTAGAGGATGATCTTCAAAGCCATTGTGGAATTTGGAAATAGCAGCTAGTTGAACCTTAACAGTAGAAGCAGAGGCTGATGTTCAAAAAGTGTAGCTAAAAATTCTAATACCTTTTCAACTAGTGCGGAGAAAGGATTAAGACCATTATTATGCTCCCAAATAGAAAATATTTTCCACTTGTTGTGATACAGTTTCCTGGTGGAAGGTTTATGAGAAGCCAATAAAATTTTTTGGAGTAGGGATGATGCATTTTTCTGCCTGGCGATTAATGGAATTGGCAGAAACAAGCTGTAAGCTTGAGGTTCTGAGGACTGGGGTGCATCAGTCCCTGTGGGTGGGACAGAAGATCAGAAATTGGGTACAAAGTCCATGGACAGTGAATTAGATGAGGCCATATATAGGGGAACCAAATTTGACGAGGCCAAAACGGGGCAGTGAAGATGACCATGCACTTCAACCTGATGGCTTTTTTAAGAAGAGAGGAATCTGTGGAAAGGAGGGAAAAGCATAGAGTAGTCCCTAAGGCCAATTGTGAAGGAGAGTGTCTCTCATGGACTCCCCCTGAGGGGGGTATTAGGGCAAAGTAGCTGCTGCACTTGTTCAGTGGTGATGCAAATAAATCACAGCAAGGCTGTCCCCAGCAAAGGAAAATTTCCTTCGCCACTCTGTGATTGAAAGACCACTTTTGAGGCAGGAGGATGCATCTGCTCAGTTTGTCTGCTATCACTTTCAGGCTCCCAGGGATATGCATTGCTGTCTGAAAGAGGTTGGAGGATATCACCCATTGCCACACTCTGTGAGCTTCTCAGCACAGGGGGTAAGACTTGGTTCCGCCCTGTTTGTTGATGTATCAGACTACTGACATGTTGCCTGATTGAATTGCAATCATTCCTAGAGGGAGGACAGCTTGGAAGGTTTGCAATGCTAAGAGCACTGCCCTCAGTTCCAGAACATTGATGTGTAGATTGGCCTCCACTAGGGACCAAGTGTCTTAAACTGTTCTGCCAAGACAATGCCCCCCCACCCCATCTGGGAGGTGTGTGTGCTCATTATGGCCTTGGGCTGAGGTGGAACGAAGGGATGGCCTAAGAGAATTTCCTTGGATTCCCTCCACCAGGATAAGTAATTCTTACATCGACTGGTGATTAAGATGGGATGCGTCAGGATGGACCATTGTGATGCCAAAAGCCACAGTAGTATTCTTATGTGAAATCTTGCTAGTGGAACCAAGGTGATGGCTGCTCCAACTGACGCTAGAGCTTGAAGATGTAAAAGCGCAGGTAGTTTGCCGTTGGAGAGAATGGGTTGCACTTGGGATCTTCTGTAGCCTGTGTAGAGGAAGGGAAGCTGTACAAATGGAGGTATTTAGGCGGGTTCTTATGAACTCTAAATCTTGAGTCTGGCTTATTTGGAATTTTGATTAATTTACTGTAAAGCCCAGAAGAGCAAATAGGCGTAGAATGAAATCTGTTGCTTAAAGCACTAAATGCCTTGTGAGAGAGGTGATGAGCCAAAATCCGTGCAGTCTCAAGTGAGCTGTCACTGCTGCCAAACACTTGGTGAGCACCCTGGGGGTGAGGTGTGGGCAAAGTGCAGCACTCTGAATTGAAAATGACTTGCTCCTAGCCGAAAGCGGAGGAACCTTCTGGAGTTGTTGTCCATTTTTATGTGGTAATATGTGTCCTAAAGATCTGTAGAGCACATCCGGTCATCTTCCTCTAAGAAGGGTAGGATGGACTGAAATGTGACCATCCGGAATTTTGCTTGCTGGACAAACTTGTTCAGAAGGCTTAGATTTAAAATTGGTCTCAAGTCCCTTGTCTTTTTTTGGCACCAAAAAGAAGCTTGAGTAAAATCCAAATCCTGTCTGGTCTGGTGGAACTTCTTGGATGACTCATTTTTCTAGCAGTTTTTGAATTAATAGAGCTGCTTGATCCCTCTGATTGCACCCAAATATCGGAAGTAATTTGCTGCCAGTTCTCACGTGTAAAGAGAACCTTCTTCCGACTGCTTCCATAGGTAAGCAATTGGGCCCCTTTCAGGAGCGCTGGTAAGTTTTCCCAGAGAAAGAATCTCTGGAGCCCTGATTTTGTGGGCCACCTCTGCCGCGGGGTCGGTGTCTTCCATTGGAGCTCCCCCCTCTGCCTTGAGACACAGTTCCGGCAAGAGTATCCAACAACTCTTTGATCAGATCCCTCTGGAACCTAGTAAAGTATGCCATAAAATTCAAGGACCTTAATGCGAAGGTCGATGATGCATACACTCACTTTCCTAATCTGTCCATCACCCTGGACTCTCTATTAGGAGGATGAACAGTGTAACTCTCTTCTGCAAGTTCCTTCTTGATGGCTGCTGCAACCACCATGGCATGTACTTCTTACCCCTTAGCCCAGTGCTGGTGGGCCTCTGGTGCTGAAAGAATTTTGTCCAGTTTCCTGAGGATTGACTCTACGGAGTCAGGGACATTCCAAGCCCACTAAGTGATCAATTTAATAAGATTGTCAGCAGGAGGGGGGTCACCCAAGAAGTAGATGGGTGAGCACCAATAGCTTTCAGGTACACCGACTCCTCAGAGGTAGGGTCTTTGGGCTTCCAGTTACCCCTGTGTTTCAGAATTTCTAGAATGTCTCCAAAGGAGATGTCTTCTGGGGGGTGACAGAGGGGAACCCTCTCCATCATTGAAGTCTGTATCTTCTGTGACAGATTCTTCTGGGGAATCTAAGTGCTTCCTCTTACATGTCTTTTTTCTGGGCATCTCCTCAGTGGGGATCTCTGTGGAGGACTTGGAAGAAGAGGGGCCCTGTGCAGAGTTATCCTGTAGCTTTGGTGCTTGGAGGCTGGTGGCAGGTGTAGGAGAGAGGGAATCTCGGGGATAATACTCCAGTAAGGGAGGGGCCAGCTGAGAGCCTGCAGAGGCCAATGCCCTCTCCATAACTTGGAAGACAGGTCCCCTAAAGAGGGATGGGAGCCCAGAACTGAGAGGGACAGACTCGGAACCCTGGTCCGACCCTGCTCTGAGGAACCCATCCCCGAAGCAGGAGCCGAGGAAGAGCCCACACTAGCCGAGACTGCGAGAGCCAAGAACTGTGCTGAACAAAAAACTGGAGCTGATCTGAAACCCTTGGATCTGGCAGGGGAGCTACGGCCCTGGGAGTCTGTTAGTTATGATGGAACTGAGGAACTTGAGGCAGACTCTTGAACCGAAGGAGTAAAGGCTTTTGCCACCGAAGCAGCTGGAACTGGAGGTATCAGAATCGTAATCTCTAAACCGTCAGAGGAGGAAGGTCTGTGGTAACTACCTCTGCACCGAGACCTGTGGTGCAGATGTAGTTACTACAGATGGTGCTAAAGAAATTGGTTCTGTAGATTTTTTAGTTTTAAGCTTTGGTTCTGCAGGACGTGTGGAAGCCGAAGATTTGTGTTTCTTGGCTGCTGGAGCCAAAGGGGACACTGGCACCAAATGACTCCTCTTCTGACCAAGATCCGATTTAGAAGGAGAGGAAGGTGAGGATATGTCAGATTTGGACAGAGCCTCCTCAAAAGAAGACATAATCAGGCCTTTTAGGATCAACTTATTTTTCCATTCTATGAGGTCCCGGTGACTGAACACTTGACATATTGTGCAGTCTTGGTGTAGATGTGCCAGGCCCAAACAGTACACACAAGAAGAATGTCCATCAGAGTTGGGTATCCTCCTACCACAGTCTTGGCATTGTTTAAATTCAGTAGTTCCCTTAGATTTGTCCGCCATGTTAATAGTAGAAAAGCAATTATCAACTGACAGCATTCACACAGAGTAAGGGAATGCCTACCAACAGTGGGAGGCCAGGACTACCAGAAAGGTAGGGAAAAGGGAAAGCACTACCAATGATGGTAGGAATAGGAAAATTTTGAAAGAAAACTCTGAAAATTTTCACTTAGCTAACGAGAGAATCTGGCTGATGTGTCTTGCGACAAAAGCAACAAACGAAATCTGAGGTAATCTGGAGAAGGGTGTTCTGGGTAGAGAGTTTGCTTGAGGGTTTATGGCTTGCTTGAGCTGTTATAACACCTGAGCCAGTTCCAAGAATCAGAACCGAGTCCCAAAGGTGAAGGATAAATGAAAATTGACAACATCAGATCAGGGTGAGTGCAACCTCCTTGCCTAGTGTCAGGATATGTGATGCTACAAGGACCCTAAGATCCCTTAAGCTAGACATATATGACTATGGCCTAGTGATGGCCCATGTGGGAGTGAATGACCTGAGGCAGTCTACCCAGACGGACATGCAGAGACATGATAGATCTTACTGTACATGGAGGTAAGAAAGCCAGTGGTCTCAAATAGGGTCTTGCCTTTGCTATGAATGATACCTAGATATAACAACAACAACAACAAGATAATTGAATTAGTAGTAAGGGTGACTTGCACCTGTTGTACCAGTGCTTCCTCAAACTTGCTAAAGCCTTTACTGCCCTTATAGTGCATTTTTTTAGGCAGAGTCCCCTACTGGACATTCCTAAATGGAAAATTCAAAATCAAATTTGGATAACATTGCGACGGTACTACTCAGTGCAAGGAGTATAAATAGAAAGATGTCAGAACTTGAGGCTGTCCCACAACATGGACTTATTCATATTTGTACAGTTATTGGAACACGGTTTCAGTATTGTATTATCACTCCCTCTATGCCAAGGTTTAGTGCATATCATGCTTACAGACTTGTGGGAAACTTGGGGAGAGTACCTGTATTTGTTAAAAACACCATTACTTCACATTAAATTACCCACACCGTGGAGCTTGTGGATATTCAAACCACCCATAACAAATCTAATTATTACTGCATTGCTAGCTATGGATCCCTGTCAATGTCACCCAAATGTCACAGAAATTACCTCAAAACCATTGAGACATTAAACATCAGGGACTTCAGTTACCCAAGCATTGACTGGCACACTTACACCTCCAAAAATAGTTGTGCTCAGCATTTCCTAGCCTTTATTAATAGCAACGCACTGGAACAAATTGTAAAACTACCCACTAGAGGCTGTAATCTCCTTGACATGGTCTTTGCCAACATAGCCCTCCTCTTGCATCCCACAAATCTTTAATCTCTGTCAAACCTAGTGATACCACCCCACCACCAGATGAGAACATCTTTAGGGACTTCTCCAAGGCAAACCTACTTCAGGTTGCAGAAGACCTATGCAAAATTCCCAACAGTCCCTTGCAAATGGACCCAACTGAGAGGGCTGCTGCATATACCTCTGACTTTTACCAACATGTGGACAGTTGCATAGAAAAGGCAGTACCCATACATTCTTAATAAAACTTTAAATCCAGGAATAAACCTCTCTGGTGGAGCTCCCATATTAATGACAACAAAAGAAGGAAAGTAATGAAAAGTTGCAGGAAATCTCCATGTTCCTTCCCCAACACTACACTGAAACATGACAGAAAAGAACTTAAAAAATATCTGAAAATGTAAAACTGAGTATGAACTTAAGGTTGCTACAGATTCCAAAGGAAACTGCAAATGTTTATTCAGTTATGTCAGAAAATTAAGGAATAATGTCCAACACTGCCCTGAACTCATCCATAATATTGTCACCCATTCTGACCCCAAAGATATAACTATTGTATTAAGAGACAAATTAGTGCTAACTTTATTTACCCCTCTTATCCACGTTGTTGCACCCACTTTAACAATTTAGTTTCCGCTGTAATCACATTGGAAAAAATCTTAAAATCCATGTCAAAGGCTAAAAATACTTTCATGGGACTAGATAACATACCAGATTACATTCTCATCAGTGGCATGTATGTATTATCGGAGTCTCTTCTAAAACTGTTCACCCTTATCCTTTTAACATGGTTTGTCCTTGATACCTGGAGAAGACCCACTGTGATGCCCCCATATACAGGGGTGGCCTCTCTACAGACCTGGATAATTATAGACTGATAAACTTCAGCAGCCTTATTTGCAAAGCCATATAACACATCATAGCAGAACTCATTTATGCAGACATAGACAGCATAACTAGTCTAGATTCCATTCAATTTGATTTTGTGAAGGGCAGATCCTGTCTCCAAAAGCTAGTAAGTTTCTTTGAAAAGGTTATAAAGGTTGTGGACAGCAGTCATTATGTGCACACTGCTTATCTCAGCCTGGACAAGGTATTTCACACTATTCCCATTGTGATATTGTGCACCGGATGGCACATTGTTTATCCAACAAATATAAAGTTGTTAAAGGATGCTGGCTTCCTTTCTGAATGTAAATCTGTAACTAGTGGGGTGCCACAAGATTCAGTTCTGGGCCCTGTCCTGTTTGGCAGTCATTTTCCATACATCAAAGCCAATATCTCAGAAGTGTGGTTGACCACATTTGCTGTTGGCATCAAGCTGGGCACCATTACCAGCTCATACAGTGGTACAAAACAGCCTTTTCAAGGGCTGGAATATGCACATACACTATGTATAAAACAATGGTCTCAAATTAACAGAAAAAATGCAACATGCTGGCATTTGTCAGAAAGGCTGATGTCTTTCCATTTCACTGTTGCAGTATTATTTACAATAGAGATCCCTGCCAAGTGTGCCCTTACATCTGACCAGTATACCAAAGCCTTTAGGTTGCGTTAAGGTATGCTGTATGTCACATGTATGCTCCCCGCTAATAGTGTAGGGCATAACGGTGACGTCCAGACATCCTCAGAACTTCTTTACTGCCAGTCTGAACGCCATCTTTTGATCATCCTACGACCATACTTCCTGTTCCATTTGTCAGGCTTTCACCCCAAAGACTCTCCATAGCTAGCTTTCCTCTTTGGCCATGTATTTAGAGGACCAATGTCTTAAGTTTTTAGTGAAGGACACTGTGGAGGGAACTTCCCGCTCTGAGGGTCAGCCGTCTGTGAAGAAGGAAGCCAAGAACTCTTGGTCAGATTCTTCCGCTGTACCGTCTCCACCGGGCATCTTTCCTGAGACTAGTGAAAGTCACCTGGCTCTTCCATTGGAGTCTTCCCCCACAACCACTTTGGATGCCGACACTCATCCAACCTCACGCAGAGGCCTTGCTAACGTATACTTCAGATGCTTAGTGGGAACCGCAGCTGATTATTACCGAAGGGCCTAGGGGTGTTCCTCAGATTTTGGTTAGAGAGAAAGTTCCGATTACAATTGTGGAATGTCGTCCAGCATCTGAGACTTCAAACTTTTACAGAGTAGAAATCCCTTTGAAAAAAATACAAAAAATAAAGCATGTTTCTCCTACTCCTAAGGACCATTGGAGTGAATGACAGAATTTCAGTCAGGGTTTGTTTAATGCGCTTATGGCTTTGAAACCTCCTCAAAGAGTTTCTGATCCTGCTCCACCTTGGTCCTCAACTCCTCTTAAAAGGCCTAGGGAACAGGATTCCTCTGAGGAAGAGATGGATCAGATGAGGAATCACTTGCTTATTTATCCAAGATTCCTTCTGCTTTACACTGTGGTTGTAAGGAGGAAAAGTCCACTAGTCATGGCAGTCCCTTTGAGATTTCCTTCTGGGACACAATCTTCAGGATGATGGAATTTTTTAAATGGGATTGTGCCCAGATTTCTGAGGTATAGAGAAGGTATTATGAGCTTCTGTAAATGGACTCTCTAAGACATTCTGCTGTCCCTCCTGTTTTGCCTGTTTGTTGGATGCCTTTTGCACTGCATCTCAGGCTCCAGACTCCCAGCTCCCTGCCCCAAAAAACCTGATCGGTTTTTATAGGGTGCCTGAGGATTGCAAATATCTTTATAGATGTCCTTCAGCTGATCCCTCTGTGGTTTCTGTGGCATCTGACAAGCCATCTCAGTTACTGCCTTCTACAAAGCTTCTTCCTTCTGATAAAGACAGCAGGGCTATAGAAAGGTTAAGTAAGAAGGTTTATATGTCAGCTACCCTTACTTTTAGAGCTGCCAATTATCAGACCCATATGTTCAGGTATATTTTGGCTGTTCTTTCTCAGGACTGTCAGGTAATTTCTGACCTTCTTGATTCTGAAGGGAAGACTTCTGCTCTCTCCTTGTTGGAGGCTTCTTCTCAGGTGTCTTACCGTTCTATTAAGTTCATAGGTTCGTAGGTTGGTACTATGCTATCGGCCCTAGGGCCTATGCAAGCCTAGCCGTAACAATTCCCTGGATATTTCTTCCCACAATATTTACTTCTCTGGACCCCTGTCTAGCAGGTCGACTGACATGATCCCCTGGGTGAATTTCCTATCTCCCATCCAATCATCAAGGTTCCTTTTGAAGAGGGCCAAGGAGGGGCTCTGCTTGACATGTATGGGCAGTCTATTCCAGAGTATGGGGAGTCTCTGGGTCAGGAACCTATCCCTCCAGCATGTTTTGTTCATTGTGATTACAAGGTTTAGATCACTGGAGCGTGCGGCTCTGAGGGATTGGGATTTCTTTAAGTGCAGCATGTCCAACAGTTCAGGGTTTGACATTGCCTTGTATGTTAAGCAGAGATCGCCTCTGAGTAGACGATATGCCACAGAGTATAGCTGGAGTTTTTTAAGACGGTCAGCGTATGGCATCTGCTTTAGGCCTGTGATTCTTTTTGTGAGATATTTCTGTGGCCTTTCCAGCTGTTGCAGATGTCTTGTGAGGTACATACCAAACGGGGCATTATACTCTATAATGGGTCTAATGAAGGATGAGTACAGTGGGACAATGACCTCCTTTTTTCTGAATGAAAAGCCCTTAGTGATGAGGTGTGCCACATAGAAGGATTTCCTGACTGTTGTGGTGATGTGGTTATCGAAAGTGAGACCACTGTCCACCTGTGTCCCTAAGTCTCTCATCACACTTTCGATGTTTAGTGTCCTGCCACCTATGTGGTAATTCATGGGTACATGTTTTTTCCAAAGGGGATAACTATACATTTCTTGGCATTAAGCTTGAGCCCATGGCTCTGGCACCAGGCATCTGTTTCTGTAAGGCCCTTTTGTAGACTATCCACTTAATTTGGGGATTCAATAATGGCCCCCAGTTTGCAGTCATCTGCGAACTTTGTTAGCCAGAGTCCCTTAGTGTTGGCCTGTACTTCAGAGAAGTAGATGCCAAACAAGACTGGTCCCAGGACTGAACCCTGAGGTACTCCACTTGTCACTTGTCTGGAGCTGGATTTGGAGTCGGCTACTTTTTCAGTCTGGGTTCTGTCAGTAAGCCAGTTGGCAACCCATCGAGTGACGTAGGGATTTATGCCCAGCTTAGTAAGTTTATCTATGATTTCAGAGTGGGGGATGGTATCGAAGGCCTTAGTGAGGTCCAGATAGGCTGTGTGGACCGCCTTACCCTCGTCCACAGCTCTGGAGACTGATTCAAAGAAGTCAATCAGATTCAGGAGACAAGATCGGCCCTTCACAAACCAAACTGGGTGGGGTCCGTTGTTTGAAGGTTGCCAATGTCTTTGTTTATAAGTTCCATGATAATGCATTCCATGCCCTTGCAGATCAGGCTTGTCAGACTAATGGGATGGTAGTTCCCGGGATCCAAGGCGGATCCTCCCTTGTGGAGCGGGATAACTGTAGCTGCGTGCCACTCAGTGGGCACGAAGCCTGAGGTGAGGCTATGATTAAACATAACACTTAGGTGAGGTGCCAGTTCATTTTGTAGTTCATGTAGTACACAGCCTGGGATGTCATCTGGTCCCATGGATGCTGTATTCTTAGCTTTGGAGAGTGCAGTTTCTACCTGTGTGGCCATGATTATCAGAATTTGGCAATCTTTTGGTATTGAGATGGGCCCTTTAGGGGGTGAGAGGGGGGTGAAGTTGGCACTAAATCGATCTGCCAGGATATTGGCAATATCCTTGGGATCAGTATATTTAATGCCATTCTGTTGTAGCTCAGAGCAGATCTGAGCATTGCCATTTAGATTCTTGACATAACTATAGAATGCCTTGTGGTTGTCTTTGGAATCTTTGGCAATTTTATTTTCGTAACTAGATTTTGAGGATTTTATGAGGGATCTCAGCTTCTTACTGAGACTGGTGAGGGAGATTTTTGCATCCTGGGATTTTCCTCTTTTCTGCAACATTTTCTTCCTTCTGTTGTATAGTTTGTTTATAGCAGGGGACCACCAAATTGGCTTCCTTTTTTTGGAGAAGAGCATCTTGGTTCTATTTGGGGTGGCACGATTCATGCATGAGTGGATGTGCTTGTACAGTGCCTTGGTGTAGGATTCTGCAGTCGAACTTCCAGATCCCGTCTGCGTGGGTGTTGTGAAGTTTGTCACTTCTGACTTCAGTAGCATGAATTTGGCTTTGGAGAAGTTTTTTAAGGAGGTTTCCTTACTGGGGGGTGAGGGGTGGGATGTGGATGTCAAAGGTGATTTACTTATGGTCAGACCTGACCAATGAGGGGGTGACCACTGGTGTGGAGCATCTATCTCCCATGTTGGTAATGACCAGGTCTAGGATATTGGAGCCCCTGGTGGGACAATGGATTAGTTGATCCAGGGCGTTGGAATTTATGAATTCCAAGAACCGTTGGGAAAAAGAGTTGGTACCCGAGTAGTTTTCCCAATTAATGGCAGGGTACTTGAAATCACCCAGTATTAGGATGTTTGGTTGTATCTTAATATTTTCCAGTATGTTTAGAAAGGTGTAGTGAGAATCTTGGGGCATGGTGGGGGATCTGTAACAAGCTACAATTTGGAATGCAGTCTTATCTAGTGTTAGTTGCACCTGGAGAATTTCAGATGCATTGTGTTGGGCGACTAGCCTGGAGGTGTGAATATCCTTGGTGAATATGGACACTCCTCCACCTTTAGTGTTTTGGTCTTGGTTTTGTGGCCGAAAAGTGTGGTAAGAATTGAAGCCTGGTATAACAGGGGTGCTCTTTGTAGCCTTGAACCAGGTCTCAGTTACTGCACAGATATCAATGTTCTCCATTTTTAGGAGTGCCTCGAGAGAGTGCATTTTGAGGTTTAGACTTCTAGCATTGAGTAGCATTACCTTCAGATTTTGCATGTTTGTATCTGTTACAGTGGTGGTTTTATCCTTTGAACCTTGCCTAAAAAAGGCACTATAGGGGTGGCAAGAGCTTTAGCCAGTAACCTGAATCCCAGGGGTGATAGGTGCAGACCATCTCTGGCAAAGCATCATGGTTTGTCGATCATGTCTTCACAGGCAGACAAATACTAGATCCCCTTTGAATGACACCAGAAGCTTAGTCAATTGTTGAAGTCAATCATTTTGTCCTTATACTCTGGTATCATTCTGGGCGAAGGCAGGATGCTACTCAGGGCTAGGGTCATACCTGCCTGGGTCACATGATCCAAGAGCTCTTCCATGTCTCTTTTCATCTAGTCCAGAGAGGTACATCTCAAGTCATTCACTCCAGCATGGACAATGACAGAGTCATATTTGTACTTGTTGTGGAGTGACTTGAGTGCATGCGTTATGTGGCGGATCCTGGCACCTGACAGGCAGCTGACTGTAATTTTCTCCTTGTTCAGCCTGGTGAGTGGGACATCAGAGTGCCTGACTATAGAGTCACCTATGACTAAAGTGTTGGCTACATTGTCTTGCCTTAGGGACTGTTGTTGTGTGGCACACTGGTGTTGTGAGCTATGTGTCACTTTGGTTGTGACTGGTGTTTGTTTGCGTTTTGGCTTCGGAGGTCCTTGTTGCTTGGGCAGGTTAATGTTAAGCGCCTCCGCATATGTGGGTTTAGTGTTGCTATGTGTGTGTGTTGAAGGTGTGGGTTTTGAAGGGCTATGAGTTGCTTGAGGTGTAATGCAGGTGTTAACCTTCTCCTCTTGACTGTCTAGCACAATCTTGGCCAGAGAGAGCTTTGCTTCCAGTTTGGCTATGTAAGTGCATCTCTCGCAGGTTGTAGTGTTGGGTGGTAGGAGGAGAGGATTGTCTGTGTACACGAGGCAGTTGCCGCACTGCCTCAGTATGCCCAGATTCACCAGGTGGACAGGAGAAATCACCAGAAGCTGACCCCTGGACATGCCTGTTTAGGTGCTTTTTTGTAAAGTTTAAGAGCTGTTTTCCCTTACCTTTACCAGGTACTTTGCAAGTATACGTTGTTTATTGCCTATGATTAATTTCTCCTTATTGGCAAGGAGAGCGGAGTGCTTGAATCAGTTTCAGGCTTCCTAGTGCTTTCTTGTAAAGTTTAAGAGCTGTTTTCCCTTACCTTTGCAAGGTACTTTGCAATTATAGGCTGTTTAGTGCCTATGATTAATTTCTCTTTATTGACAAGGAAAGCTGAGTGCTTGAATCAGTGCAGTTGTGATGCAGCAGATGCTTCTTCCAGAGCTGCTGCCTTTGGTTCTCTGATGAGGAGATATTCCTGGCTTTGGCTTTACCCTTTGCCTGATGATATTAAGGCTTAGTTGATGGATGCTCCTCTGGCTAACAAACATTTATTTGGTGCAATTGCTGCTGATTTAAGTCTCTTCAGGATAAAGGCAAGGTTTTGCAGTAATATAAACATGTTTGTGTTTCTCCTGTTCCTAAATTTCAAAGAATGTACCGTAATAAACCAGCCTTTGTTCATAGGCAGTCTCACCCTTCTCCCAAGGATAAAGGGGGGTAAAATGGTGCTTCTTGCTAAAGCTACCCATATTTCTGTGACACAGAAATCTCCTTTTCTTGACAAACTAGGTGTTGTCTGACTATCCTGTTCTTCTTAACCACATTCTTCTTTCTCATCTTTCCCTATCCCTTCCAGTTTGGTTAAAGATTACTTAGGATTCATGAGTTTTGCCCATTATCCACCTAGGGTGTTACATGGTTTGCAGATCTCTTCCCCCTTTCAGGAGCATTCCTCAGCCCCCAGAGGAGCAGTTGGTTTTCAGTCCAGGGGTGCTTCAAGATCTTGTGACTCAGGGAACTATTCAGGAAGTTCCAGTTTCTCAGATGGGGAAAGGGTTTTACTCCAGAATGTTTTTGGTTCCCAGGAAAGAGGGAAATTGGAGACCCATTCTAGACCTCTCTCATTTAAACACCTTTCTAAGGGTCCCTTTCTTTTGGATATTGTCCCTTCAGATTGTGTTCCCTCTGCTACTTCCTTAGGCTTTTCTAGTGTTGCTGGACCTCAAGGATGCTTATCTTCACATTCCTGTTCATCCCCTTTTCAGGAAATGCCTCGATCTTGTGATCGCTTTTTGCATGCTAAGGGGGATACAAGTCTTTCTCTGCTTAGACAATCTCCTGCTTCGGGCATCTTCTCCAGAAGTTCTACTGCAGCATTTTCACTTTGCCATTTCCCTTCTGCAAAGCCTGGGGTTCACTAGAAATTTTCAGAAGTCCTTTCTGACTCCTTCACAGGATCATTTATTTCTGGAGTGCAGGATTCAGACTATTCCACTGCTGACATCCTTGCCTCCTTCTCAAGGCCTTGACTCTCATTTCTTTCTTTCAGTCCCTTCATCCTCTGGCCTTAATCACAGCAAGGGAGTTTCTGAGAGCTCCAGGTTTTATGGCCTCCACAATTCCTATGCTCCCTTTCGCCAAACTCCCCATGAGAAAAGTCAGTGGTTTGTAAAGTCAGTTTGGCTCCAGCATTCTTATCCCCTGGACTTCTTAGTTCCTCCTCTTCATGCCTCAAGTTGGAATTTCAGTGATAGGTTCAGAAGTTGACGATCAATCCAGGGCTCCCTTTTAAACCCCCTCTTCTTGTTCACAGACACTTCAAACGTGGGATGGGGAGCATTCTTTAGCTTTCTGAAGGTGCAGGATCCTTAGTCACCTCAACAAAGGAAAGACCACATCATTGTCAAGAAGATGAGAGCTATTCTGCTGACTCTTCAAGCATTTCATCCTCTATTCTTTCCAGGGCCTCACAATGTGTTTACAGACAATGCCACAGTGATGTTGTATGTCAACAAGCAAAGGGGATGAGATCTTATGTCCTTTGCTGGTTGCCATATCTAGTATGGGAACTAGCTATCAAGTATCTTGTGACAGTTCAGGCAGTTTATATTCCCTCATGTCAGAACATTGTGGCAGACTGTCTGAGCAGGTCCATAACATGATCCCACGACATGAGTGGTTGCTTCACAGGGATGTGTTTCTGTACTTTGTCCACCAGTGGGGTACTTGTCAAGTAGATTTATGTGCCTCCCCTTTGAATAGATAACTTCCTGTTTTTTGTGCCATAGTCTCAAGTTCTTTGGTCTAGAAGGTGGACGCCCTCTCCTTTTCCTGGACAGGGATCTTTCTTTATGCCTTTACTCCCCTTCCCCTCATTGCAAAAGTCCTGTTTAAAGTACAAAGATGATGCTCCCAAAATCTTGCTGGTGATTTTCTTTTGGCTGAGACAACATTGGTTCCCTCTTCTTCTGCATTTAGCCAAGGGCAATCATCACAAGTTACCTCACAGGGTGGACGTATTCACGCAAGACAAAGGATCATCCGTCCTTACCTGTCCACTCTTCAGCTGACACTGTGGGAGATAGGATTTTGATTCTATACAGCCATCTTTTTTCTGAGGATGTGATTAGGGTACTGCACAAGACCAGGAAGCCCACAACTGGGAAATCCTACTTATCCACATGGAAGAGGTTTTCAGTTTGATGTTTTTCTTGTAACCTGGATCCTCTTTCTGTGAGTGTTCCTTTACGGTTCTACCTTATCTGTGTAAACTGCTCAATGCTGGGTTGGCTTATTCTTCTGTTAAGGCACATTTATCAGCTCTCTCTGGTTGTCTGCCTTTATCCTCTTGATTTGTGGCTAAACTGTTTCTTAAAGGTGTTCTTCATATTAGACCTCCTAGGATGCCTGTTCCTCCTCCCTGGGATCTTAATTTTGTTTTAGAAAAATTGACCCAGGCTGCTTTTGAGCCTGCAACTTCAGCTTCCTTACAGTGTTGTTCTTGGAAGACTGTATGTTTGTTAGCCCTTACTTCTGCCAGACAGGTGCCTGAACTTCAAGGCCATATGCCTTGTCCTCCTCTTTTAGTATTCAATAAGGACAGGGTATGTAGAATTACAAGCATATCACTCAACTGGAAAGGCCCCAAAGATATGTAACCGAGAAAGGTAAAGGTCTTAAATCCTTCAACTACCCTGATAGATTAACATAAGTGCTGCAAGTTAACCTATGTCTTACTTTTCTAGCCGTGAAAGACCTAGTCTTATTTGACCTCCTGTTTCTTTGCAAAACCAGTGGCTCTACAAACACCCACACTAAGTACTTAAATCTACACTAACAAACAAGACTTGCTGGAGAGAGAGGTTCTTAACTCATTGTATTCCTAGCCTATAGAAGAAGTTACCACTACAAGTCAAACACAGTAATTTATTACAGGTTATTGTTGTGGACATATTCAGTGCAAAGCATTACAAAATTTCCTCACACAGAAGTATTCACTTTTGATGCTGTCAAGCACAGATAGACAGACAAACACACAGGTATGTCACATCCTTGTTATTGCTGCTGCTGTGATGGTGAATTTGTTTATCTTTTCCTGCTACACTAGTGGCAGCTTTCAAAGAACCCAGGTTAAGAGGGGAAAGGAAATAGCTGGTCCTTGTAACTGCAACTGCTGCAGTACTAAATTAAGTTCTATTTTTTCCTCTCTCTCTGACTAACTGCAACATTAAGGGGTACAGTTAGGGAGGGAAACGGAAATGTCAGCTTCCAAAGAAGATTTCAGTCTGGGTGTTGAGGTTTCATGCTGGATTTTTTACTGGGCTGTATCTGTATTTAATACCCACCTCTGGAACATAAAGCATCCGTTGGGGATTGCTTATTCTCCAAGCCTGTTTTCTAAGCAAGCAATAATGCCTGACAGGGTGTGCGATAATGTGTAATTAATGCCCGCCCAGGGGTGTTATGAGGCACGGCACCACAGGCGGAGGGCCTCTACACCCCTGGAAAGGTGTTAATTACACATTAACACACACCCTGGAGGGCATTATTGCGCTTAGACAATGGTCTCGCTGTAAAATTGTTGTGTTTTACTTGCTTATTTTTTTTAAGTACTATATTATTTTTTTATATATTTTTAATGTAAAATAGTTCCTCTGCCTACTGTTTCAAACTTGCTGTAGTCTATGTTAATGGTGTTGGAGGAAGCATTTTACATCAGAGATATATATATATAAAAAATAATATAGTGCTTAAAAAAATAAGCGAAACACAACAATTTTACATACAGCCCATTCTCTCTCCCATACACACATACACAGCCTCTTCTGCATTCACACACATACATATACACACAGAGTCTCCTCTGCTTTCATATACACATTCACTCACACAAGATCTGTCTCACCCTCTTTCTCAGTCTGTCACAGTCTCCAGCTGCTTTCATACACACAGTCTCACTCTCTCGATCTCTCTCACAGGTAGTCTCCTCTGCTTACATACATGCATTCACTCATACATCACTCTCGTTTTCTCTCTCACCCTCTCCATCCATCTTTCTCTCTCACACACACACACACACACACACACACACACACACACACACACACACACACACACACACACACACACACACACACACTCTCTCTCTGCTTTCATGCACCCATTCACACACACATGCAGACAGAAACTGATATTTTGCACTAAATCTGGCTACCTATAGAATGTCAGTGCTGTCACAGTTCTGGCAAATCAAACAGCACTCCCACAGCAATGAATTAAAGCCTCCCTTATTACAGTTTGTGCCATCTATAACTATTACTGTGCAGTCCATGCCTTTCCCTTCCTTTCTTTTTTACACCTAAGCATTTTTAGGTTCTTACTGCTTAACTCTGTTCTGCTTTTTTTAAGAAATCGAAACCTCACAAAATGACCCCACTAATCTGTACTCTGCTCAATGCCACCTCCTTGTTTTACCCACTCCTGTCACACTACATAATAGTCCTTTTCAGCATTGTTTTCCCTTTATATATTTTTTGCCTTTTTTGTCTCCCAGCACAGCTAACCACAGTTGACTGCACTACCTGTCCTCCTCCACTGCGCCACCTGAATTAGCCTGTTCTCCATCGGACTTTCTCCAACCATGCTTAGGGCTGTTGAAGAGATTGAGACATCATCACACTCGTGCCAAGGGACTGTTTTTCCCCTTCAGGCGTAATCTGTTCCCATGCATAGACATGTATTGTGCAAGAGAATGGCTCATATTGGCACAGAGGCGTATAACACCTAATATGTATTCCCAATATCCACTAGGGGTCAAGCACAGTAGTGTGCCTGACTGCATGCCTTTCCCCTTGCCCCTTCCTCTGGGATGAAAAAGTTAAACCACTCAAGCCCATCCCCCCACCTAATCTCTCCAGTGTCTGAGCCACTAATAGGACTCATTGTTTTGGTCACAGTCAGGGATTTATCCCTGTATGCCACAGTGCCAGGGTGTTCTGGCATTATATTTTAGTTCAGTTTATTCTCATTACTGCCAAGTTATCTTAGCTGTTTAGCTTTGCTAACACTTAACTATAAAGTTACCCAGGAATATATTATGTAAGACACAGTGTACACATTTTAAGGGAGGATAATTTTTCCAGAAATATGACATCAGATTATCTTCAGACTTATAAATGAAACTGAAAGGGTAAACCAACAAGGAAGACAGCTATGTCTCTAGTGCTTTATGCTTGTTATATGACTAGCTGTCACAGTTAAAGGCTTTTGATGTTATAATTTTAGTAAATGAACTGCATCTTAAATTCCATATTCAAGATATACCCTATAGGAAAAATGGCAGTTAGGTTGAATGGAATTAATAGCTCAAAAAGCTGGTATATAACTTAGAACATTTTGACAACGTTTGGCAGGTGTTAGCTGGGGTGAAGCTGTGGAAGTTAATTTAACTTTCAAAAATCTTGGCTGCAGCCTAAAGTCATAATTTTTCCTTCTTCCTTTGTCACAGGAGGCTGCCAGACGACTTCAGGTTTAGTCCGCTGTCTAAGAACAGTGTTCAAACTCCAATACATTTGCTTGCTATCTTGTTGATTTTACCTTGGATGCAGTTTTACTAGGCTAACTCTTCCACTAGAATTCTATTAGTCAGTTTCACTGCTGTTGTGAGTAACTGTAGCTCCAAGTTTGATACAAAGCGATATATTATTCCTCTCCATACTCCTGTTGTCCTCTGGGTTCCCTTCTAATATTTTTATGTGTTTTTCTTGTTTACTTAGCCTCTCTTCTTGCTGAGTGTAAGTTTCCCCACTCCCACTCCCAATCCCATTTTTAGACGTCATCAGCAGTAATTATTCCAGCCAGTACTTTGCTTTATTTTAAGGTATTATATGTGTAATATGTAGATTTACATAAGGTATTACGTGTGTAATATGTAGATTTACATACCACAAATCAGAAATGTTTACCAGAAGATGTAGAGAAACTTGTTACAGCTGAAATATAAAAATGGCATAGGATTGTAAAGGAATAAACTTCTATCAAATACTCTAATGCAGTTGTTCAGTTTACACACCTAGTTAATCTATAAAATACTGTGAGAATGATAAGTGCTTGGACTGTAACATAAGGGAATAAACAGGATGTAAGAGTGGGAGTGGAAAGACCTAATAGAAGATTTTGTTGTGATAATGATTTGGTAGGGCTAATTCAGCAGCAGACAGCAGTATACTGTTCTCAGCCAGGGGCTGTAATGAATGCATACACTTACACTGTTCCATTCATGGGCAGATATGGAAATCCCCTGTAAAAACATTACCATCCTAGTAGGCCAGTTGTCATACATTTAATTATTATTTATTTGCATTTGTTTATTGGGAGTTTCAGACTGCGAAAAAAACATTCCCCTTTTCAGCTGAGGCCTTGGGAGAAAAGCACCACATTCATACTATAGAAAGTATAAGAAATAAGACATTTTCAAAAGTTAGACAACTGTTATAGTGACATTGATGTGACATTTACAAAAAATTGGAGTTGATAATAAATAATAATAATAAAAACGTAAAGGCCCCAAAGAAATGACAGATATTTTTAACAGTTGCATTAAATGAGACATTTACAAAGTAGTACTTATTGTAGGCATAAATCATACGTGTTTTAGTCTAACATAATGGGAATCAATTCATTAATGAAGTCTTGTTAAGGATCGGCAGTTATATTTAAATTGTGATAGCTATATGCTATACTGGCAAGGAGATTAGAGAGTGGACAGCTAAAGCTCAGATGCCTCAAGGTGGCAGAAGTTAAGGAGGAGGGACAGTGGAAAAAGTAGGGATAGCAGAAGCTTAGATGAGTGTATGTTAGGAAGAGAAGGAGTATAATACAGACTAGTAGTGTGAATGTATATAGTTGGCGGAAGAAAAGGAGTAAAGTGGATACTTGGGCATAGAAGGAGAGAACAAGGGGTTAGGGTTTTAGAGTATGTGGAAGATGAAATAGTTAGTCTGGGGTATGTCAGGAACAAAGCCAAGAGTTACTTATGTGGCCCTGGAGTAGAGTTTTAGATGTGACAAATATGCAGCCCTACAAGTAAAACTGACCTTTGACATTAGCTACTTAGCAATAGAGCAAACAAACTTTCAACACAAATTGAATAGGTAGGTGCAGTTTTGCTGTAATAGTTAAAATGACTTTTTCACAAATGGAAAAATGGTTCACACTTAACACATCTTTAGCTTTAACATATGAACATAAAGCTGTGTAGTGTTATTTTTGGACTGCCATAATATTTACTAGAATGGATTTTAGCAAAGGTTGTGATTGGTGTTTCAATCGTATGGGTAATGTATGGGTATATAATGGGACACACACAAATATACATCAGAACGTAATGTCTGTGTTCTTGTTGATTAGGATTTATTTTAATTATTTTTGACTTTAAGTGCTTGCACAACACAAAAAAAGTCTTGAAATAATATTAACAAAGCAAGGCTGCAGCAGTGTCAACCAGTGTCAGCTACTGTGTGTATAGACAGTGAGTAGCTTTTTGACTTCAAAATCAGAAGTGGAGTCAGTTGTATCGGAGCAAATGAATGTACAAAAATAAACATAGCTTGTCCTTTGTTATGTAGTGGATTAGGTAACTAAATTTCAGTCTGCACATGATGCCTTTAATTGCAATTCTAAGGGAACTGAGTTTACATGAATCATCATAATTAATTCATTTGTTCATTTTCTGTTACCCACTTTATCCTTTTGTGGGTCACAAAGAAGGTAGGTTCTATCCCGTATTTAGTGGCAAAAGGCAGGTACAACTAGTCCTTGACAGGAGCCAAGTGTAAGGACACAAAAACAATTCTTAACATCATGTTTTGGGACATAGGAGGAAATTGAAACACCAGGTAATATCCCAGGCAGTCACAGATGGCACATTGAGAATCCACAGGGAAGGACATAGGAGGAAATTGAAACACCAGGTAATATCCCAGGCAGTCACAGATGGCACATTGAGAATCCACAGGGAAGGTACCATAACCAGGAACCAAACCAAAGAACCAAGCACTGTGTGGCAGCAATGCAAGCAACGGTAGTACTCTTAGTATGCATTTATTTAGCAGTATGTAGGGGAAACAGTATAGTAGCATAACGTGAATAATATAAAGCTTGAAGATATTTATTCCTAAGACAAGTGCAGACTTACATTATGATGTAGTCCAGTACTGAAATTTGTGCATATACAGAAATGCAACAGATAAAGTATTACATTCTCATAGTGAAGATAAAATGACTCTGACAGATAAATTAAATTGTGTTTACAAGATATATATATATATATATATATATATATATATATATATGTATGTATATATATATATATATATATATATATATATATATATATATATATGTATAAGAGCGCTACAGAATCCTGAAAGTTCAAAATCCTGAAAACACACAGGATGCCAACACTTACTATATTCCAGCATAAGTACATACAGAAAAAAATAAAACACAAACTATATTACTGTTCTACAAGTATAAGAAGGGGTCAAGCTCCCCTTGCACCCCCCCCCCCATGTGGAGGCTATGCCCCCCACACCTCCTGCTACGTAAGTATATCAACTCCAAGATTGCACTTGATATATTTAAGTAGCAGGGGGTGTGGGGGCACAGCCCTCCACATGGGGGGTTCAGGGGGGCTTGCCCCGTGCATATAGTTGAAGGGTAATATGTTTCTGTATGTACTTGTACTGGAATATAGTAAGTGTTGGTATCCTGTGTGTTTTCAGTATTTTGAGTTTTCAGGATTTTGAACTTTCAGGATTTTGGTCTCAGGATTTTGGTCTTCAGGATTTTGGTCTTTCTGGATTCTGTAGTGCTCTTCTATATATATATATATATATATATATATATATATATATATATATATATATGGGTCTACTTCTATTCGCTGACGGCCCATTTCACTGAAACCCATTTCGTTGACAGCTCATTTCATTGACAAAAGTATTCAAGGCAAAAACCTGGGTTTTGCCCCCCTCCCCACTGTTGTGCGACTGTGGAGTTGTTATATATAGTTGGGGGTGTGTGTGGGGCACAGCCCCCCACATTGGGGGGGTGTGGGGGGTGCAGCCCCCCACCTAGAATGTTTGTCAGTGAAATGAGCTGTCAGCGAAATGGGTTTCAGTGAAATGGGCTGTCAGCGAATAGAAGTAGACCCATATATATATATATATATATATATATATATATATATATATATATATATATATATATATATATATATATAAAACATTCAGTATTAGACACTCATGGATTTTAACAACTGACTGTAGAATGCTTGCAGTTAGCTTTCATTTGATGTGTAAGTTGTTTGAAGTGACAACTGTCCGTCACAGATGTGTTAGCAGAGCTGATGGAGTGTTCTAACAGTTTTGATACATAGGCAAGAGTGTTGGGAAAGAGTCTGTAAATTAAGTAGTACAACTTTGAATGCTTAAAACCATGCTTGTTTACCTGCTATTTCAGTGAAAAAGAAACACTAACAGTACTTCCAGGGGCGATTTAAAAAGACAATAACTCACAACTGCCACTGTAACAGTGCAGGAAAACATATTTGCATTGTGTCATAGTATGCAGGCATACTTTGTTGCAAAAACCATAGGAAGAGTCTGAAAAGTAAAATCAGATCAGTATAATGGTCTCCATAATAACCTTTTTGAAGTATAGGAATTTAATACATAAAGCAGTTTTGATGTTAATGTAACACAGACTATCAAGGCATTATGTTGTTTTTCAGTTGCTTATTTCCTTTTGTTTTGCAACATGAAAAGTGATGTCCTTCACTTCAGTCACTTTCTTACGTAAATCTGCATCATTACCAGAGCTGAATATAAGTACATGATGATCTAGTATTATAATTATTTAACTGTCAGTAGGGATTGAAGATGATGATAAGAATTATTTTCTTTATTTTTTTTCTTTCGTCTTCTTCCCATTCTTTATTTCCTTTTTTATTCTTTTCTTTTTTCTGAATTTCTCTCTGACATTTTTTAAACAAGATAATGTAGAGTTCCTAAATATTTGAATAAGTTGTATAACTAATTATACAGTAAAGTCAGACATGGAAAAGCTTATTATGTTAATCTTTTCTCTTTCTATACGCCTTCACCCAGTAAGCATCATCATCCTGTAGTCATGACATGACGTGTCTTGATCATCCCGTCTTTGCCTCCACTCTTCCATCACTGATCATTCTAAGTTCAGAACAGAAAATCACCCATATATCCATACTCTGGTTACTTTCTTACTTGTCTCATTTCTAAAATCACACGCACTCATAATTTTCCTTGTTTATCTTTATTATGTGCTATGCCGTCTGATTGACTCTAACTCTTTCATCTACATAATTTTCTTGCTTGCTGTGACTGATCTTATCTAATCATGACCCCTTGCCCTAGATACTGTTATTTTTATTTTGTCATCTTTCCATCTCATTCACAATCTTCCTTTAAGCCAATCTGGCATTAGTTATCCCCATCTGTACCTTAGCTGCCACTTCTTCACTGTTTCTTCTGTCTCAGACATGTAGAAGGACAAGCTGCTTTCCACTTCCTATCTATACACTTCCTTCCAAATGCCCCTCGTTCTGCTTTTCTCCAGCTAGACCCCACTTACAAAACTCATATGTAAATTATCTGGTTCTTTTGTGAAATGCATTAAGCATACAGCATCATCCAAGTACCTTTCTTATCTAAACCACTTTGACACCCTGTACCACCTATGAATCAACCTCCAGTGAGTATGAAAAACTGGTACCACTCTCCTCAGCTTTCTCCTTACCTTCAGCACATCATTCAATATACTTTTGCTTTCCTGTAGACCACTATCCTGCATGTATCTGTTAAACATTATCCATCTATTTTTCACACTTCTCTCCTAAGTCCCTAAAAAATTCTACCTGTCCTTCCTTTTGATTTAATTACAGCATTCAGTCTTCCTGGGAACACACCTGCCATCAATTAAAGAGACTCTGATTAACCCCAAATAAAGTTCAGCTGTCCTAGTAGGATTTTCCTGACATCTACTCAGTTGCCTGCTACAGCAAAAGCCATGGTTCTCAGAGAGCTAACAAAGCATCAAAGGGATCTCATTGTTGAAAGTTATCAGTCAGGAGAAGGGTACAAAAAAATTTCCACAGCATTGGATATGCCATGGAACACAGTGAAGACAGTCATCAAAAAGTGGAGAAGATATAGGACAACAGTGATGTTGTAAAGAACTGGACGTCCCTCCAAAATTGATGAAAATACCAGACAAACGCTGGTCAGTGAGGCTGCCAAGAGACGTACAGCAACACTGAAGGAGCTGCAGGAATTTCTGGCAAGTACTGGTTGTGTACTACATGTGACAACAATCTCCTGTATTCCCCACATGTCTGGACTATGTGGTAGGATTGCAAGATGGAAGGCTTTTCTTACACAGAAGAACATCCAGGCCCAGCTAAAATTTGCAAAACAATACATCAAGTCTCCCAAAAGCATATGGGAAAATGTGTTATGGTCTGATGAGACCAAGGTTTAACTTTTTGGCCACAATTCCAAAAGGTACGTGTGGTGCAAAAACAATACTTTGCATCACCAAAAGAACACAATCCCCACGGAGATGCATGGTGGTGGAAGTATGTTTTGGGGTTGCTTTTCTTCAGCTGGAACTGGTGCTTTAGTCAGGAATTTTGAACAGTTCCAAATACCAGTCACTTTTGGCCCAAAACCTTCAGGCATCTGCTAGAAAGCTGAAGGTGAAGGGGAATTTCACCTTTCAACACAACAATGACCCCAACCATACATCCAGTCAACAAAAGAATAGCTTCACCAGAAGAAAATTAAACTTTTGGAATGGCCCAGCCAGAGCCCGGACCCAAATCCAATAGAATATCTATGGGGTGATCTGAAGGAGGCTCTGCACCAGAGATGCCCTCGCAATCTGACAGATTTGGAGTGCTTTTGCAAGGTAGATGGGCAAATATTGCCAAGTCAGGATGTGCAATGCTGATAGACTCCTACCCAAGAAGACTGAATGCTGTAATTAAATCAAAAGGTGCTTCAACAAAGTATTAGTTTAAGGGTGTGCACTCTTATGCAACCAGATTATTGTACGGTTTTTTTTTATATTTTTTCCTCTAACTGATTTGTTTATTTTTCAATTGAATTGTACAGGTTATAGGTCACATTAAAGGTAGGAAAAGTTTTGAAATGATTTATTGTGGTCTCATTTTTTTATATCACAAAAACCTGGCATTTTAATAGGGGTGTGAACAAGGGGTGTGTACACGTTTTATATCCACTGTAGATACTCTATTCAGTACTCAGGATTGTATTTATTAATGAATGCCCATTTCCAGGAGGGTTGTGGATGCTATCCCCAGTAAGAATTTATGGAATTGATCTACAAGGGGAACCTTCACAGCGGTCTCCTATATCTTGATGTATGTGGACAACCACTGCCTCCAGCAGCTGCTTTTTTATTTTTGTTTAGTCAGGAAGTGTAGATTGTTTTATGTCTTTTAAAACAGTGTAGATGCTAGGTCTTAGTTGTGTTTTTGATTTGCAGAACATAAGCTTGCTCAGTAGTTCGGGGGAAATGGCAAGCAGAGGAGCTTGGGACTTGGTGCCATCTTTTAGTGTGGCACTTCATGTCACAGTATGCACTAGCACAAGACACATATGCCCCAAAGCATTGAGGGGTTTTGTTTTATTTATTTATTTAGCCTTTGCTGACTGGGTTAGTCCCACTAGGCTTATTGCTTCTTTCCAGGAGAGACTGAAGGTGGTATTTATACAACAAGGGAGAGATTTGACCATGGCATCGGAGAATGTCCCGTATGCTTAGCAGTTGGGGGGGGGGGATTTGTGTGTTACACATCCTGACTTGTTGTTTCCTGTCAAGGCACGAAGGCAGCCAGGAGGAACAGGAAGAAGATATGACTGATTCAGCTTTGACTGAAAATGAAGTGAAGGTTGATAAAAATGTAGCTGAAATGGTAGAATCACTACAAGAAGTTTTTTTTTCAGATGCTGTGGGTGCAGAAACAACAGTGATATTGGAAGAAAAGGAGATTGTAGCTGTAACAGAGATGGATTTGGTGGAAAACTTTCAGAGGAGATTGTTTGAAGGAGAGACAGTTGCCTCTGAGAAATGCATAATTACAACCCTCCAATTGGGAGGGTTGCAGGATGATTACTTGGAAGAAATGGTAAACCAAAGTGATCCGCCTTGGATCCCGGGAACTACCGTCCCATCAGTTTGACTAGCCTGATCTGCAAGGGCATGGACTGCATTATTGTGGAACTTATAAACAGGGACATTGGCAACCTTCAAACACTGGACCCCACCTAGTTTGGGTATGTGAAGGGCCGATCTTGTCTCCTGAATCTGATTGACTTCTTCGAATTGGTCTCCAGAGCTGTGGACGAGGGTAAGACGTTCCACACAGCCTATCTGGACCTCGCCAAGGCCTTCGACACCATCCCCCACTCTGGAATCATAGATAAACTTACTAAGCTGGGCATAAATCCCTACATCACTCGATGGATTGCCAACTGGCTTACTGACAGAACCCAGACTGTAAAATAGCCAACTCCAAGTCTAGCTCCAGACAAGTGGAGTACCTCAGGGTTCAGTCCTGGGACCACGTTTGCTTGGCATCTACTTTCCTGAAGTACAGGCCAACACTAAGGGACTCTGGCTAACAAAGTTTGCAGATTACTGCAAACTGGGAGCCATTATTGAATCCCCAAATGATGTGGATATTCTACAAAAGGGCCTTACAGAAACAGATGCCTGGTGCCAGAGCCACGGACTCTAGCTTAATGCCAAGAAATGTATAGTTATCCCCTTTGGAAAAAAAACAGGTACCCATGAACTACCACATATGTGGCAGGACACTAAACATCGAAAGTGTGATGAGAGACTTAGGGACACAAGTGGCAGTGGTCTCACTTTTGATAACCACATCGCCACAACAGTCAGGAAACCCTTTTATGTGGCACACCTCATCACTAAGGGCTTTTCATCCAGAAAAAAGGAGGTCATTGTCCCACTGTACTCATCTCTCATTAGACCCATTATAGAGTACAATGCCCCATTTGGTATGTACCTCACAAGACATCTGCAACAGCTGGAAAGGCCACAGAAATACCTCACTAAAAGAATCACAGGCCTAAAGCAGATGCCATATGCTGACCGTCTAAAAAACTCTAGCTATACTCTGTGGCATATCGTCTTCTCAGAGGCGATCTCTGCTTAACATACAAGGCCATGTCAAACCCTGAGCTGTTGGACATGCTCCACTTAAAGAAATCCCAATCCCTCAGAGCCACACGCTCCAGGGATCTAAACCTTATCATCACAATGAACAAAACATGCTGGAGGGATAGGTTACTGACCCAGAGACTCCCCATACTCTGGAATAGACTGCCCATACATGTCAAGCAGAGCGCCTCATTGGCCCTCTTCAAAAGGAACCTTGATGATTGGATGGGAGATAGGAAATTCACCCCAGGGACCATGTCAGTCGCCCTGCTAGACAGGGGCCCAGAGAAGTAAATATTGTGGGAAGAAATTTCCAGGGAATTGTTATGGCTAGGCTTGCATAGGCCTTAGGGCCGATAGCCTAGTATCAACCTATGAACCAGAAAATGGAGCAGCAATTTCATGGAGTGACATCATGGAGAAAATAGAAGAAGAGACTGTGCCAGAAAAAGTTCAAGAAACAAAAACGTATGCACAAACTTTGGGGGAAGGAGCAAAGAAAAAAAAAAGAAGTATACAATATGTGTGAGCTGTAAAAAAGAAGAAAGTTTGTACAGGTATAAGGTTTGGGACTCTGTCATAGCACCTCTGGGTGTCAAATCAAAAGAGGTAAGAGCATTCATTTTAATTAATAGAGAGACTTTTTGTGACTTGATATTTGAGACTTGGCAGGCCATGGAAATTTTTTTGAGTCATATGAACAAAATAAAAATATTTATCCAGAATAGACAGAATATGTTGTGCAAGCTTTTTACAAACAAAAAAAAGAATAATCCAGTTTAGAACTGAAGTTGAAGCAAAATACCTGAAAGAAAATTTGTTAACTATATGTAAAGAAGTAATGGACACTACAAAAGTATATGATGAAAGAGGACTGTGGACTGGGAATGTGGAGTAATGCTGAAAATGGAAAATTATAATGTTATGCACGTACCTAGTGTTATTAATGTTCTTGGAATAAGGGTTTTGTGAAATACAGGGGTCAACCAAAAACTTATTTTTCTGGAAAAAATGTTCGTTTAATCAATGAACGTGATAAAAAAGATGTTATTTATGTGGCAAAACAGGGCATAATGCAAAAAATGTAATTTAAAGTGCAAAAAATATGGCAATACTGGTCATTCATGGCTAGAATGTGAAATGAATGTGCAAGAAAATGAAAATGAAGTTATACAAGAGAAATAGATAGTAGAATGTGTTATACAAGAAAATGTACAAAAAAGATGTAACTGATAAAGAAGTTATACATAAATTTGAAAAAATAAGGAAAAAGAAACTGAGGAGGCAAGTGAGGAAGAAGTGGATTGGTGCACAGTAAGAAATAAAAAGTATTTGATAGGGAAGAGAGTTGAAGAAAGGAAAAGAAAATTAAAAATCATAATGCTTAGAGAAATTAAGAAAGGAAAGGGATAAACATTTTATTATACTAACTGTTCTTAAAAGCTGAAAATATTAGCTTTAAATGTGAACAGTAAGAAAAATCTTGAAAGGAGAATAGGTATATTATAATGGTGTGATGCAGTTGATGCACATGGTATTGTTGTAGAAGATATCAGATTATTAACAGAGGAAGAAAGAACACAAACTGAAAAACTTTGGAATGGTGTGGTAGTTTGAAACATGAGGAAAGAAACATGGTCGGGCAGTGGAAAGTTAAGCGTATACTAGAATAACCATTGGACCTATAAAAGGAATGAAATTAGAGCAGAAATGGATTATTTTTTAATATCTGATAGTTTAAAAGTTATAAAAAAGGAATTCAGTATGTTGGATTTTCAGATCATGTGGCAGTATGGGTTAAAGTACAAGAAAAGCAAGGATATATAAGACTAGGAAAAGAAATAAAGATAATTAATGAAAATAAATTAGATTTAGAATAGAAAAAATAACTTGTGGAATTATGGAAACATCATATGACTATGAGGGAGTTTTATGCGAATTGGACCGTTTGGTGGCTTAATTTTAAAGAAAAATATATTAGAATATATAAGGAAGAAAAGAAAAAAAGAAAGAGTGATATAATATTAAGTTAAGCATTTAAAGACATGTTAGAGAAGAAAAAATCCTTTTATGAAAAGTATATATAAAATGAATCAAATTAAAATTAACTTGTTATATATGCAAAAATAGTGTTTACAATGAAAGAAGGAAGAGGTAGTACTATATCTGAGTAAAATAGGAAAAATAATAAGAAAACTAAAAAATAAGGAAGGTAAGCAATTAAGACAGCAAGATTGAATATACAAAATAATTAAAGAATGTGTATTGGAATTTGTTAAAAGAGAAGAAAACATAGAACAAATCTATAAAGGTGAAAAATTAAATAAGGAATAAAAGAAAGAAAGAAACAAACATCTGTCCTTTTACTCAATCAATACCAGAAGCACTCTTAACAGAATCAGTCAACTTCACGCATTGATATCTAACCACAACCCAGATATCATCTCCCTAACAGAAACTTGGCTAAAACCCCAAAACGCAGACAAAGGCATTCTCTCCCCAGGATATAATATACTTCACCTGGATCACCAAAAGAAAAAAGGAGGTGGAGTAGTTATACTCTACTCAAGCAACCTTACACTTGCAAATACCACTCAACCTATTCCATTATTTCCACCAGCTGAATTACTGACAGCTAACCTCAAACTCAACAACTACACCACTATTACAGTGGCAGTCATCTATATCCCACCAGGGGATAACATTCCCTTACTGGAAACCATCCTCTCCTTCTTTTCCCTTCACATTCCCAATGAAACTGTCCTTCTTGGGGATGTAAACATTAACTGGTTAAATCTTAGTAATTCTAACTCTCCACATCACATTAATCTATATGGCTTCTCCCAACTAATCAGTTAACCAACCCACACTAATAACTCACTCACATCTAGCACCCTTTTAGACTGGATCCTAGTCTCTGATCCCTCTAAATATCACAACCCAGAAACCCTACCAAACACACTGAGTGACCACTCCCCCAATAAAAGTGCTCAGATATACTCCCCATTACTGTAACCCACACAGGTTTATTACCTACCGCAAACTATCAAACTTCCACCCGAAACTTTTAATACTCTCCTCTCAAGAGTTAACTGGAAAATCCTCTCTCAACTTCCACTTGATGAAGCAGTCCTAACTTTTAATTCAACCTTCCTTACCATCCTAAACTCGCTTGCACCCCTCCGTAAAGTAAGCATAAAATCTAACATATCCCTATGGCTATCAAAAAGTACTCGCAACCTTATGGAAGTCATGGGCAGGTCCCGGACAAAATTGGACCAAAACTAAGCTCCCTGTAGACCTGCAAAAATATAAAGAACTCAGAAACCAGACAAAAACTCATTAATAATGACAGAAAAAACCTTCTTATTTCAATCCTCCAACAGCATTAAAAGCAGATCCAAAAAAATTCTGGAATGCTATAAACCAAATACTACACCACGGTAATCCAAGCTCCCCAATCCCTGTCCAGACAAAACACCTGAAGAAACAGCTAGCACCTTCAATACTTACCTTATTGAATCTATATCTAAACTAATCAACCCAAATCCTAACCCCTCTAAACCAAACCTTCACATCTCCTCTGATTCTGCCCTAACTACTAACCCTGCTCCAACTTTTTCATTTAAACCAGTCTCTGCCTGCTATATCAAATCTCAAGTCTCCAAGCTGGAACCATGCTCAGTATCAGCTGATCACATTCCTTCTAAATCTCTTGCACTCCTTGTCTCTGCCCTAATCAATCGCTCCATCTCAGAATCTAAAGTTCCTTTTATCTGGAAAGAATTCTACACACTTCTTGTATATAAAGGAGGTAACTCCACAGACATAACTAATTTTAGACCTATTGCTATCCTCTGCCCTATCTCTAAAGTTCTCGAGAAATGCATATACAAACAAGCCATGCAATATCTTTTACAGGAAAATCTCCTCACACCCACTCATCATGGCTTCCGACCAAAACATAGCACTACTACAGCCCTGTTCTCCTTCCTTAACTCTACTTCTTTAGCCAGAGATGACCACAGATTTGTCTCTTGCTTATTCTTAGACCTCTCAAAGGCTTTTGATGTGGTCTGTCACTCTCTTCTGTTGGATAAGCTGAAAAACCTTAATTTTTTCCCCTGATACTGTTGCATGGTTCTCCAGCTACCTCACTGGTAGGCTGCAAGCAGTGAGATGACACTCTGTACTATCCCCTCCTCTCCCAGTTAAAATGGAGGTCCCCCAAGGGTTTATTCTTGGGCCACTACTTTTCAGTGTCTTTACCAACCTATTCCATACCTCTTGCCCCTAGTCTTCTCTAGTTCAGTGTGCTGATGACTCTACAGTCATCACCATTGCCAACTCTCCCTCTCAGCTATTATCAGCTACCCAGCAATCCTTTAATTCTGTTGAAACCTGGCTCTACAAGCTCATCCCCAACCCAAAAAAACTAAACTGTTACTATTTCTTCTAAAAAATGTTAACCACATCAAATCTTCCTTCTCCATACTGTCACTTAATAACACTCCCATTGAGGTGGAATCCATCACAAAACTCCTCGGTGTCACCATCGATGATCAACTTAAATTTGACCAACATGTGAATAATTGCATCAGAAAAACCCACCAGAAATTAGGGCTCCTGTACAGAAACAAGAAGTTTCTGACTACTGAAGCCATGATCACTCTCTCTCATGCTTACCTCCTACCTACTTTACTGTACAGCTCCCAAATTTTCACAAATCTCAACTTATCCTTACTAACAAAACTTGTCTTCTTACAACAATGTAGCCAGATTTGCTGCTCAACAACCATACAAATCCCATCACTTCTCTCTCTAAACACCTAAACTGGCTAGAACTACCTCACCAGCTTCTCCTCTCTCAGCTCCAGATCATCCACTCTATCCTATACCAGCCCTCCTACTGCCCAGTTCTATCCCCCCTAATCTCCCACTATATTCCCACCAGATCCTTTGGAGCTCTAACTAAGACCTACTACAAATCTACAAACCTAAGACCAAATCCGGTTGCAACATATATAGCTACCACCCTGCTATGGCTTGGAATAAGCTCTCTCTTGAAATCAGAGCCCTCACTCATCCAAAACAATTTAAGAGGAATATCTAAAGTGTCACTGGACTTGCCACAGTACTCACCCCCCTAAATTCCCCCCATCTAAGAGAAAACAACCCTCTACTCCATACTCCCCCTCACAAATCCTAATAACTGAACTTCTCCAATACTAATATCTTACTGGCTTTTCGGATGACATACACTCTAAAAAAAAACTTTGTGGTTCATCTGATGACACACATACTGTCTACATTCCCTAATACACTACAGAAAGTCCTAAGCTTATACATCTTATTCTCTTAGTAACTACATTTCCAAAACTTTTCTTGAAGATGTCTTAACATGATCTCTGTCTCACTTAGTAATATCCTAAGTTCATAATAATTATTTCTCATTCAGTACACTTCTGAAAATTGTTATTTTTTTTTCTATTTGTAAACTTTGTATTATGTTGTTATCAATTGTTTTTAAATGCAAAACTGTATAATGTATGGAGCTTTTCTCCCTGGGTCTCAGGCTCTTCAGCTCAGTCGGACATACCCAGTCAACAAATATAAAATAAAATTAAATAAAATAAAAGTATTTAGAACAAAAAATAGCCATGAAAGAATTGAATGAAATTCTAAAAGATAGTAATATGAATTCTGCAACAGGACTGGACGGAATTGAATATGGTTATGTATAAAGCAATGGAAGAGTGGCAAAATTTTTTTTTTATAGAAGTTATGAATGAATGGTTAGAAACTGGAATAAAAGAGAAATAGATATGTACAGGAGTTATAAAATTTATATTTAGAAAAGGAAATAAAGAGGAGATACTGGAGACCTTATAACATTGAATAATGCAGATTATAGGTAGCGTTGTCGCCTCACAGTAAGATGTTGTCCTGTTCGATTCTCAGCTAAAGCGTCTTCTGTGTGGAGACATGCGTGAATGGACGTACCTTCGTTGAAGGTTGTGCGTCATAGCTGGCAACTCGGCATGTAAAAATCTACTGCCAATCATTAGCGGACCGGAGTTCCGCTGTGGCGACCCCTAACTGGGAAAAGCCGAAAGACACAAGAACAACATAACATTTTTATGAGGAATAATAACAAAAAGGTTACAGAAAAAAATGGATAGAATATATGACCAAAATGTATTTGGAGGAAAAGGTAGTCAAGAGTTATTATGGATAATAAGATAAATAATTGCATAAATAAAAAGGTAGAAGTGAAGGTTATGATAGGGGGATATAAGTAAAGCTTATGATAATATTCAGTATAAATCATTATGGGGAATTTTGCAGGCATATAATGTAAGCAAAAATATTACATGTAATAAAATCTGTTTATGAAAGGAACTATTTGAAACTAAATGTAAATGGATGGATTGGGAAGAAATAAAAATAAAATGTGAAATAAAGCAAGGCTGCCCAGCTAGTAGGGTAATTTTCTCATTAGTTATGAATGTAATAGTGAAGGAAATTAATAAAATGTCAAGTAGTGCTGGATACAAAATGATGACGGAAGTACAATTGCCAGTAATGTATAATTATGCAGATGATATTGTATTAATTGTTTATTTTTAAGTATGGATTGAAAAAAATAAATGAAAAAATAAGTATACATTTAAAAATAACTGGTTTAAGTATAAATAAGGAGAAAGTAAAGGATTTGGTTTTGAAGGTATGATAGAAGGTGTTCAGTTCAATGAAAAATATATAAATATATTAGGAATAACATTTGGAATGAATACAGACAACAACAATGGGATAATGTACTCAAAGAAGTAAAGGATATGACTAATTTTTGGAAATCATATAGATCTTCATATAGAAAAAAGCACACTTGAACTCCATGGTAATAGGAAAAATTGCTTATGTTGCTAACATTTATGTGATTCCTGTTAAGTATGAAAAAGAATTAATGATGATTATATATTCTTTTGTGTAGGCTCTAGACTGAATCCAGTCAAAAGAGGGATTCTGTATAGGAAAGAAGAGCAATGATGTTTGGGTTTAATAAGCCCAGTAGTACATGCAGCATCTTTAATTTTATGTAAGGTATTAAAAGGAATTATGAAAGAAAATAAAAACTCGATAGAAATGATACTATAATATAAATGCAAAGAATTGTGGGAGGGAATGGAAGTTAAAAAACAAAGTAAAAGCATTGTGAATGAAGAAATGAAAAGAGTACCAAAACAAAATTGTGTTAAGGAAAATACAAAAGAATATATGTGAGAAAAATAGAAAGGAATGGTACTTATGTATTATAAACGCATTTTATTACATTGATCCATGGAAAGATTTAGAAATAGATAAGAAAAAAGCGATAATGATGAGATATAATAACTATAAAAAGTTAAAGAATGTAATGATTTTTTATGGAGATTGTCTGTTATAAAATTGCCGGTTAAAGCAAATATGCCATACAAAAAAAGCAAGATAGCGTATGCAATAAATGTGGAGAATTTGAGACTACTGAGCATGTGTTTTTGAAATGTGAAAGAATTAATAATTTGTAGAAAGAAATTTGTAAAGATAATAGAGTGAAAAGTTTGTTAAAAATTGAACAAATAAATATGGAAATAATAGAATTTGGTTATTATGGTGCATGTAAACAGGAAGAAGTGAAGAAAATGGACAGAGTAATATTTTATGTTTCATGGACTATATGGAACGAGACTAAATGAAATTAAATACAGTGAAAAATGGAGTTTGATAAAGATTTTGGAAAAAACTAATGTTTTGGTTGTGGATAAAAGAGTGGGGGAGAAATGCTTAAATTGATTTGTAAATAGATGTCAATGTAAATCTGTAAATATATGTAATGTATATATCAATAAAAAAAATAACCTACTCTTTTTCGATAGGTGCCATGGGATAATGTCTTATCTGAAGGGTGAAGTACTCAGGAGTGCAGCACCCTGTTTATGCTTCCCTACAGTGGCAGTAATCCAGCTACCTATTGAGGGAAGACAACACACACCTTTCTACACCAAAAGTAATTTTGCTACCTATTGCAACACTGACACTGTTTTGAGATAAACATGCCTTAGCCTAGTAAAAGGAATAGTAAATCCAACTGTAAGTTCACCAAAAAGCATTCCCTTATTTGTTAACTGATATAGTCAGATGGTATCTATTACATATATTGTACTGCACAGCAATAAGGAGCAGATATAATTTTAAAGTACAGTTTAAAGGTGATTTCTGAGGTATGCCTTTGATACCTTATTTTACCGTGTTACAGTTGTTGCTAAGAATAATTAAGAATAATTAAAGTTTGTCAGAAGTATAGTAGATTGCTCTTTAGTTACCATTTATGTTTGTGCATTTTAATGCTAGGTTCAGGTAATTATTTATTATATATTTATATATTTTTGTATGATATGGAATATATACTAACATAGTGAGTTATGTTTTTAGAGTGTGCTACCATTTATGTTTGTGCATTTTAATGCTAGGTTCAGGTAATTATTTATTATATATTTATATGTTTTTGTATGATATGGAATATATACTAACATAGTGAGTTATGTTTTTAGAGTGTGTTCTTTAATATGGTTTAATTAATTAATTGAAGGGGATTGGTTATTTGTTGATCTAAGGCATGTGTTTTTAAAATCTTTATTTAAACCTACTGTTACTTAGTCTGTAACATTCTGATGAAGTCCCATTTTCTAGGGATGAAAGCACTTAATGCTGATTTCAAATACATTTTTATTTCATTTTATTGTTATCTCTTATTGGGTCACTGTTTTTGCTCTGCTGTGACCACCTTTTGAATCTTTAAGATAAGATAAAAAAAATTCTGAGTACACCACCACATAATGCTAAATTTACAAACAAATCAATTTAATAAAACTGGAACACGGCACAACGTAAAAATAGCAGTAGCAATTGCGAAAGGAAGAAAAGCGCTTTCAGCTATAAGCCTTTCTCAGTTTGTACAATTCCTTTGGTTAGACATAGCGCTTTTTGTCCTTTGCTACTGCTATTTTTACATTGTGTCATGTTCCAGTTTTATTAAATTAATTTGTTTTTAAATTTAGCGTTCTGTGGTGGTGTACTCAGAATTTTTTATCTTATTTACATTTACTTGTCTGAGACACCTTCAGCGGCTAAGGAGATATTTATTCATTTATTTTCACCTTTTGAATCTGTGGTTAACATCTGTTTTTGGTATATTTCCATCCATAAACTCTTATTTACAGATGTGTCCTCAGTTCTTGGGCACTTAGTATCTAGCCTTTGACCAGTATTATTGAGTATATTACAGGCTGGAGTTGTACCACTTGATTAGGCTCTCAGCTGAGGCTTATAAGCTAGAATTTTGAGCAAGACAAATAAGGTCTCTTTCTTTTTGCAGGTCTGATATCCAGTCACTATTTTCTTTTTTGGCTTTACTGTTACGGTTCAATATGAATGTACTGAGAAACTAGCAAGTTGTCCTCAATGCTCTAAAGTGTATTTGACAGGCTGTGCTAATATTTTGTGATCTGTCCTAATTTAGGGTACAAAATGAAGAGGAGGGTTGGAGCAATTGAAGAGTTTGAGTTTGTCCCTCTAACAGAAGGAAGCCAGCTGCATATCACAATAGCAATCACTGGATGGCTCTGTACAGGAAAATATGGTATGTGCATTTAATGTACTCTGAGCTGATAATCAGGATGCATGATCAGGGAAGGAATGTGCAGCATGAAAGTTTAACAGATAATTTTGCATTAATATCTATCTGTAAATGCAGATCATACAAAGTTATTTTGAAAGTGAAGCAAGGATCAGGACTATATCATTGAAGTTACACCTGTAAGGTAATTAAAATAAAATGAGTGTAGCTGCTGGAATATTTACTGTAAAACTACCGGAATAGATTACTATGATGTTAGAATAGGTGTTTGACCTGTGTTTTTAGTGAAGAACATCATAAATGAATGACATTGGCACAGACTGACATTCAAGAGAAAGTCCAGGCAGCAATCACGTGAGGTTTAGTTTCTGCACCAGATGGGTGAATGGTGAGGCTTGTTGACCTTTCTGTCATTACTTGTCATCAAGTTGTGTGTGTGTTTCTAGTTAACCTGCTGAAGCATTGAGGAAGAAGTGAATTCATTAAAACAGCCGTGAGCCCATTGGACTGTACAACGTATTGACATTACTGCATTAGGGGTGTTTGTTGTGTTCCTGGTCCGACTCTTACTTAAAATATACAGGCATGGTTAACATTTATTGGTGGAAAGGATGGCACTGTAATGCAGTGGCTATAATTGCTGCCTCCCATCTTGTTTTTTTATGAGGGGGGGGTTGGTTCTAGTTTAGGTGCCTTGATAGAGTTTGCATGTCCTTCATGGCCCATATAGGTTTTGATAGGGTTCTCCAGTTTCCTCCCATATGTTAAAGATATGCTGATAGGTGATTTTGCAGACCTCTAATTTGCTCACATGTGATCAAATGCAGTGTATGATGGACTCGTGTCCCATCCAGAATTAGTTTTCTGTCTTTTGCTTATTGCTTGCTGGGATAAACTTCAGCTTCCCAGTAACCAAGTGGGGGATAAAGTGGGCATCACAGAATGAAAAATGGTAAAATGTGCCTTTCAACAAGGAGCAGAGCTATCCAAACTTAAATGCATGTCATATATTTCTCGAGATACTGTCCCGAATGCCCCCTAATGCCAGAGCATGTTGTTGGAATGAATGTGATCAAGAAACACAGTTGTTCTCAAAGTTGGTGGTATTGTGAGTTTGAAAGTGGAGAACAAGAGCATAGGAACTTAGGCTCAGTACTAGACAAGGTATTCTTAGATACCATATAATGCTAAAAACTCTTCATAGCTGACTCTCGTCCTTTGCTATCTATTTATTGAAACAGTGTCTGAACATTTTAGCTAAAAGTGCAGTAGAGGGTTCCTTGGTCCTGACGACTGAGCCTACTAAGCGGAAGGCCAAAAGACTTAGGCCCAAAGCGGAAGCTGCGCCTCTCCCCATGGACGTCTCTCCAGAGATCTTCCAGTGGAAAGTACTGTGGAATAATCTGAGTAGCCAAAGCAGTCTTTAAAAGTGTTTAACCACTCAGTATCAGTAAAACAAATCCAACACAAGGTAAAGGATTTGTTTTACTGATACTGAGTGATTAAACACTTTTAAAGACTGCTTTGGCTACTCTGACTGAGTGTTTTCTTTGAGGCTTTGACAATAATATGGAGACCATATTCTAGCTATGCTAGAACTCCATTTTCAGTTTTAGTTTGCCTTCAAGTGACAGGAGGTGTGATTTTTTTGCATCGAAAATTAAGGTATTTACTTTAACCTCAGTACTGGTGATGAGAAATTGAAAGTTCAGGAACTGGTCCCGTCAGATACCAAGTTATTTGAAGTATGGTGTGGTTTGTAAGTGATCTTTGAAGTTATACCTTATTGTCCAGTTGTATGGGTCTGTGGAGAACTTTTTTCATGTGCCAAATTTCATGCTTTTATTTTTTTGGTGTTCATTGTGGGGCTGTTGTGTAAGAACCATAGTGATGTTACATTTTAGGTATTTTTCAATTTGTTTTTTGATGCTGGAGTAGAATGGGTTGGATCTGTACATTACAGTGGAGTTAGAAGTGGATAAGCTAGGAGGGTGTTAAGGATAAGAGAGATTAGCAGGGGAGAAAGAATAATACCAGGGTGCTCTTTCTACAGGAGTAGCAGAGAGAGAGAGCGTGAGGGTACGTTTCCAGTTTGCACTTTAAAATATCTATGTAGCCATTTTTTTATTTTCCATTTCACACAAAAACTTCTGTAGTAGAGCAAAAGATTCAAGCATTGCCTCACAAAAATCTTCTCTTCCCAGATATATCAGTGCCCTGATATCCCGCAGTTTAAACCCCAGTGGTACAAATATACTGTCAAGTACTTTATATCTGCTTTTCACTTGTTTTAATTTTAATTCTTAATACTAGACATTTTCGTTCAGTCTGCTGTCTTCCTTCCTGCATTTTTTTGTATGCTTCAGTATTGCTGGTCAAGATGCCAGTCGTTTTTTGCTGCTTTTGCAGAAGGTAATCTTTCAGCTGATTTCTTGTTGAAACATGATTGCCAGTGCATGCCCTTAAAGCTAGTTTCTACACCAGCCAGACATGCACCAGATAGTCTGCCTTTCTTCCCAGCATTTGGACTACATTTTACATCCAGGGAAGTCCATTTAAACTACATTTAAAATACTGCAGGTGTCTTAGCACTTACATCAGTTTTGTGTGTTTCCTGTTGTGATTGTTCTGTATCTGAATAGCTATTAATTGAATGCATTTTTATACTTGCAGTGCTTAATAGTATTTTATTTTCAAGTGGTTTTTTTGCTGTGCCTATATGTTTAAATAATTTCTGACTGGGCTGTCATTTTATTGCATTTTTACTCTCTCGTCTGAAGTTGAAGCTGCATCTATACATTGATTTGGGTTTTATAGTATCCGTTGTTATTTCTCTGAACTCTTAAGTGGATTATCAGCACTGCTCATCTAATTCCTTTTTTAGTCACTTTTCAGACAGTGTCCATTGTTATTTTTCGGAGCGCTTAAGTGGATTATTAACATTACTTATTTTATTTTGTGTTGTAGTAATTTTTCAAACTTAAAACAAAAGCCAGCTTTGGCCAGTTGTATGAGTTGCAAGTAGAGCTTGTGGTGATTAACCCATCACGCCATCTTGGTCATGGGACTGCTGGAAGCTTGAAAGCAAAGCATTTGGACCACAGGTTGTCCCCATGGAAGTACATTTAAACTACTGTTAAAGTACTGCACTTGTCTTACCATTTAAATCAGTTTTGTATGTTTCCTGTTGTGTTTGTTCTGTATCTAAAGTTAAAGGTATTAATTAAAGGCATTTTATAGTTGCAGGGGTTTATAATATGGCATTTTCAAATGATTTCGGTGCTCCACCTAGGTGTTTAAACCATTTCTGTGTGGGCACTCATTTTATTGCATTTTTAATCTCTCTCTCTCTCTCTTTTGATTTTTTCCCAACCACCCTTTTCATGTTGTGCTTTTAAACTTTGAGGTTTTTGAGCTGCCTCCTCCTACTGTATATCTGGCCATGGAAGCTCCTCCCAGGCTCATCTTTTATATACCTGTCTGTAGACGCTCCTCCCAGTCTTATCTTCTCTGCTAATCTAACTGGATACTGACAGATGAAACTGGGAAGGCCATCCCTTTAGGCTGTTAGTGTGCTTTGAAATTGCCTTAAAGTCTATGTATTTTCGTCATTGCTGGATTGTCTGCCTTTGGATCACATTGTAGTTACTTGTAGCTAGTTGTTAGATTTGTTTCTGGTACATATTCACTTTTGGATAAGTAAAGTGTATTTATACATTAAGAAGACGTGGACTGCGGTTGTAGTGGCATTTGAAAGGTAGCCTGGTCTGTCTGAGTCGGGTTACACACAGGTAGTCTTAAGTAAGAATTACTTGCTGTAGCAATTTGTTTGATTTGTTTCTGATAACTTTTAACATTTGGCTAACTAAAGTGTGTTTTTACATTAAGAAGACTTTAACTGCAATTCTAGTGGTAGTAGAAATGTAGCCTGGTCTGCCTGACTTAAGAAACACACAGGGAGGCTTAAATTGAGATAGTTTCATAAGCCAGTGGGTTTTTTAGGGACTTAGTTGTTTGGTGTTAATCTGCACTTGAGAGCTAATTTTGCTTTGTTTATACCTTTAGAAATTCCAGGATCATCCATCTTGTCTGTCTGATTAGAGAAGTACGCAAGAGAGCTCAAAGTGTAGTCATTTATTGGGTAGAAGGCACTAGTTTTCAGCTTTTTTTCTGTCTGCTATAAATGAGGCATATGTGTGTGGTGCTGCTCTCCTGGTAGCAGTGGTTAGCAGGGCCCTGTATAGAAGCAAACACTTAATTTGTAAAATTTACCTAGAAAGCTAGGATTTAGCACTTTAACCTGTAACACAGAAAGACTTTGTGTGAAGCTAAGTTAGGGCATCTAGTTAGTGCATCACTGTAATACACACCACCTCCCTCATAAGCAAGCCCAACAACTACCAGGCACACTGTAACAACCCAGACAGCCTGTATAGCCCCACTTCTCTTACCTAAAATAGCCAGTTACCTATTGACAACCCAGTCAATTAAAGCTCCTCAAAATTCTCTAAAAGACTTACCCCACTAATACCTTTTATCCAATTTTGTAGTTAAACTGAATTCAACCCAGCTCCTCCTCAGCTGTCCACATCATTACAACTGAACTACTAAGTCTCCATACAAAACCAGACAAGCCTATCCATTTCCTTAATCAGTGATGGCAGTCTAGTCAATAAATTGGATCAAGCATAAGGCTTCCTCATATCCACAAAGTCAGATACTCACTGTAACAAAATCATGGGTCAAGGCATCCACCTCTAACTTAAACCACCACTTTCCTTCCTGCTGTTATATTTACAACCCTCATCATGGATTCAGAATTGGTGAAGGATCAATACTTCTAATCAAACACAGCCTAAGAGTGATTGTACTCAGTCAAAACAACTACACTAGTGATCACAATCCCAACTGTCTAGCAGTAAAGTTGTACAGCAAAATATTTCCTGCTCTGGCAACCCCCACCAAGCAACCCTACCAAATTCAAAAAACTGTTACAACAGTATTCACAGTCCATTTGGTCAATCAAAGACGGTGCTAACTGGAGACTTCAACATAAATCTCCTCTGTCCTTCAAACCAAGAGATTAGTGACTTATTCTCTTGCAGCTGGACTCACTCAAATGTTTAAACAACCACTAGATTGAATCTAAGCTCAAGTATCCACTCCTTCCTGACCTTCTAATCACAAACATCCAAAACAAAAATGAACAACATGCTTCCACCCTCCACATTCTCTTTAGCTATAGTTAGACAAATACCTCCACCTAAACATATCGCCTTCAACCTCAAACCCAGAACAACATTTCATCCATACTAAAAAATGTTAAAATACCATCTGGAAATTCATCCTATCAGAAAGTGACCCATAGACTATAGTTGGATCACATAGCAACAAACTACTGTAACTCCAAGACAGACACTTCCCTCAAAGTTATCAGACTCCTTAAAAATTCTTCCAACAATTGGCTGCCTCTGGAGCTTAAATTGCTCTCCAAAATCAGGGATAAAGGTTGGTTACCATAGAAGAAAAATCCATCAATAATCCACACAACTTGAGATCTAGCAAAAAATGCCACAAGAAAGCATAAAGCCAACTTCCACCAGCAACATAACAGCAGAAACAAACCAAATCAGTTTTGGAACCTCGTCAATAGGATTACAAGAAGAAATTTACAGCAAAGACACCCTACCATATCAACCACCACTATCATGCTACAAGGCTAACTACTAGCATACAATTTATTAAACTAATTCTCCTCTATCCTGTGTTCCCCTAACAAAGTATCACAACTCCCCCACCCCTCCATATACCTCTGTTTTATTTTAAAAATATCAGCACCAAGAATATCCAAAAAGCAATAGTTCAGACACCTTTAGATGTCCCTCCCAGTTCAGATAACCTACTTCCTTTTTTTCATCATTCTCTGTAGAGAACACATTACACTACCACTCCTGCAAGTAAACAGTGAATGTATCACAGACAACTTTATGACGGCGATATAGAAGACAACCATTGTTTTTTTAAACACCTTTACTGAATTGTCACTTGTGACATTTACATTTATATAAAAGCAATTAAACTGTATGAACAAGTCCACATTTACAAACATTATACTTCACATATATTGCTGTATACCATATAACCTAAGCAACATTACATAAATTATTCAGTTCCTGCCCTTTCTTTTTTTAAACAAGAAACATCTTTATTAAACCATCATTTATGACATAGGCAATCATACATTTATATAAATAAAAGCAAACCACACGACACAATCCTAGTTGCAATCATTTTACATCACAAACCGTACTCACAAACTCCCAGTTGCAAACATTATACATCACTTATAATCTACCCAATCATTTTCAGTCAAATATTACATAGCTTATTTAAGTCCTGCCTTCTTTTAAACCTCATTCTTCCCCTGTATGTATTGTTCCCATTTTTCCTATGTAGTTTGCTCCTACCTTTTTTTAAAGATCTCAATTCCATTTGTTTTATATCTGTTACTATATTCACTACTACTAGTACAGGTGGTTGGAGACAGCCATTGTTAACCCAAAAGACACAAAAGACTTCAGGCCAATCTCTGTCTTACAGTTCAGTTCGGTTCACAGTTGTACTGAGCAGTGGATACCTAAAGGATTCACCAAGAACTAGTATAAAGGAAATGGTATGAGTTATCAACCTGTTTTACCTTGAGAAAGCCCGGTAGTGACTGGGAGAAAGTGCTTGGTTTTATTTGGAAATCTAATAAAAGCTTTTTAACAAGCTGCATTTGTGTTGGTATTGGCCACGCAAAAGGATTTAAAGCATTTTATCTGATTGTTGCTTTCCGTGTCCTGTTGTGCTGGTCTTTGTTCTTTTGGCTTGGGCTACATTTATTCTCTGATTTTATCAATCTCTGTCTTTGTGACTGTAGGAAAAATCTTGTAATTTATTTTATTTATTTAGTTACTTAATCTTTTGAACAAGTTAGATCCACTAAGCAAGTGTTTTTCAAGTGGGACACCCAAGATGGTATTCTTACTGTCTAGGGGAAATTTGGGTAGAGTACGGGGAGTCTCCTCTACTCTTCTCTGCGAGCATACAAGAATACTATTCTGTGTGGTTCTTCCTGACTTCCATTTCAGGTGTGTAGGCATCTTGGGGAAGCAGGAAGCATGGAGGAGAAAAAAGTTGGTGGTGGTGGTTCTGACGAGACTGGAGCTGTTAATCAACAGCTAAGGAGGCTGATATAATGGAGGACAGACAGGAAGTTGTACAAAGCGAGGAGAATGGCAAAATGATAAACGAAAGTGGAGGAGAGGTGAGTAAGAGGCAAAAAGAGGGAGATGGAGTAGATATGGTTGATTAAAGATTTATTCCAGCATAATCTGTTTGTAATGGACATTGCAACAATTGAGTATGTTGTTAACAACCCTTCAGTCAGGAGAGTTGCAGGATGTTTATCTAAATGAATTAATTGATCAATGTGAACCAGAGAGCAAGAAAGCAGTGTCGTGGGGAGAAAGGATGGACAGAATTCAAGATGATGAAATTCAGGAGGTAAGGAAAGAAAAAAGAAGTCATATGTACAAATGGTAAAAGAAGTTGAAAGAAGAGAAGTGAAGAAGGTAGAAGTTAAAAGACAGTATTGGGTGAGGATAAGCAATAAAACATAAAAGGAACTAGATAGGTATGAAATGTGGGACAGCATCATTTCACCACTGGGTATTGAACCCAGGGAGGTAAAAGCTTTGATTTATATTAATAAAGGGACTTTTTGTGAAATTTTTTTGAGGCTTGGTATATGGAAAATTTTTTTAGAATACAAAAAGAAAAAAAGATGTAAACCCTTGGAACTTGTATGTTGTTCAGGCATACAACAGAAAGGCTAAAAAAGGAGTATTTATACAATTTCAAACTGAAGTTGAAAGAAGTTATTTAAAGGACAACTTAAAAACTATGCGTAGAGATGTTGTGGATGTTACGAAAATATATGACAACAGAGATTTATGGACTGGGGATGGGAATGTGGCGTAATATTGAGAATGCAAAATGATAAAATTGTACATTTGCCGAGTATAATCAATGTACAGGGTGTAAGGTGATGATTAGATATCGGGAACAAGCAAAGACATGTTTTTTATGTGGTAAAGATGATAGCCTAATTAACAATTGTGATAAAAAAAGGTTTTATATGTGGCAAAGTTGGTCATGAAGCAAAAAAAATGAGATCAAAAATGTTTAAAATGTGAAAAGACAGGACACTTGTGGATGGACTGTTCAGCTGTAGAAAATTGCACACAAGAAACAAGATTAGACCAAGACAAGGAAAATGTTATATACCACAGAAGAAACACAAAAATAAAAAATGAATGAGAAAGATGTAAGAATGGATATGAGGGAGTGTACTAGTGAAACAAAAGGAAAAGGAGAGATACAGGAAGAAGTTCACAACTCAAGTGATGAAAGATAAGATAAATGGGTAAGAGTGAAAAGAAGCTGTATAAGAAAAGAGTGAAAGATGGAAAACAGAAGTTTAAAATGTAGCTCTAGGGGAAAAACAAAAAAGAAAAGGATAAAAAATATAACAAATGCCTTTCCTTATAGTGAGAGTCCTAGTCATTAATGTTAATACTATAAAGAACTTTTAACGTAGGTGAGGAGTATTGGAATGAGTATTAGACATGGACATCATACCATTAATAGACATAAGAATAACAGAAGAAGAAAGAATACAGATTAAGATTATGGGAAGATAAGGTTATATGGAACTTGGGTAGTGAGAAATGTTCAGGTGTAGATATTTTGGATTTTACGATAGCAATGATTAGAAGCATAGTAATATTAGACATAAGATTTAATAACCAAATGTATTGGGTGATTACACTTTATGCATACACCTTAGAAAAACAAAGAGAAATAATGTTTAGGAAAATACATGACTATGTGACTGTGAATATGCAAGTAATAGTAATAAGAGACTTTAACTGTGAGTTAAGTTAGGCGGAAAGGAAGGGGTGGATGTTAGTTATTTTAGACATGATCAAAAACAATAAAATGTATTTATGGGAAAATAAGCACTGGACATATAAAAGAAGTGATTTAAGAACTGAAATTGATTATTTTATAGTATCAGAAAGTTAAAAATACTACATCAAGGGTTTAAAATTACAGGATTTTCAGATCACTTAGCTATATGGCTAGAGATTCAAGAAAATAATAGGTTACATAAAAATAGGTAGAGGAATAAAAAGGATTAATGAATCTGAAATAAATGAGTATGTAAGGGATATAATGCAGCAACTATGGCTGGATCATATAAATATAAGAGAATTTTATAAAGATTGGACAAGTTGGTGTATTAGTTCAAAAGAAAAATATAGAAAAGAAGTACTAGCATGGCAGAAGACAAAAAGATTAGAGGCAAATATAAGGAAATTAGCAGTCAGGTTTTTAAAAATAGATAATAGAGAAGAGTTTATAGAAAAAGAGAGAATGTTATACGAAATGAATCAAGGGAAAATAAAAAAAAAATATTCAAGCAAAGATATTTCTTACAAGGAAGAAAAGGAAGTAGTCGTACCTTACCTAAATAAAATGGTTAAGGAAACAGTAAGAATAATAAGAGAGTTAAGAAATGAGAGAGGATGTATAGCGAATACACAAAAAGAAGTTATGCAGATAACTAAGAAGCATATTTTGGAAACTGTTTCTACATGTGACACTATAAGAAAAAAACAAATGGAAGTTAAATTAACTGAAGAAGACAATAAAAGAATGAAAGACAAGATCACAGTGACATAATTCAAAAATGTGCTGAAAACAGTAAACATAGAAGCAGCTACAGGTTTAGATGAACTTAAGCACTTAATGTATAAAGATATGCAAGAGTGGCAAAAAGAATATTTTTAAAGGTATTGAATGAATGGATTGAAAAAGGTATAAAGGATGAAAAATATGTATATTTGTAAATAAATTTATATGGAAAAAGAACAGATATAAAAAAATAGAGACCACTGATATTAAATAATGATTTTTATGAAAATAGTAGAGAAAAGAATAGTAAGCAGAACTAATAAGTTGTTAACTGAAACGGTCATTTGAATAAAAGGGAAAGGAAGTCAAGAAGTTTTGATGTTAATAAGACAGTTGGTAAATGAAGTAAAAAATAGGGAACAGAATTAAAAATACTGGTATGGGATGTGAATAAAGCATTTGATAAAATCTAATATGAAGCATTATGGGAGATTTTGAAAGAATATTATTTCAGCATAACTCCAAGAAACTCAAACTGGCACCCAGCAGATAAACCTCAAGCCAAGACAAAGTCAGGTACCACAGAAAAGGAACTCAGTACGCCCTTACAGTTCAAAAAATAAGCTGGTTTAATAGTAGTTTAAAAAGCATAAATGCATTTAAAAATAGCGTTTTTCTTATTCAGTTAGACTTCATCAGATATATAAAGCTTCAGTTAAAATCACACCTATATATACCTCAAAATGTTCAACCAATAAAAATTCTCAATTTTCCTGATTAATTATAACTGAAGTGTGACTTACAAAGTGCCTTGTGCATTAAAACATTAAAAGTACTTAAAATGAATTACACATTGCAAAAGCATAAAGAACATCTAAAAGGTGATGGTATAAAATGGTGACAGCACAAAAAATAACATATTTCACAGCTTAACATATTTAACTAAATAAAATGTCTGTTTCTGTTAAAATTTACTAGTTAATGGAGTGCATGCTAAAACATTAAAATGTATTTACTCCCTCTGGTGGTTCTTTTTTAAAATGACATATTTAATGCGAATGAACAAAAACACAATTTCTTCTTTCAAAGCTTAACAGCTCTCAGTTGGGGTAGTAAAGTAGTAAGTAGTAAAATGGTGACAGCACAAAAAATAATACTTCACAGTTTAACTTATTTAACTAAATAAAATGTTTAATTCTGTTAAAATTCACTAGTTAATGGAGTGCATGCTAAAACTTTAACTCTAAAGGAGGGTTAGGGTTACCTGATTTTAAACTGTATTACAGTATTATTAACGCATATAGGCTGTGTCAAATTTTAAATTATGAATCAAACACAAACGTATGGTCCCCCTTATGGTCTAGAATTTGGTATGAACAAATTAAAACACTTGGGTGCAATCATAGGGCTCTCCTATTCCTAAACTTAAATCAAAAATCTGTCTATGTTAAGAACTTACATCCACTTATTAAACAAATGGTTTTAACTACTCAAAAGAGTTTTTCATCTGTACAGTTATTAAATGCCCTCCTTCTACTGCAACCTATACAGCTTAATCCTAATTTACTATTAAATAATTAACTGATAATCTTCCAAGATTATCCCTTAGTAAGAGATATTACAGTATGGGAGATTTACAAATGGAAGGGATGTGATATAACACAATTACGAGTGAAATTAAATCTCCCAAAGAAATACGTAAATATTATGAACTCACTCTGATACATTGTAAACACCAAATTTCCACCTGATAATTTTGATAAACAAGACACTAATTTAGCACAGTTAATTCTAAAAAAATCTAGCAACCAAGGGGAAAACAATTTATAGAGTCTACAAACTTATAATTGATATAAAACATCATAATCATACTTTATTTTCCTCATACTGGCAAAAGCAAAACCCACAAATTACTGAACAAGATAAAAAAGACGCCATTGAAAACACACTGAAATTCAGTCCGTTCAAAAAGTTGCTTTACACCCAACTTATGATTAATAATGATGCATATTTTACTCTTCAAGAAATGAGTAAATTTAATAACAAGTACCCACCTGAATGTCCTCACTGCACTAAGCAACCAGCAGACATTCTCCATGTTATGTGGGAATGTAATAAAGTTCATAACTTATGGTGTTCATTAAGGGCAAGACTAGAGAAAATTGGCTACCAAAAAAGTACTTTATCCTGGGAAACAGCTATACTGCGCATTAATATAAATAATCTTCCAAGAGTCTTAAAGCATGTCCTCATCACTATATGTGCTTTTGTCAAATTTTATATTACAAAGAATTGGACCCTTGCAACCCCACTCTCATGGGAAGGTTTTAGCAATTTAGCAATCAAATACATCTCCTCCCACAAGCTACTATATGTTACTAAGAAACATAAATACTACCAAGAGTATTGGGAATACCTATTAGATATCACTCTCAAGAGGTAAAAATATTAATTTTAGAAGTGAAATATTCAATGTATGTAAGAAAGTCAATAAGGATATATTTAGAACCTTATTATCATCGTCATTGTATAAATCTTTATGTTGATAAGATGATCACAAATAGATGTGTACCCTATGTAAAGGTTTTAGTTTTATCTTTCCCTCATATTTGTAATATTCCCCTGCTCAGACAAGCTCCACGTGGGTTTACAGAGTGGTCCTAGCAGCAGGGAACTCAGAAAAGCGACTACCTTCTGGATTTAAGTATCTTTGCTTTTTTTCACTTGAAATAGCTTCTGTAGCTTACCTTGAACTAGCCTGAACTGTTTTTTTAACTGATTGCTGCATTATTTTAAAATCTGCACTTAAAGTTACATTTTAGTCTAATTTGATCGAAAGTTTGCTTGTTTGTTTGTTTAATTTAACTGTGGAGGCTGCCCACTAAAGTGTGCTAGCCTGTGTAACTAATTTATCACTGTTTCTGCATTTTCTGTGTGTTTCTACCAAAAAAAGAAAAAAACAAAAAAAAAAATCCTTGTTTTCCTGCCTCCCTCGACTAGTTTAGACCAGTTTACAGGCATTGCTGTATTCTGGGCTGTGGTGTAGTTCCTGTGTTGTCCATTACCTTACTTGGATAGAAGGAAGTTTCTTTGCTCACCAGTGGGAGTGGGGAGCCTTGAGCAGCCTACCTGTCCTTGGAGGAAGTGACCTCAGCACAAGAAGCTGTAGTAATTGGTTGTTTGGCTCCATTTCTAGCTCTTTTGTAGTTCACTGTTTAAAATCCGCCTCTGGGCATTCTTTTCTGGCTATACTGCTCAGACAAGCTCCACGTGGGTTTACAGAGTGGTCCTAGCAGCAGGGAACTAAAAAAAGCGACTACCTTCTGGATTTAAGTATCTTTGCTTTTTTTCACTTGAAATAGCTTCTGTAGCTTACCTTGAAAGAGCCTGAACTGTTTTTTAACTGATTGCTGCATTATTTTAAAATCTGCACTTAAAGTTACATTTTAGTCGAATTTTATCGAAAGTTTGCTTGTTTGTTTGTTTAATTTAACTGTGGCGGCTGCCCACTAAAGTGTGCTAGCCTGTGTAACTAATTTATCACTGTCTCTGCATTTTGTGTGTGTTTCTACCAAAAAAAACAAAAATAATCCTTGTTTTCCCGCCTTCCTCGACTAGTTTAGACCAGTTTACAGGCATTGCTGTATTCTGGGCTGTGGTGTAGTTCCTGTGTTGTCCATTACCTTACTTGGATAGAATGAAGTTTCTTTGCTCACCAGTGGGAGTGGGGAGCCTTGAGCAGCCTACCTGTCCTTGGGGGAAGTGACCTCAGCACAAGAAGCTGTAGTAATTGGTTGTTTGGGACCATTTCCAGCTCTTTTGTAGTTCACTGTTTAAAATCCGCGTTTGCACGGCTTTGCGCGGTCGTACGCATAGTGCAGTACCGGTTAAACTTTTTCTGACTCCGCCAAGTCTGTTCTTCAAATTTTCCCTTAAGGAAGCTCTACTCTTAGTATAACCAGACTACTCACTGTATTATAAGCCTAGCACTTGTTCTCAATACTTCTACTAAGTAAGCACTCTGCATTTAAGTAAAGCACTACATCTACTTACCACCCCTGTGAATACCCACTTCCCTTAAAGGTATACCACTCCCTTATACTGTTCTAGCATGTCGAGTGGTAGATTACTGGCGTCGTCTCCAGTTCAGCTGGTCAATCTGGGCATCTTGAGACAATGCCACAATTGTCTCATGTACACAGACAGCCCTCTCCTCCTCCCAACACAAACACAAATACATGTGAGAGATGCAACTATATAGCCAAACTGGAGACTGAACTCTCTCAACTCAGGGCTGGCATGACCAGACAGGAGGAGATGGCAACCACACACACACAACAATCCCAGTCCCACATAGACCTACCACAACTGCAAACCAAACACATAAAAACACAAAGACATACTCGGAGGCTCTAATAAAAAAACTTACCAAAACAACAGAGGCTCCCAAAGCAGACATCCAAAAATCCACCACCTCAAAACAAAACACATGCAACACATACTTCAATAAATCAGTGTGTCGACCAATCGCAGCCCTTAAGGCCAAACACCTTGCCTGATACACTAGTAATAGGTGACTCCATAGTCAGACACACTGATGTCCCACTGACCAGGCTGAACAAGGAGAAGGTGACTGTGAGCTGTCTATCGGGAGCTAGGATCCGCCACATAACACACGCACTCAGGTCACTCCAAAGCAAGTACAAATATGACTCCGTCATTGTCCATGCTGGTGTGAATGACCTGAGACGCACCTCCCTGGACTACATGAAAAGAGACATAGAGGAGCTCTCTGATTATGTAGCCCAGGCTGGTATGACCCTGACCCTGAGCAGCATCTTGCCCTCACCAAGAATGATACCACAATACAAAGACAAGATGATCAGCTTTAACAATTGGCTCAAGTACTGGTGTCATTCTAAGGGGATCCAATGTCTGTCTGCCTGGGATGATATGTTGGACAAGCCACGCTGCTTCGCAAGGGATGGCTTACACCTGTCACCACTGGGCTTCCGGATATTGGCTAAGGCTCTTGCCACCCCCATAGTGCCTTTTTTAGGCAAGGCTCAAAAGACAAACCCACCTCCTTAGAAAACAAAAATGAAAAAAAAACTAAGGGTAATGCTGCTCAACGCCAGAAGTCTAAATCTCAAGATGGGTGATGCACTCCTCAGCATGGAGAACATCGACGTCTGTGCAGTAACTGAAACCTGGTTTAAGGCTCCTGAGAGCACTCCAGCGCTACCAGGCTATACCTCATATCATGCTTTTCGGCCCCAAAACCCGGGCCGAACCACAAAGGGAGAGGGGGAGTGTCCATATTCATAAAGGACACCCACACCTCCAGGTTAGTAGCAACACATGAAGCATCAGAGACCATACAGGTGCAACTAACCATAGGCAAAACTGCTATACAACTGGTAGCATGTTACAGACCACCCTCCCAATCTCAAGAACCCCACTCAGCCTTCCTGAAGACATTGGAGGATATGAATGTATCACAAAATACCATCATACTGGGAGACGTCAACTACCCAAACATAGATTGGGTACATTATTCTAGCCATAATACCCTAGCCCAAAGGTTCCTGGAATTCATAAATTCAAATGCACTGGAACAACTAGTCACCTCTCCCACTAGGTGAGATAATATACTAGACCTGATCATCACAAACATGGGGACAAAATGCTCCACACCGGAAGTATACCCCTCACTAGTGAGATCTGACCACAAACTAATCACCCTGGATATACATATCCCACCTCCACCCCAGCACAAAAGACCACAGTGAAAAACTTCTCAAAAGCAGACTTCACTCTTCTTAAGACTGAGATGGTATCCTTTAAGCCCACTGTGCCAGTGGATACCACATCCCACAATGCCGAATCCTTCACAAATGCTTTCTATGGACATCTCCAAGAATGCATGGATCATGCAATCCCAAACAAATCCAAGTCCCTCTCCACCAAATGTAAGCGTCCTGTCTGGTGGACCTCAGCCATAAACAAATTGTATAACAAAAGAAGGAAGCTACTGCACGTCAGAGCGAAATCCCATGAAGGGAATACATCTCTGATCAACATTAGCAGAAAACTACGTTCTCTCATAAAAACACCCAAGACAAACTTTGAGAGAAAAATCGCTAAGGACACTAAAGATAACCACAAAGCCTTCTTCAGCTATGTTAGAAACCTGGGCAGAAACCCTCAGATATGCTCAGAGTTGGTTCACAATAACAAAAAATACACTGAACCCACAGATATTGCTAACATTCTGGCTGACAGGTTCAGTGCAAATTTCCCGCCTCCTTCACCCCCAAAAGAAGAACTACTTATCCCAGCTGAATGTAATCTCCCTGTCATCTCAGATGTCCAAGTGAGAACCTCCCTAAACAAAGCAAAAAACACAGCATCAATGGGACCTGACTGTATCCCGGGGTGCGTGTTACGTGAACTCCAAGAGGTGCTAAACCCACACATAAAAATGCTATTTAACCTTAGCCTTACTTCGGGATATGTACCTGAACACTGGCGTACAGCAACAGTGGTACCACTCCACAAGGGGGGTGCCTCTACAGACCCTGGAAACTACCGCCCCATAAGCTTGACTAGCCTGGTCTGCAAAGCTATGGAAAGAATCATTATGGAACTCATAAACGGAGACATAGGGGACCTACAGACGCTTGACCCCACCCAGTTTGGCTTTGTAAAGGGCAGATCCTGCCTTTTAAACGTGGTTGACTTTTTCGAAACAGTCACTAGAGCCATTGATGAGGGCAAAGCAATCCATACAGCATACCTGGACTTGGCTAAGGCCTTCGACACAATACCCCACTCAGGCATCATAGATAAGCTAAACAGCTTAAAAGTAAACCCTTATGTCACTAGATGGGTTGCAAACTGGCTAAAGGACAGAACCCATAAAGTTAAAATCGCTGGAGCAATGTCAGACTCAAAGCCAGTCACAAGTGGTGTCCCACAGGGATCTGTCCTGGGACCCCTCTTGTTCAGCATTTATTTCTCAGATGTTAAAGCAAACATGGGAGGGCTGTGGCTGACAAAGTTCGCAGATGACTGCAAACTAGGCCATAGTCGATACACCAGCAGATACACACATCCTACAAAAGGCCTCACTGAAACGGACAACTGGTGCCGTAGTCACGGCCTTAAACTAAATGCCAAAAAATGTATTGTCATCCCTTTGGAAAAAACAAAGTACCCACAAATTATCACATAGACAGCAACCCACTGAGTACGGAAAAAGTAATCAGAGACCTAGGGACCCAAGTAGACAGCGACCTCTCATTTGACACCCACGTTGCCAAAGTGGTTAGAAAAACATTCTACCTTGCACACCTCATCATGAAGGGTTTCACATCCAGATCCAAGGATGTCATTGTACCCCTATATTCCTCCCTCATCAGACCCATGATTGAGTACAATGCCCCTTTTGGTATGTACCTCACCCGGCACTTGCAACAGCTGGAGAGACCACAAAAGTACCTCACCAAAAGGATCAGGGGTCTCCAACATATGTCTTATTCTGCCAGACTAAAGAAACTTCAGCTCTATTCTGTAGCATACCGCCTGCTCAGAGGTGATCTCTGCCTGACGTACAAGGCCATGTCCAATCAGGATCTGAGGGACATGCTCCACCTCAAAAAATCCAAATCCATCAGGACCATGAGAGCTAAAGACTTAAACCTCGGCACAAGTATGAATAGGACATGCTGGAGGGATAGATTCATAACCCAGAGGCTTCCCATGCTTTGGAACAGGATCCCAGTTCGTATTAGGCAGAGCCCCTCACTGATTCTCTTCAAGAGAAATCTTGATGAGTGGATGGGAGATCGTAAGTTTACCCCAGGGGTCACATCTGTGTCACTGCTAGACAGGGGCACAGTAAACTAATTCTATTATATAAGGGGACCTTCACTGTGTCACTACTAGACAGAGGCACAGTATTCTAGATTTATTCGGTACATTTTTGTACCATTTCATGGGGTGGCAAAAGCCACATCACTATGGCTAGGCTTACAAATGCCCCAGGGCAGATAGCCTAGTACTATGCTATGAAACTATGAAACTATGAATAGCTAATGGTTACTTTTTTATTCTTCTTATCATTGCAGAATAAGTGGTTAGTACAAAAATTGGATTCTTGAAGTGACTTTTGTATGTATTGTATATAGGTTGTTATGGTTTGTTGTATGTGTATCTTATTGTCAAATGTCTTATATGTTGTAACCTGAAAAACTGTAATAAAGACATTTTTGAAAAAGAAAAAAAATGATTTACTCCCTCTAGTGGTTCTTTTGTAAAATGACATATTTAATGTGAATGAACAAAAACACAATTTCTTCTTTCAAAGCATAGCAGCTCTCAGTTTTAGTAAGGGGACTATGGAGGTATAATCATTGAGTCCTGGTGGGCTGGTGGCTTCCAAAATCAATTGGCACCATAGCTCCCTATATTCAGTCTTTTCCTCCCATAGCCCCCCTCTAACTTTCTTCTTTATCTGTTTAAGTACAAAGAAAGAAAAATACGCTCTGACATATTAGTGTATGTAAAGAGCATTAGACTCTTTTTTACTTTGGATATCGTAATGATGCTCATAGATCCTTCTCCTCAATTTTCTGTCCGTCTTTCCGAAGTAGAAGGATTCACATTCCCCACACAGAGCTAGATAAATCAGTCCATTAGATTCACAGTTATAAAATTGTGTACTTTCTATCCATTTATTCCTACTTGATAAGAATATTCTTTCTTTGTTTAATATGTAAGTACACTGACCACATCTTCATAGGTTCATAGGTTCATACTAGGCTATCTGCCCTGGGGCATTTATAAGCCTAGCCAGAATGTGTTTGGCTTTCGCCACCCATTTTAAATTTATTTTGCTATGCCCTTTTTCGAGGTTAGTATACTATGCCTCTACCTAACAGTGACACAGAAGTGATACCCGGGGTAAACCTACGATCTCCCATCCACTCATCAAGATTCCTCTTGAAGAGAGTCAATGAGGGACTCTGCCTAACCTGGACTGGGATTTTATTCCAGAGTGAAGGGAGCCTCTGGGTTATGAATCTGTCCCTCCAGCATGTCCTATTTATTTCAGTGCTGAGGTTCAAGTCTCTCGGTAGCGTGGCTCGATGGGATTTGGATTTTCTGAGGTGCAGCATGTCCATTAATTCCGGGTTGGACATGGCTTTATACGTCAGGCACAGATCTCCTCTGAACAGTCGGTATGCCACTGAGTAGAGCTGGAGTTTCTTTAACCGGGCAGCATATGGCATCTGTTTGAGCCCTTTGATCCTCTTGGTGAGGTACTTTTGGGGTCTTTCCAGTTGCTGCAGGTGTCTGGTAAGGTACATCCCAAAAGGGGCATTGTACTCAATTATGGGCCTGATGAGGGATGAGTAAAGAGGCACGATGACCTCCCCTGATCTAGATGTGAATCCCTTCATGATTAGGTGGGCTATATAAAATGTTTTTCTAACCACTTTGGCCACGTGGTTGTCAAATGAGAGATTGCTATCAACTTGGGTCCCCAGGTCCCTAATTACTTCTTCTGTACTTAATGGATTTCCACCTATGTGGTAATTTGTGGGCACTTTGTTTTGCCAAAGGGATGACTATACACTTTTGGCATTTAGCTTGAGGCCATGGCTCTGGCACCAGTTGTCTGTTTCTATGAGGCCCTTTTGGAGGATGCTTGTGTCGGCTGGAGAGTCGATTATGGCACCCAGTTTGCAGTCATCTGCAACTTGGTCAGCCACAGTCCTTCCGTGTTGGCCTGTACCTCCGAGAAATATATACCGAACAAGAGAGGTCCCAGGACTGAGCCTTGTGGGACACCACTTGTAACTGGTTTGGAGTCTGACATGGCTCCAGCAATTCTAACCATGTGGGTTCTGTCCTTGAGCCAGTTTGCAATCCATCTAGTGACATAGGGGTTTATATTTAAGCTGGTGAGCTTATCTATAATGCCCGAGTGGGGTATTGTATCGAAGGCTTTTGCGAGGTCCAGGTAGGCTGTGTGGACCACCTTCCCTCGTCAATGGCCTTGGTGACTGTTTCAAAGAAATCAACCAGGTTTAAGAGGCAGGATCTGCCCTTAACAAAGCCGAACTGGGTAGGATCCAGTGTTTGTAGGTCCCCAATATCTTTATTTATGAGGTCCATGATGATCCTTTCCATAGCTTTGCAGACCAAGCTAGTCAGGCTTATGGGGCGATAGTTTCCAGGATCCGTTGAGGCACCACCTTTATGGAGAGGGACCACTGTTGCTGTACGCCACTCTTTGGGCACATATCCTGTAGTAAGGCTGAGATTGAACAGTAGTTTTATGTTTGGGTTTAGCTCTTCTTTGAGTTCATGTAGGGCGCAGCCGGGACACCATCTGGTCCCATTGATGCTGTGTTTTTGCTTTGGAGAGGGCGGCTCTTACCTGAGCATCTGAGATGTCAGGGGGGCAGCTCTCTGCTGGGATAGATATTTGCCCTTTTGGTGGGGAGAAGTTTGCACTGAACCTGTCAGCTAGGATGTTGGCAATGTCTGTGGGTTCGGTGTATTTTTGTCATTTTGGACTAATTCTGAGCATATCTGGGAATTACCACCCAGGTTCCTAACATAACTAAAGAAAGCCTTGTGATTATCCTTAGTGTCCTGTGCAATTTTTCTCTCGAAGCTGGCATTAGACAATTTTATGTGTGCCCGTAGTTTTTCCTAATACTGATCAGTGATGCCTTCCTTTTGGGATTTTGCTTTATCATTTAGTAGCTTCCTCCTTCTATTGTATAGTATGTTTATGGCTGGGGTCCACCAGACAGGGCGTCTGCCTTTGGAGGATTGGGTCTTGGTTTTATTTGGGATCGCATGATCCATGCATTCTTGAAGGTGTTCATAGAATGCGTTTATAAAGGATTCTGCGGTCTGGGCTGTATTTTCCACAGGCCGGGGCTTTGAAGGATTCCACCTCAGTTTTGAGGAGTGTAAAATTTGCTTTAGAGAAGTTTTTCACTGTGGTTTTCTGGGCAGGGGTGGGGTCGGGATGTGAATATCCAGTGAGATTAGTTTATGGTCTGATCTTACCAGTGAGGGATACACTTCTGGTCTGGAGCATAGAGTCCCCATGTTGGTGATGATCAGGTCCAGAATGTTTATGCGTCTTGTGGGAGTGGTAACAAGTTGTTCCATAGCTTTTGAGTTTATAAATTCTAGGAACCTTTGGGCTAGGGTGTTGGAGCTAGAGTAATGCTCCCAGTCTATGTTTGGGTAGTTGAAGTCGCCCAATATAATGGTGTTTGGAGAGACCTTCATATTTTCCAGTGTTCTCAGGAAGGCCGAGTGGGGTTCCTGGTTTTGGGAGGGTGGTCTGTAGCAGGCTATAAACTGGAAGGCAGTTTTACCCACTGTTAGTTGCACATGGATAGTCTCTGATGCTTCGTGCTTTGCCACCAACCTGGAGGTGTGGGTATCTTTGATGAATATCGATACTCCCCCTCCTTTTGTGGTTCGGTCCAAGTTTTGGGGCGAAAAGCATGGTATGAGGTATAACCTGGTAGTGCTGGGGTGCTCTCGGGAGCCCTGAACCAGGTTTCTGTTACTGCACAGATATCGATGTTCTCCATGCTAAGGAGAGTTTTGAGTGCGTGCATCTTGAGGTTTAGACTTCTGGCGTTGAGTAGCATTACTCTTAGTTTCTTATCCCTTGTGATACCTATGGAGGTGGGTTTGTCTTTTGAGCCTTGCCTAAAAAGGCACTATGGGGTAGCAAGAGCCTTTGCCAATATCCGAAAGCCCAGGGGTGACAGGTGCAAGCCGTCCCTAGCGAAGCATCGTGGCTTGTCGAGCATATCATCCCAAGCTGACAGGCATTGGATCCCCTTTGAATGACACCAGTACTTAAGCCAATTGTTGAAATTGATCATCTTGTCTTCATATTGTGGCATCATTCTTGGTGAGGGTAAGATGCTACTCAAGGTCAGGGTCATACCGGCCTGGGCTACATGCTCAGAGAGCTCCTTTATGTCTCTTTTCATGTAGTCCAGGGAGGTACATCTCAGGTCATTCACACCAGCATGGACAATGACTGAGTCATATTTGTACTTGCCTTGGAGTGACCTGAGTGCTTGTGTTATGTGGCGGATCCTAGCACCCGACAGGCTGCTCACCGTGACCCTCTCCTTGTTCAGCCTGGTGAGCGGGACGTCAGTGTGCCTGACGATAGAGTCACCTATTACAAGTGTATCAGGTGTGTTGTTTAGTCTTAAGGGCTGTGACTGTTTGGCACACTGGCTTTGTGAGATATGTGTTGCACGTGTTTTGTTTTGGGGTAGCGGCTGCTTGGGTGTCTGCTTTGGAGGTCTCTGCTGCTTGGCAGATCTTTATTTAGAGCCTCCGAGTATGTTTTGTGTGATTATGTGTTTGGTTTGCTGTCGTGGTAGGTCTATGTGAGACTGGAATTGTAGTGAGTATGGTTTCCTTCTCCTCCTGACTGGTTATGCCAGTACTGAGTTGAGAGAGCTTAGCCTCCAGTTTGGCTATATGGTTGCATCTCTCACATGTGTTGGAATTTGTTGGGAGGAGGAGAGGGTTGTCTGTGTACATGAGGCAGTTGTAACATTGCCTCAAGATTCCCAGATTCACCAGCTGGACCGAGAGGAGATTGACAACTGACCTTTGGACATGCTAGAATAATATTGGGAATTCCTTAATAATTGAAAACCAGGGCCAGTGGGGAGTGAGGGTGTAGTGCTTTTAATTTTAGTGCTGACTTATATAATTGCTTTAGTGAGCAAGTGCCAGGTAACTTAAGTGCAATGTGTTACAGGTAACTTAAATGCAAAAACGACAAACAGTAACTTTCTTTCAAGTGAAACAAGGAAATAAGTACAGTAAGCAATGCAGATATCACTAGTGAGCCACAGAAGCGCTGAGAAGCCGCGTATTAGGTGGAATTAGCGTTCCAGGAAATAACAAGCAAACAAACAACAAGCATATAAACAAAGCTATATTCAGCAGGCCTGGATCTAGTCTATGCTACAGCAAACAAGGTGTACCAATTTCAGTAAGATACAGTTCAAATATTCAGGCACTATAAACCTTTAACCAGAAATTCCCAGCTCAGAAGGGCAGAGTCCAGCCTCTTCTCCCACAAGAGTGCAGACCACAAACCTTCTTAATGTAAAATAACTGGCCTGAAGCCCAAGTGCCTAAACCAGAACTAATACACTTTAAGAATAACAGACACTGGGCTCTCAATCAGCAGTTCCCAACTTAGAAGGATGAAAGCTACCTGTCCTGCCACCACAGTGCATGCCACAAACCTTCCTAATGTAAAACAACTGGTCTGAAGCCCAAGTGCTTAATCCAAAAGACTTAGAATGACAGCTAAACTTTAATCAAGTTACTACCAAGCAGTAATAAATACAATTGAATACTTTAGAGAATGCCTGGATTAGTGCTCAAGTTACACAAACAAAGCTAGATCCAGCAGGCCCTAATCCAGTCTATGCCACAGCAAACAAGGCACCAACTTCAGTAAGAAGCAGTTCAGATATGCATGCACTATAAGCCTTCAATCAGAAATTCCCAGCTCAGAAGGGCAGAGTCCAGCCTCTCCTCCCACAAGAGTGCAGACCACGAACCCTCTTAATGTAAAATAACTGGCCTGAAAGCCTAAGTGCTTAAACCAGAATTAATACACTTTTAGAATAACAGACACTGAGCCCTCAATCAGCAGTTCCCAACCTAGAAGGATGTAAGCTACCTGTTCTGCCACTACAGTGCAGACCACAAACCCTCTCAGTGCAAAACAACTGGTCCGAAGCCCAAGTGTTTAAACCAGAAGGCCTAGAATGAGTTACACCAAGCAGTAATAAATACAATTGAGTACTTTTAAGATGATGCAAAAGTAAAAAAAGTAGGTAGAAACACAAGTACAGTAAAAGCAGATTAAATTTTTTTTTTTTTCTGAACAAGTGCTGAGATCAAAGAAACAGATTTGAGTGCTGAAACTAGAAAACTGGCTAGTTATAGGGAAAAAAAACTAAGCTAGAAGGCTTCCCTCCAACACAGAAGGGCTTGGGGGCTCAAAAGCCTACAAATAGTCTATACCACTTAACAGGAAAGGCAGGAAACAAGCTTAAATTTTTTTTTTTTTTTCTGTTTCCCAGATGCTCTCTTTGTACACAGTAGGAGTGCCTGAAATCAGAATATGATCTCACTGCACTCAGTTGAGTGAGCAAATGAGATGGGCCCAGAAGGAGTATCCAAACACAAATTTACAAGAGGGGCGGGCAGCTGCAAGGCCACTAAGATTAACACCAAAACAAAAACAGGGAGGGTGGGTGGGACAAACTGAAGAGCAGAGTGAAAAGTTCCAGTTCAGCTAAATATTCTTTCCACACAGTTAAAATCAATTTAAATACTGTATTTTTTTGAAAAAAAAAAGCAGATAAAGGTACTTAAATTCTCTTATACGTCCAGTTGAATATAACAAGTTGTTAGCCGGCCAAAGCTGAGGTTTTAAGCAGAAAATATTTCACACTGTACCACTTAAATAGGCAAGGACAGGAAATCAAAGAATGTGACTACCCCACACCTGTAATTACTAGCAAATAACAAAATTCAGCAAACACTGACTAACTACCAGTTCAGCTAATATTTCTTCCACACTGAAGAGCAGAGTGAAAAGTTCCAGTTCAGCTAAATATTCTTTCCACACAGTTAAAATCAATTTAAATACTGTATTTTTTGAAAAAAAAAGCAGATAAAGGTACTTAAATTCTCTTTTCGTCCACTTGGATATAACAAGTTGTTAGCCGGCCCAAACTGAGGTTTTAAGCAGAAAATATTTCACACTGTACCACTTAAATAGGCAAGGACAGGAAATCAAAGAATGTGACTACCCCACACCTGTAATTACTAGCAAATAACAAAATTCAGCAAACACTGACTAACTACCAGTTCAGCTAATATTTCTTCCACACTGAAGAGCAGAGTGAAAAGTTCCAGTTCAGCTAAATATTCTTTCCACACAGTTAAAATCAATTTAAATACTGTATTTTTTGAAAAAAAAGCAGATAAAGGTACTTAAATTCTCTTATACGTCCAGTTGAATATAACAAGTTGTTAGCCGGCCAAAGCTGAGGTTTTTAAGCAGAAAATATTTCACACTGTACCACTTAAATAGGCAAGGACAGGAAATCAAAGAATGTGACTACCCCCACACCTGTAATTACTAGCAAATAACAAAATTCAGCAAACACTGACTAACTACCAGTTCAGCTAATATTTCTTCCACACTGAAGAGCAGAGTGAAAAGTTCCAGTTCAGCTAAATATTCTTTCCACACAGTTAAAATCAATTTAAATACTGTATTTTTTGAAAAAAAAAGCAGATAAAGGTACTTAAATTCTCTTATACGTCCAGTTGAATATAACAAGTTGTTAGCCGGCCAAAGCTGAGGTTTTAAGCAGAAAATATTTCACACTGTACCACTTAAATAGGCAAGGACAGGAAATCAAAGAATGTGACTACCCCCACACCTGTAATTACTAGCAAATAACAAAATTCAGCAAACACTGACTAACTACCAGTTCAGCTAATATTTCTTCCACACTGAAGAGCAGAGTGAAAAGTTCCAGTTCAGCTAAATATTCTTTCCACACAGTTAAAATCAATTTAAATACTGTATTTTTTGAAAAAAAAGCAGATAAAGGTACTTAAATTCTCTTATACGTCCAGTTGAATATAACAAGTTGTTAGCCGGCCAAAGCTGAGGTTTTTAAGCAGAAAATATTTCACACTGTACCACTTAAATAGGCAAGGACAGGAAATCAAAGAATGTGACTACCCCCACACCTGTAATTACTAGCAAATAACAAAATTCAGCAAACACTGACTAACTACCAGTTCAGCTAATATTTCTTCCACACTGAAGAGCAGAGTGAAAAGTTCCAGTTCAGCTAAATATTCTTTCCACACAGTTAAAATCAATTTAAATACTGTATTTTTTTGAAAAAAAAGCAGATAAAGGTACTTAAATTCTCTTATACGTCCAGTTGAATATAACAAGTTGTTAGCCGGCCAAAGCTGAGGTTTTTAAGCAGAAAATATTTCACACTGTACCACTTAAATAGGCAAGGACAGGAAATCAAAGAATGTGACTACCCCACACCTGTAATTACTAGCAAATAACAAAATTCAGCAAACACTGACTAACTACCAGTTCAGCTAATATTTCTTCCACACTGAAGAGCAGAGTGAAAAGTTCCAGTTCAGCTAAATATTCTTTCCACACAGTTAAAATCAATTTAAATACTGTATTTTTTTGAAAAAAAAGCAGATAAAGGTACTTAAATTCTCTTATACGTCCAGTTGAATATAACAAGTTGTTAGCCGGCCAAAGCTGAGGTTTTTAAGCAGAAAATATTTCACACTGTACCACTTAAATAGGCAAGGACAGGAAATCAAAGAATGTGACTACCCCCACACCTGTAATTACTAGCAAATAACAAAATTCAGCAAACACTGACTAACTACCAGTTCAGCTAATATTTCTTCCACACTGAAGAGCAGAGTGAAAAGTTCCAGTTCAGCTAAATATTCTTTCCACACAGTTAAAATCAATTTAAATACTGTATTTTTTGAAAAAAAAAGCAGATAAAGGTACTTAAATTCTCTTATACGTCCAGTTGAATATAACAAGTTGTTAGCCGGCCAAAGCTGAGGTTTTTAAGCAGAAAATATTTCACACTGTACCACTTAAATAGGCAAGGACAGGAAATCAAAGAATGTGACTACCCCACACCTGTAATTACTAGCAAATAACAAAATTCAGCAAACACTGACTAACTACCAGTTCAGCTAATATTTCTTCCACACTGAAGAGCAGAGTGAAAAGTTCCAGTTCAGCTAAATATTCTTTCCACACAGTTAAAATCAATTTAAATACTGTATTTTTTTGAAAAAAAAAGCAGATAAAGGTACTTAAATTCTCTTATACGTCCAGTTGAATATAACAAGTTGTTAGCCGGCCAAAGCTGAGGTTTTAAGCAGAAAATATTTCACACTGTACCACTTAAATAGGCAAGGACAGGAAATCAAAGAATGTGACTACCCCACACCTGTAATTACTAGCAAATAACAAAATTCAGCAAACACTGACTAACTACCAGTTCAGCTAATATTTCTTCCACACTGAAGAGCAGAGTGAAAAGTTCCAGTTCAGCTAAATATTCTTTCCACACAGTTAAAATCAATTTAAATACTGTATTTTTTGAAAAAAAAAGCAGATAAAGGTACTTAAATTCTCTTATACGTCCAGTTGAATATAACAAGTTGTTAGCCGGCCAAAGCTGAGGTTTTAAGCAGAAAATATTTCACACTGTACCACTTAAATAGGCAAGGACAGGAAATCAAAGAATGTGACTACCCCCACACCTGTAATTACTAGCAAATAACAAAATTCAGCAAACACTGACTAACTACCAGTTCAGCTAATATTTCTTCCACACTGAAGAGCAGAGTGAAAAGTTCCAGTTCAGCTAAATATTCTTTCCACACAGTTAAAATCAATTTAAATACTGTATTTTTTGAAAAAAAAGCAGATAAAGGTACTTAAATTCTCTTATACGTCCAGTTGAATATAACAAGTTGTTAGCCGGCCAAAGCTGAGGTTTTAAGCAGAAAATATTTCACACTGTACCACTTAAATAGGCAAGGACAGGAAATCAAAGAATGTGACTACCCCACACCTGTAATTACTAGCAAATAACAAAATTCAGCAAACACTGACTAACTACCAGTTCAGCTAATATTTCTTCCACACTGAAGAGCAGAGTGAAAAGTTCCAGTTCAGCTAAATATTCTTTCCACACAGTTAAAATCAATTTAAATACTGTATTTTTTGAAAAAAAAAGCAGATAAAGGTACTTAAATTCTCTTATACGTCCAGTTGAATATAACAAGTTGTTAGCCGGCCAAAGCTGAGGTTTTTAAGCAGAAAATATTTCACACTGTACCACTTAAATAGGCAAGGACAGGAAATCAAAGAATGTGACTACCCCCACACCTGTAATTACTAGCAAATAACAAAATTCAGCAAACACTGACTAACTACCAGTTCAGCTAATATTTCTTCCACACTGAAGAGCAGAGTGAAAAGTTCCAGTTCAGCTAAATATTCTTTCCACACAGTTAAAATCAATTTAAATACTGTATTTTTTGAAAAAAAAAGCAGATAAAGGTACTTAAATTCTCTTATACGTCCAGTTGAATATAACAAGTTGTTAGCCGGCCAAAGCTGAGGTTTTAAGCAGAAAATATTTCACACTGTACCACTTAAATAGGCAAGGACAGGAAATCAAAGAATGTGACTACCCCCACACCTGTAATTACTAGCAAATAACAAAATTCAGCAAACACTGACTAACTACCAGTTCAGCTAATATTTCTTCCACACTGAAGAGCAGAGTGAAAAGTTCCAGTTCAGCTAAATATTCTTTCCACACAGTTAAAATCAATTTAAATACTGTATTTTTTGAAAAAAAAGCAGATAAAGGTACTTAAATTCTCTTATCGTCCAGTTGAATATAACAAGTTGTTAGCCGGCCAAAGCTGAGGTTTTAAGCAGAAAATATTTCACACTGTACCACTTAAATAGGCAAGGACAGGAAATCAAAGAATGTGACTACCCCACACCTGTAATTACTAGCAAATAACAAAATTCAGCAAACACTGACTAACTACCAGTTCAGCTAATATTTCTTCCACACTGAAGAGCAGAGTGAAAAGTTCCAGTTCAGCTAAATATTCTTTCCACACAGTTAAAATCAATTTAAATACTGTATTTTTTTGAAAAAAAAAGCAGATAAAGGTACTTAAATTCTCTTATACGTCCAGTTGAATATAACAAGTTGTTAGCCGGCCAAAGCTGAGGTTTTAAGCAGAAAATATTTCACACTGTACCACTTAAATAGGCAAGGACAGGAAATCAAAGAATGTGACTACCCCCACACCTGTAATTACTAGCAAATAACAAAATTCAGCAAACACTGACTAACTACCAGTTCAGCTAATATTTCTTCCACACTGAAGAGCAGAGTGAAAAGTTCCAGTTCAGCTAAATATTCTTTCCACACAGTTAAAATCAATTTAAATACTGTATTTTTTGAAAAAAAAAAGCAGATAAAGGTACTTAAATTCTCTTATACGTCCAGTTGAATATAACAAGTTGTTAGCCGGCCAAAGCTGAGGTTTTTAGCAGAAAATATTTCACACTGTACCACTTAAATAGGCAAGGACAGGAAATCAAAGAATGTGACTACCCCACACCTGTAATTACTAGCAAATAACAAAATTCAGCAAACACTGACTAACTACCAGTTCAGCTAATATTTCTTCCACACTGAAGAGCAGAGTGAAAAGTTCCAGTTCAGCTAAATATTCTTTCCACACAGTTAAAATCAATTTAAATACTGTATTTTTTGAAAAAAAAGCAGATAAAGGTACTTAAATTCTCTTATACGTCCAGTTGAATATAACAAGTTGTTAGCCGGCCAAAGCTGAGGTTTTTAAGCAGAAAATATTTCACACTGTACCACTTAAATAGGCAAGGACAGGAAATCAAAGAATGTGACTACCCCACACCTGTAATTACTAGCAAATAACAAAATTCAGCAAACACTGACTAACTACCAGTTCAGCTAATATTTCTTCCACACTGAAGAGCAGAGTGAAAAGTTCCAGTTCAGCTAAATATTCTTTCCACACAGTTAAAATCAATTTAAATACTGTATTTTTTGAAAAAAAAAGCAGATAAAGGTACTTAAATTCTCTTATACGTCCAGTTGAATATAACAAGTTGTTAGCCGGCCAAAGCTGAGGTTTTAAGCAGAAAATATTTCACACTGTACCACTTAAATAGGCAAGGACAGGAAATCAAAGAATGTGACTACCCCACACCTGTAATTACTAGCAAATAACAAAATTCAGCAAACACTGACTAACTACCAGTTCAGCTAATATTTCTTCCACACTGAAGAGCAGAGTGAAAAGTTCCAGTTCAGCTAAATATTCTTTCCACACAGTTAAAATCAATTTAAATACTGTATTTTTTTGAAAAAAAAGCAGATAAAGGTACTTAAATTCTCTTATACGTCCAGTTGAATATAACAAGTTGTTAGCCGGCCAAAGCTGAGGTTTTAAGCAGAAAATATTTCACACTGTACCACTTAAATAGGCAAGGACAGGAAATCAAAGAATGTGACTACCCCCACACCTGTAATTACTAGCAAATAACAAAATTCAGCAAACACTGACTAACTACCAGTTCAGCTAATATTTCTTCCACACTGAAGAGCAGAGTGAAAAGTTCCAGTTCAGCTAAATATTCTTTCCACACAGTTAAAATCAATTTAAATACTGTATTTTTTGAAAAAAAAAGCAGATAAAGGTACTTAAATTCTCTTATACGTCCAGTTGAATATAACAAGTTGTTAGCCGGCCAAAGCTGAGGTTTTTAAGCAGAAAATATTTCACACTGTACCACTTAAATAGGCAAGGACAGGAAATCAAAGAATGTGACTACCCCCACACCTGTAATTACTAGCAAATAACAAAATTCAGCAAACACTGACTAACTACCAGTTCAGCTAATATTTCTTCCACACTGAAGAGCAGAGTGAAAAGTTCCAGTTCAGCTAAATATTCTTTCCACACAGTTAAAATCAATTTAAATACTGTATTTTTTGAAAAAAAAAGCAGATAAAGGTACTTAAATTCTCTTATACGTCCAGTTGAATATAACAAGTTGTTAGCCGGCCAAAGCTGAGGTTTTTAAGCAGAAAATATTTCACACTGTACCACTTAAATAGGCAAGGACAGGAAATCAAAGAATGTGACTACCCCCACACCTGTAATTACTAGCAAATAACAAAATTCAGCAAACACTGACTAACTACCAGTTCAGCTAATATTTCTTCCACACTGAAGAGCAGAGTGAAAAGTTCCAGTTCAGCTAAATATTCTTTCCACACAGTTAAAATCAATTTAAATACTGTATTTTTTGAAAAAAAAGCAGATAAAGGTACTTAAATTCTCTTATACGTCCAGTTGAATATAACAAGTTGTTAGCCGGCCAAAGCTGAGGTTTTAAGCAGAAAATATTTCACACTGTACCACTTAAATAGGCAAGGACAGGAAATCAAAGAATGTGACTACCCCACACCTGTAATTACTAGCAAATAACAAAATTCAGCAAACACTGACTAACTACCAGTTCAGCTAATATTTCTTCCACACTGAAGAGCAGAGTGAAAAGTTCCAGTTCAGCTAAATATTCTTTCCACACAGTTAAAATCAATTTAAATACTGTATTTTTTGGGAAAAAAAGCAGATAAAGGTACTTAAATTCTCTTATACGTCCAGTTGAATATAACAAGTTGTTAGCCGGCCAAAGCTGAGGTTTTAAGCAGAAAATATTTCACACTGTACCACTTAAATAGGCAAGGACAGGAAATCAAAGAATGTGACTACCCCCACACCTGTAATTACTAGCAAATAACAAAATTCAGCAAACACTGACTAACTACCAGTTCAGCTAATATTTCTTCCACACTGAAGAGCAGAGTGAAAAGTTCCAGTTCAGCTAAATATTCTTTCCACACAGTTAAAATCAATTTAAATACTGTATTTTTTGAAAAAAAAGCAGATAAAGGTACTTAAATTCTCTTATACGTCCAGTTGAATATAACAAGTTGTTAGCCGGCCAAAGCTGAGGTTTTTAAGCAGAAAATATTTCACACTGTACCACTTAAATAGGCAAGGACAGGAAATCAAAGAATGTGACTACCCCCACACCTGTAATTACTAGCAAATAACAAAATTCAGCAAACACTGACTAACTACCAGTTCAGCTAATATTTCTTCCACACTGAAGAGCAGAGTGAAAAGTTCCAGTTCAGCTAAATATTCTTTCCACACAGTTAAAATCAATTTAAATACTGTATTTTTTTGAAAAAAAAAGCAGATAAAGGTACTTAAATTCTCTTATACGTCCAGTTGAATATAACAAGTTGTTAGCCGGCCAAAGCTGAGGTTTTAAGCAGAAAATATTTCACACTGTACCACTTAAATAGGCAAGGACAGGAAATCAAAGAATGTGACTACCCCACACCTGTAATTACTAGCAAATAACAAAATTCAGCAAACACTGACTAACTACCAGTTCAGCTAATATTTCTTCCACACTGAAGAGCAGAGTGAAAAGTTCCAGTTCAGCTAAATATTCTTTCCACACAGTTAAAATCAATTTAAATACTGTATTTTTTGAAAAAAAAAGCAGATAAAGGTACTTAAATTCTCTTATACGTCCAGTTGAATATAACAAGTTGTTAGCCGGCCAAAGCTGAGGTTTTTAAGCAGAAAATATTTCACACTGTACCACTTAAATAGGCAAGGACAGGAAATCAAAGAATGTGACTACCCCCACACATGTATTTACTAGCAAATAACAAAATTCAGCAAACACTGACTAACTACCAGTTCAGCTAATATTTCTTCCACACTGAAGAGCAGAGTGAAAAGTTCCAGTTCAGCTAAATATTCTTTCCACACAGTTAAAATCAATTTAAATACTGCATTTTTTGGGAAAAAAAGCAGATAAAGGTACTTAAATTCTCTTATACGTCCAGTTGAATATAACAAGTTGTTAGCCGGCCAAAGCTGAGGTTTTTAAGCAGAAAATATTTCACACTGTACCACTTAAATAGGCAAGGACAGGAAATCAAAGAATGTGACTACCCCACACCTGTAATTACTAGCAAATAACAAAATTCAGCAAACACTGACTAACTACCAGTTCAGCTAATATTTCTTCCACACTGAAGAGCAGAGTGAAAAGTTCCAGTTCAGCTAAATATTCTTTCCACACAGTTAAAATCAATTTAAATACTGTATTTTTTGAAAAAAAAGCAGATAAAGGTACTTAAATTCTCTTATACGTCCAGTTGAATATAACAAGTTGTTAGCCGGCCAAAGCTGAGGTTTTTAAGCAGAAAATATTTCACACTGTACCACTTAAATAGGCAAGGACAGGAAATCAAAGAATGTGACTACCCCCACACCTGTAATTACTAGCAAATAACAAAATTCAGCAAACACTGACTAACTACCAGTTCAGCTAATATTTCTTCCACACTGAAGAGCAGAGTGAAAAGTTCCAGTTCAGCTAAATATTCTTTCCACACAGTTAAAATCAATTTAAATACTGTATTTTTTGAAAAAAAGCAGATAAAGGTACTTAAATTCTCTTATACGTCCAGTTGAATATAACAAGTTGTTAGCCGGCCAAAGCTGAGGTTTTTAAGCAGAAAATATTTCACACTGTACCACTTAAATAGGCAAGGACAGGAAATCAAAGAATGTGACTACCCCCACACCTGTAATTACTAGCAAATAACAAAATTCAGCAAACACTGACTAACTACCAGTTCAGCTAATATTTCTTCCACACTGAAGAGCAGAGTGAAAAGTTCCAGTTCAGCTAAATATTCTTTCCACACAGTTAAAATCAATTTAAATACTGTATTTTTTTGAAAAAAAAAGCAGATAAAGGTACTTAAATTCTCTTATACGTCCAGTTGAATATAACAAGTTGTTAGCCGGCCAAAGCTGAGGTTTTTAAGCAGAAAATATTTCACACTGTACCACTTAAATAGGCAAGGACAGGAAATCAAAGAATGTGACTACCCCCACACCTGTAATTACTAGCAAATAACAAAATTCAGCAAACACTGACTAACTACCAGTTCAGCTAATATTTCTTCCACACTGAAGAGCAGAGTGAAAAGTTCCAGTTCAGCTAAATATTCTTTCCACACAGTTAAAATCAATTTAAATACTGTATTTTTTGAAAAAAAAAGCAGATAAAGGTACTTAAATTCTCTTATACGTCCAGTTGAATATAACAAGTTGTTAGCCGGCCAAAGCTGAGGTTTTAAGCAGAAAATATTTCACACTGTACCACTTAAATAGGCAAGGACAGGAAATCAAAGAATGTGACTACCCCACACCTGTAATTACTAGCAAATAACAAAATTCAGCAAACACTGACTAACTACCAGTTCAGCTAATATTTCTTCCACACTGAAGAGCAGAGTGAAAAGTTCCAGTTCAGCTAAATATTCTTTCCACACAGTTAAAATCAATTTAAATACTGTATTTTTTTGAAAAAAAAGCAGATAAAGGTACTTAAATTCTCTTATACGTCCAGTTGAATATAACAAGTTGTTAGCCGGCCAAAGCTGAGGTTTTTAAGCAGAAAATATTTCACACTGTACCACTTAAATAGGCAAGGACAGGAAATCAAAGAATGTGACTACCCCACACCTGTAATTACTAGCAAATAACAAAATTCAGCAAACACTGACTAACTACCAGTTCAGCTAATATTTCTTCCACACTGAAGAGCAGAGTGAAAAGTTCCAGTTCAGCTAAATATTCTTTCCACACAGTTAAAATCAATTTAAATACTGTATTTTTTTGAAAAAAAAAGCAGATAAAGGTACTTAAATTCTCTTATACGTCCAGTTGAATATAACAAGTTGTTAGCCGGCCAAAGCTGAGGTTTTTAAGCAGAAAATATTTCACACTGTACCACTTAAATAGGCAAGGACAGGAAATCAAAGAATGTGACTACCCCACACCTGTAATTACTAGCAAATAACAAAATTCAGCAAACACTGACTAACTACCAGTTCAGCTAATATTTCTTCCACACTGAAGAGCAGAGTGAAAAGTTCCAGTTCAGCTAAATATTCTTTCCACACAGTTAAAATCAATTTAAATACTGTATTTTTTGAAAAAAAAAGCAGATAAAGGTACTTAAATTCTCTTATACGTCCAGTTGAATATAACAAGTTGTTAGCCGGCCAAAGCTGAGGTTTTTAAGCAGAAAATATTTCACACTGTACCACTTAAATAGGCAAGGACAGGAAATCAAAGAATGTGACTACCCCACACCTGTAATTACTAGCAAATAACAAAATTCAGCAAACACTGACTAACTACCAGTTCAGCTAATATTTCTTCCACACTGAAGAGCAGAGTGAAAAGTTCCAGTTCAGCTAAATATTCTTTCCACACAGTTAAAATCAATTTAAATACTGTATTTTTTGAAAAAAAAGCAGATAAAGGTACTTAAATTCTCTTATACGTCCAGTTGAATATAACAAGTTGTTAGCCGGCCAAAGCTGAGGTTTTTAAGCAGAAAATATTTCACACTGTACCACTTAAATAGGCAAGGACAGGAAATCAAAGAATGTGACTACCCCCACACCTGTAATTACTAGCAAATAACAAAATTCAGCAAACACTGACTAACTACCAGTTCAGCTAATATTTCTTCCACACTGAAGAGCAGAGTGAAAAGTTCCAGTTCAGCTAAATATTCTTTCCACACAGTTAAAATCAATTTAAATACTGTATTTTTTGCAAAAAAGCAGATAAAGGTACTTAAATTCTCTTATACGTCCAGTTGAATATAACAAGTTGTTAGCCGGCCAAAGCTGAGGTTTTAAGCAGAAAATATTTCACACTGTACCACTTAAATAGGCAAGGACAGGAAATCAAAGAATGTGACTACCCCCACACCTGTAATTACTAGCAAATAACAAAATTCAGCAAACACTGACTAACTACCAGTTCAGCTAATATTTCTTCCACACTGAAGAGCAGAGTGAAAAGTTCCAGTTCAGCTAAATATTCTTTCCACACAGTTAAAATCAATTTAAATACTGTATTTTTTGAAAAAAAAAGCAGATAAAGGTACTTAAATTCTCTTATACGTCCAGTTGAATATAACAAGTTGTTAGCCGGCCAAAGCTGAGGTTTGTAAGCAGAAAATATTTCACACTGTACCACTTAAATAGGCAAGGACAGGAAATCAAAGAATGTGACTACCCCACACCTGTAATTACTAGCAAATAACAAAATTCAGCAAACACTGACTAACTACCAGTTCAGCTAATATTTCTTCCACACTGAAGAGCAGAGTGAAAAGTTCCAGTTCAGCTAAATATTCTTTCCACACAGTTAAAATCAATTTAAATACTGTATTTTTTGAAAAAAAAGCAGATAAAGGTACTTAAATTCTCTTATACGTCCAGTTGAATATAACAAGTTGTTAGCCGGCCAAAGCTGAGGTTTTTAAGCAGAAAATATTTCACACTGTACCACTTAAATAGGCAAGGACAGGAAATCAAAGAATGTGACTACCCCACACCTGTAATTACTAGCAAATAACAAAATTCAGCAAACACTGACTAACTACCAGTTCAGCTAATATTTCTTCCACACTGAAGAGCAGAGTGAAAAGTTCCAGTTCAGCTAAATATTCTTTCCACACAGTTAAAATCAATTTAAATACTGTATTTTTTTGAAAAAAAAGCAGATAAAGGTACTTAAATTCTCTTATACGTCCAGTTGAATATAACAAGTTGTTAGCCGGCCAAAGCTGAGGTTTTTAAGCAGAAAATATTTCACACTGTACCACTTAAATAGGCAAGGACAGGAAATCAAAGAATGTGACTACCCCCACACCTGTAATTACTAGCAAATAACAAAATTCAGCAAACACTGACTAACTACCAGTTCAGCTAATATTTCTTCCACACTGAAGAGCAGAGTGAAAAGTTCCAGTTCAGCTAAATATTCTTTCCACACAGTTAAAATCAATTTAAATACTGTATTTTTTGAAAAAAAAGCAGATAAAGGTACTTAAATTCTCTTATACGTCCAGTTGAATATAACAAGTTGTTAGCCGGCCAAAGCTGAGGTTTTTAAGCAGAAAATATTTCACACTGTACCACTTAAATAGGCAAGGACAGGAAATCAAAGAATGTGACTACCCCACACCTGTAATTACTAGCAAATAACAAAATTCAGCAAACACTGACTAACTACCAGTTCAGCTAATATTTCTTCCACACTGAAGAGCAGAGTGAAAAGTTCCAGTTCAGCTAAATATTCTTTCCACACAGTTAAAATCAATTTAAATACTGTATTTTTTTGAAAAAAAAAAGCAGATAAAGGTACTTAAATTCTCTTATACGTCCAGTTGAATATAACAAGTTGTTAGCCGGCCAAAGCTGAGGTTTTAAGCAGAAAATATTTCACACTGTACCACTTAAATAGGCAAGGACAGGAAATCAAAGAATGTGACTACCCCACACCTGTAATTACTAGCAAATAACAAAATTCAGCAAACACTGACTAACTACCAGTTCAGCTAATATTTCTTCCACACTGAAGAGCAGAGTGAAAAGTTCCAGTTCAGCTAAATATTCTTTCCACACAGTTAAAATCAATTTAAATACTGTATTTTTTGAAAAAAAGCAGATAAAGGTACTTAAATTCTCTTATACGTCCAGTTGAATATAACAAGTTGTTAGCCGGCCAAAGCTGAGGTTTTTAAGCAGAAAATATTTCACACTGTACCACTTAAATAGGCAAGGACAGGAAATCAAAGAATGTGACTACCCCACACCTGTAATTACTAGCAAATAACAAAATTCAGCAAACACTGACTAACTACCAGTTCAGCTAATATTTCTTCCACACTGAAGAGCAGAGTGAAAAGTTCCAGTTCAGCTAAATATTCTTTCCACACAGTTAAAATCAATTTAAATACTGTATTTTTTTGAAAAAAAAAGCAGATAAAGGTACTTAAATTCTCTTATACGTCCAGTTGAATATAACAAGTTGTTAGCCGGCCAAAGCTGAGGTTTTTAAGCAGAAAATATTTCACACTGTACCACTTAAATAGGCAAGGACAGGAAATCAAAGAATGTGACTACCCCCACACCTGTAATTACTAGCAAATAACAAAATTCAGCAAACACTGACTAACTACCAGTTCAGCTAATATTTCTTCCACACTGAAGAGCAGAGTGAAAAGTTCCAGTTCAGCTAAATATTCTTTCCACACAGTTAAAATCAATTTAAATACTGTATTTTTTGAAAAAAGCAGATAAAGGTACTTAAATTCTTTTATACGTCCAGTTGAATATAACAAGTTGTTAGCTGCCAAAGCTGAGGTTTTTAAGCAGAAAATATTTCACACTGTACCACTTAAATACGCAAGGACAGGAAATCAAAGAATGTGACTACCCCACACCTGTAATTACTAGCAAATAACAAAATTCAGCAAACACTGACTAACTACCAGTTCAGCTAATATTTCTTCCACACTGAAGAGCAGAGTGAAAAGTTCCAGTTCAGCTAAATATTCTTTCCACACAGTTAAAATCAATTTAAATACTGTATTTTTTGAAAAAAAAAGCAGATAAAGGTACTTAAATTCTCTTATACGTCCAGTTGAATATAACAAGTTGTTAGCCGGCCAAAGCTGAGGTTTTTAAGCAGAAAATATTTCACACTGTACCACTTAAATAGGCAAGGACAGGAAATCAAAGAATGTGACTACCCCACACCTGTAATTACTAGCAAATAAAATTCAGCAAACACTGACTAACTACCAGTTCAGCTAATATTTCTTCCACACTGAAGAGCAGAGTGAAAAGTTCCAGTTCAGCTAAATATTCTTTCCACACAGTTAAAATCAATTTAAATACTGTATTTTTTGAAAAAAAGCAGATAAAGGTACTTTAAATTTTAATAAAAAAAATTTTTAAAAAAAGTTTTTTGAAAAAAATTTTTAAGAAAATTTTTAAGCCCAAAAAAAAGGCCCCCCCCCCCGTTTAACAAAAAAATTCCAAATAAAAAAATTTAAAAAATCCCCCAAAAAAATAAAAATTCCCACTAAATAAATTCCCGTTTTTAAAAAAATTTTTTTTTCTTTAAAATTTTTTAAAAAAAAAAAAAAAAATAAAATTTTTAACTATTAATTAAAATTTTTAAAAAGGTTTTTTGGAAAAAAAAATTTAATTAATTAAAAAAGGGGGGGCAAAGTGGAAACAAATTCAAAAAAAAAATTAAAAAAATAAAATTGAATACCCCCTAAAAATAAAATTCCCGGCCCAAATATTTTTTCCCCCCTTTCAAAAATAATTTTTTTTAAAAAAAAAGTAAAATTTTTTTAAATTTTTAATTTTTTAAAATTTTTTTTAAAAAACGAAAATTTTTTAAAATATTTGGGGAAAAATAAAAGGCAAACAAATTAACCCCAAAAAAAAATTTACAAAACAAAAATAAACAAAAATAAAAACTTTTTAATTTAAAAAAAAAAATTCCCAATTTAAAAACTTTAAATTATTTTTTAAAAAAAAAGATAAAAAAACTAAATTTTTTTTAACCTTAAAATCAATTTTTAAATTTATTTTTTAAACGAAAAATTTTTTTTAACCCAAAAAAAAAAAAAAAAAAGGAAAAACAAAAAATTTTTCAACCCTTAAAACAAAAAAATTTAAAATCTTCCCCCCACTAAAAATAAAAAAAAGACAAAAAAAATTCCCCAAAAAAAATTTTCTTAAAAAAAAAAATTTTAAAACCTTTAAAAATTTTTTAAGTTTAAAAAAACATTTTAAAAAAAAAAAAACAAAATTTTAAAAGGCAAAAAAACAAAAAGGGAAACCCCAAAAAGATTTCCCCAAAAAAATTTTAAAACCCAAAAAAAGAAAAAAATTCCCTACTTAATTTCCCCTAAAATTCCAAAATTTTAAAAAATTTTTTTAAAATTTTTTAAAAAAAATAAAAAAAATTTTTTAAAATTTTTTTTCCCCGTTAAAAAAAATGTTTTTGGAAAAAAAATTTTAAGAAAATTTTTAAGCCCAAAAAAAAGGCCCCCCCCCCCGTTTAACAAAAAAATTCCAAATCAAAAGAAAAAAATTCCCCCAAAATTTTAATTTAGCAAAAAAATTCCCCATTAAAATTTAAATAAAATTTTTTTAAAAAAAAGATGGACTAAATTTTTTTTAACCTTAAAATCAATTTAAAACGTTTTTTGGAAAAAAAATTTTTTTAAAAATTTCAACCCAAAAAAAAAAGGACCCCAATGATTTCCCCAAAAAAATTTTAAAACCCAAAAAAAAACAAAAATTCCAATTTTAAAATGAAAAACAAAAAAAAAATTTTTCCCCAGTAAATTTTTTTAAAAAAAAAAAAAAATTTTTTCAAAAAAAACAAAAAATAAATTTTTTAAAAAAGGTTTTTTGAAAAAATTTTAAACCCCCCTTAAAAAAGGGGAAAACAAAAATTTAAACAAATTCACAAAAAAAATTAAAAAAAAAATTTTTTAAAAATTTTTTCCAAAACAAAAAATTCCCGCATAAAATTTTTTTCCCCCAATTAAAAAAAATTTAAATATTTTTTTGAAAAACAAAAAAAAAATTTAAATTTTTTTCTCCCTTTTTAAAAATTTTAAAATGAAAGCAGAAAATAAATTTTTTTTTAAAAAAAAAAAAAAAAAAAAGGAACCCCCCTTTTTAAAAAAAAACAAAACAAAAAGCAAACCCAAAAATTTTTCCCAAAAACCTGAAAATTCCAGAAAAATTTTTCCCCCCCCATTAAAACAAAAAACTTATTTTTTAAAAAAAGCAGAAAAGGATTAAATTTCTTAAGTATTAATTAAAAATTTTGAAAGCAGGTTTTTTTCAAAAAAAAATTTTAATTAAGTTAAAAAAAAAAAAAAAGGGAAACCCCCCCAAATTTTAAAAAAAAAAACAGAAACAGAAAACCACCTTTTTTTTAATAAAAAGGAAAATTATTACTAAAATTTTTTAAATTAAAAAAAAAATGATTTTTTTAAAAAAAAAAATTTAAAATTTTTTTTTTTATTAATAAAAATTTTACCCCCCAAACGGGTTTTAAAAAAAAATTTTAAGTCCATTAAAAAAAAAGGGGGGGAAAAAAAAGAAAACCCAAATTTCAAAAAAAATTAAAAACCAAAAATTTAAATTTTCTTAACCAAACAATAAAAGCCCCAACAAATTTCCCACACATTAAAACAATTAAATATTTTTTTTAAAAAAAAAAAAAAAAGGAAAATTTTTTTATCCTTAATAAAAAAAAGTTTTGGGAAAAAATAAAATTTAAAAATACAAAGGGGAAAAAAGGGGCCCCAAAAAATTTTACAAAAAAAATTACAAAATAAAAAGAAAAAAATTCCCAAAAAAATTTAATTTAGCAAAAAAATTCCCCATAAAATCCTTCCCTTTTTTTAAAAAAACGTTTTAAAAAACCCAGAAAAAAAAATTTTTCCCCCAAAAAAAATTTTTTAAAAAAAAATTTTTTAAAAATTTCAACGAAAAAAAAAAGGGAAAATGGGTTTTCCCCAAAAAAATTTTAAAACAAAATACAAAAGAAAAAAATTCTTTCCCCCAACTGAAAAACAAAAAAGAAAATTTTTCCCCCCCAAAAAAATTTTTTCCCAATTTTAAAAAAAAAAATTTATTTAAAAAAATTTTAAAATATTAATTTTAAAAGTTTTTAAAAAAAAAAATTTTTGGGAAAAATTTTTTTTTTAAAATTAATTCAAAAACCCAAAAAAAGGGGGGAAAAAAAAAAATTTTTCCCCAACCAAAATTTAAAACAAAAACAAATCAAAAATAAATTTTTTCCCCCCTTTTTAAAAGTACCACTTAAATAGGCAAGGACAGGAAATCAAAGAATGTGACTACCCCCACACCTGTAATTACTAGACAATAACAAAATTCAGCAAACACTGACTAACTACCAGTTCAGCTAATATTTCTTCCACACTGAAGAGCAGAGTGAAAAGTTCCAGTTCAGCTAAATATTCTTTCCACACAGTTAAAATCAATTTAAATACTGTATTTTTTGAAAAAAAAGCAGATAAAGGTACTTAAATTCTCTTATACGTCCAGTTGAATATAACAAGTTGTTAGCCGGCCAAAGCTGAGGTTTTTAAGCAGAAAATATTTCACACTGTACCACTTAAATAGGCAAGGACAGGAAATCAAAGAATGTGACTACCCCCACACCTGTAATTACTAGCAAATAACAAAATTCAGCAAACACTGACTAACTACCAGTTCAGCTAATATTTCTTCCACACTGAAGAGCAGAGTGAAAAGTTCCAGTTCAGCTAAATATTCTTTCCACACAGTTAAAATCAATTTAAATACTGTATTTTTTGAAAAAAAAGCAGATAAAGGTACTTAAATTCTCTTATACGTCCAGTTGAATATAACAAGTTGTTAGCCGCCAAAGCTGAGGTTTTAAGGAGAAAATATTTCACACTGTACCACTTAAATAGGCAAGGACAGGAAATCAAAGAATGTGACTACCCCCACACCTGTAATTACTAGCAAATAACAAAATTCAGCAAACACTGACTAACTACCAGTTCAGCTAATATTTCTTCCACACTGAAGAGCAGAGTGAAAAGTTCCAGTTCAGCTAAATATTCTTTCCACACAGTTAAAATCAATTTAAATACTGTATTTTTTGAAAAAAAAGCAGATAAAGGTACTTAAATTCTCTTATACGTCCAGTTGAATATAACAAGTTGTTAGCCGGCCAAAGCTGAGGTTTTTAAGCAGAAAATGTTTCACACTGTACCACTTAAATAGGCAAGGACAGGAAATCAAAGAATGTGACTACCCCACACCTGTAATTACTAGCAAATAACAAAATTCAGCAAACACTGACTAACTACCAGTTCAGCTAATATTTCTTCCACACTGAAGAGCAGAGTGAAAAGTTCCAGTTCAGCTAAATATTCTTTCCACACAGTTAAAATCAATTTAAATACTGTATTTTTTTGAAAAAAAAAGCAGATAAAGGTACTTAAATTCTCTTATACGTCCAGTTGAATATAACAAGTTGTTAGCCGGCCAAAGCTGAGGTTTTTAAGCAGCTCCACATTTATATGTTCCCTTCCTTTTCTTATTACCACTTCCATTTTTGTAAGCATTTTCTAATAAACACTTTATATTTTGGGAGTTCCTATAGACCACTTAAGGGGTTAATTACTGCATTCCCCTAAGTCAGTAAAACTAAGAAACTTTTCCCATTCACTTTCAGTTACCTTTCTCATACGTCCTGCGCAGGCATTAAACTCTAAAACTAGTGCCTTACCAAAAATTTCCTTCCTCTACAGCTATATGCCTGGCAGAATCTCCTCTGTTGTACCTAGTATAGATTTAAATTTTGACTTTCTACGTACTGCAACCTCTCTTTTAACTTCTACAATAAGGCTGTCAGGGTACCCCCTAGCTCTAAAGAGAAGTTCAAGTAGGTTGCTTTCTTCTTCATAATCTACTTCTTCTGATACCATTGTGCTTGCTCGGACATATTGTCCTTTACTAATATTTTTTCTTGTAATGGGCAGGATGCGTACTATAGAAATGGAGAAAACTGAGAGCTGTTAAGCTTTGAAAGAAGAAATTGTGTTCATTCACATTAAATATGTAATTTTCCAAAAGAACCACCAGAGGGAGTAAATACATTTTAATGTTTTAGCATGCACACCATTAACTAGTGAATTTTAACAGACTCAAATATTTTATTTAGTTAAATATGTTAAGCTGTGAAATATTATGTTATTTTTTGTGCTGTCACCATTTTATATTGTCACCTTTCATTTTAAGTACTTTTGATGTTTTAATGCACAAAACTCTTTGTAAGTCACACTTTAGTTATAATTAATCAGAAAAATAGAGAATTTTTATTGGTTGTGGTTTTAATTGGGGAAACATTTTGAGGTATATATAGTTGTGGTTTTAACTGAAGCTTTATGTATCTGATGAAGTCTGACTGAATAAGATGAAAATGCTGTGATTTTAAATGCGTTTATGCTTTTTAAACTACTATTAAACCAGCTTATTTTTTGAACTGCAAGGCTGTACTGAGTTCCTTTTCTGTGGTACCTGACTTTGTCTTGGTTTAAATATTATTTCAGCAATAAAATCAAAAATTTGATATCTGTGTACAGTGACAATAAGGTGAGATTAGTGATTAATGGATGGTTAATTGAGGTAATAGAAATAAAGAGGGGTATTAAACAAGTAAGCGAGTAGCGTTCTATTTGCATTAATTATGAAAACAGTGGTTACTAAGATGAACTTGACTGGAGAAAAAAAATAAATACCACGCACCAGGGGGAATTCAGATTCCAGTGCTGTTTACATATGCAGATGACTTACAATTAGCAGTTAAAAATAAAGAATGGATGAGTATAGCCATAGAAATACCCAACAAAGAGTTAAAGATGTTAGGATTAAGTATTAACGAGGAAAAGCGTAAAGGGCTGAGTTTTTCTGAACAAAAAAGAAGTACCAAGTTTAACAAAGAAGAAATAGAAACTTTGGGAATAAAGTTTGGAATTGAACAACTGAGGGAGACACAGTGGAAGGATCCGATACTTAAATACATAGCATATGTATATATTCTGGAGAACATTTAAGCTTTAAGAAAGACACAAAGTTATAAAATATCAGGATCTGCAAGGAAAAACAAGAGCAATGTGGAGGAAGGATACCCAGATAGTTCCAATAGTAGCAGGAGCTGCAGGTCTTAAAAAAAGAGTCTACAAGCATATTTGATATGCTACCAGTACGTGTAACTCCATACGAACTGCAGGAGGAGTCATTACTGGGCACATTGTGGGTGCTGCGAAGAGCACTTTTGGCTGACATTAAAGAGTGAAACAGTACTAATTTCATGAACTTTAATCATACTTTGACTTAGGAATGGGGTCCATTTCCATCATGGTACTGGAAACCTAAAAGATTTGGAGAAATTAAAAAGAGGGGGAAAGAAAGCATATTTAATCAGTCCTGTAATATTAGATAAAATAACACATTTGGCAAGTGTATTTATGATCCCATCAGTATGTGAAAAAGAATTGGTGAACGTGATTTTTGCACTTATATGGGGATCTAGGCTAAATCATGTTAAAAATGGTATTCCTTATGTCAACAACAAAGATGGACAGTTGAGTTTAGTACATCCAATTGTGTATATATCCTCATTAAATGTAAATAAAGCGTTGATAGGAATGCAAGACAAAGAAAAATTGTTAAGTGTAGAGAAGAAATATAAATCAATTTGGGAAATGCTTAATTGTTTAAAAAGAAGTAAAATGATTTGTTGTACAGATAAAGCAATGTCAAGAAAAAAATACTATTATAGAAGATTGATTTAGGAAATATAGAAAAGAATAGAAAAACATGGTATGAAAATATAATGAAAAAAATTTTATTATCTTTACCCCTGGGAGCATACAGGTGATAAAAAAGTAAAAGCAAGAATGAAAAAATGTAAAAGATATGTGAAATATACAAATTTCTTATGGTGATTGTCAATAGATAAGCTCCCAGTTAAAGCAAACATGCCATACAAAACAATAAAAGACATCATTTGTATATATTGTGACAAGTTAGAGACAAGTGAACATGTTTTCATGAAATGTAAAAGGGTATATCAGATGTGGAAAGAAATATGTGATAAAGGATAATACCGCACAACGTGGCTGGGCTAATATATGCCTTCGGGCAGATAGCCCAGTATCTACCTATGAACCTATTTAAAGGAATTGAAAAATGTTGATCATATAAATATGGACATGATTAAGTATGGAAATTATGAAATGAAATGACAAAGATTGGATGAAAAGTGGTTTTGTATACTATAGAGTGTATGGAATGAAATAATGAGACAAAAATTAATGGGAAATAGATATTGTCAGAAATTTTGAAAAAAAAAATAAGATTCTGGTTGGGGAAAAAGGATTAGGAGATTGGAAGTAAGAATAGCTTGAAATATGCATATTATTTATATGCAATTGTAAATACTGTAAATATTGTAAATATGCTGTGAAACTTGTATATAGAATATCTATAGTGTATTCCTGAATTTTAATAAAGGACCCCTACTCTTTTTCCCCCAGCTAGGTGTTGCCAGAGGGCTACAACAGTGATAAGAAGAGAGAAAATACTGACAGTGAAGTGGAGCAAGAAAATATGGAAAGTGTTGTAATTGGAGATTGTGACAATGTCAGGGTGAAAACAGTACACGGAGCAGGTTTAAATGCACAGATTTTGGTTGATGTAATAAAACAGGGTGATCGAGAACATGGTGATGCTTTGAAATGGAGTGACATGGTAGAAATTGTGTTTTTTGAGGGAGCACATGAAACTTTCACCGTAGAATCATAGGTTTATACTAGGCAAATGACCATTACGGTCATTTTAAGCCTAACTGTGCAACCCAACCCAGTTTTGTCCCAGAGTACCTTGGATTGGATGTGTATATGGTCCTTCCAACATCTGCCCTTAACTTACCACATTCTGTTAACAGAATCTTGCAAGAAGGACCTCAGTTGGTGGATTCAACCTAATCAGTTAACTATGGGCACTCCATTTCTCCCATGCCAACCCGTTGCCACTGTGACCACGGATGCCTCACAGATAGGGTGGGGGGCATTATCTAGGCAGGACTGTCCAAGGCAAATGGCAAGATCTCGAGGCTCACTTGCATATCGGTGTTCTAGATATGAGGGTGGTGCTCCTGTGGTTGCAAGCACTTCATGACCTTCTTCCTCTTGGGACGACTGCAATACAATCAGGCAACATGATAGTAGTATGGTATCTCAACAAACAAGGCGGAACCAGATCATACCCACTCTGTTGAGAGACCATTCGGGTTTGGAAATGGGCTATATCTTATCAGCGCTTTCTGGTGGCAATGCATATCCCGGGGACAACCAACGTGATAGCCGACAAACTCAGCCGGGCAATTTTGATGACGAGTGGTCTCTGAAGCAGGAAGTAGCAGAGCAGATTTTCTGCAGATGGGGACAGCCTTGCTGCGGTCTCTTTGCCAGCCCAATCAATGCCAAATGCAGCAGCTATTTCTCCCTCATCCCCCCTCTGGGGGAGTCACTGAGAGACACACTTGTTCACAATTGGCCTCTGGATCTCCTTTATGCTTTCCTGCCCTTTCCTCTCATATCCAAGTTGATTCAGAAAGCGAAACTGCTGGGAAGCAAACTTATCCTCATTCCTCCTTACTGGTCTCGTCAAGTTTGGTTCCCCTTTCTTGGGCCTCACCTGTTAAATTATCCATGGACTCTGGACCCAGTGCCAGATCTCTTGATGCACATGTCAGGCTCTCTTCACCCCAGCCTACACACCCTCAATTTGACAGCTTGGCTGCTTCAGTTCCATCCCTAGTCAGGCTTCAAGATTTCTCACCCTCCATGACCCATATCCTTACATCTTTTCATAAACCCTCCACTAGGAAAGTATACTATACACCAGTAAATGGAGGAGGTTCTCTATCTGGGCTGAGGAAAGGAATGTTGACCCTTATACTGCATCTATTCCGGTGGTATTGAAATTCTTGTCTGAACTTTTCCACCAGGGGTCTGCGGCTGCCACAATCAGGGTTCAGTTGGCAGCGATTTCCAATTTTCATATGGGTCAACAAGATTCTAATCTGATGTCACATAAGTTGTGCAAGACCTTCCTTAAAGGTGCCACATTGTTAAGACCTCCCCTTCAGGAACCTTTTGCTTCATGGGACTTGAATTTTGTTCTATCTAAATTAATGTCTCCACCCGTTGAGCCAGCCCATTCGTCTCCTTTGAAATTTCTGTCTTGGACGACCTTGTTTTTGGTGACAATCACATCTGCTAGGAGGGTTTCTGAGTTACAAGCACTGTCCGTCAAACCCCCGTATTTGATATTTCACAAAGACAAGAGTGTCTCTTCATACTAATCCTTCCTTTATCCCCAAGGTCTGCTCCCATAACACTTTGAACCAGTCCATAGAGCTTCCGGTGTTCATCCCTAATCATTCCAATGCAGCAGAGTACAGATTCCATCAGTTGGACGTTCATAGACAATTATGATTTTATTTGCACCGGACCAAGGAATTCAGGAAGTCAGACCAATTATTTATTTCCTTCTCCGACTCCAGATTAGGTCTCCCAGTTTCCAAGTTGACCCTCTCTAATTGGATCTCTAGCTGTATAGCTTACATTTACTCTTCTGATGGTAAGCCTTTACCTTTCAAAATTAAGACTCATTCAATGAGACCTCAGTCTATTTCTGCAGCCTTTCAAGCCAAGGTCCCATTTGATAATATCTGTGCAGCAGCAACCTGGGCTACCCCTCACACATTTATTACTCATTACAAATTGGATTTGACCTCCAAGGGTAGAGCATCCTTTGGTTCCACGGTACTCAGGAGTATTTTTCCTTGATCCACCCAACAATAAGGTGCTAGGGACACTGTCCTATAAGTAAGAATGAAGGCGAGATAGGACTACAGAACATAAAGAAGTTATGTACTCACCATAACGTTCCATGTTTGTAGTCCATCTTGTCCTTCATTCTTACGAACCCACCCTCCTACCCCCATCCTGGAAGGATCTGGAGACAGAAAAATTGTTATTATTAAGTGGAGACCTTTTATTATTGGGCTCTTTCTGCATGTTTTTTTGTTATTTCTCTTTAGTTAGCAGCAAACAAGATCTGGGGATTGTACTGTTGCACCATGGGATATCTACCTAGCCACGAGCCAACTAGAAGACTTTGAGCTTATAAAAAGGCCGAGTACGAACCCATATGTAAGAATGAAGGGCGAGCTGGACTACAAACATGGAACGTTATGGTGAGTACATAACTTCTTTTTTTCATCCAGACATGTTATTGTTTGATTTTATTAGATAATGGAGAAGGATTAATGAATACTCAAAAGCAGGAATTTCATGTGGTCACAGTATCTGTAAAAAAAAAAAAAAAATTAGCAGAATTCCAAACATTATTTTATTTTATGGAAGAAGAGTTGTGGTATTATTTTGTTTTGGTTTTTTTTCTACTTAGAAATTGGTGGTACCTAGTATTTGAATGAATTCTTTTGGAATTCTAAAGTCTGTCTTCACTTTTTTTCTTATTTTTTTCCATATGTGCTACCCTGTTGTGTACAGTTTTTACCTTGTATGTAAATCTTCCCAGGTTTCTGTTTTTTTTTCTATCATCCTTCTTATTGTTTCTGATGTTATTTTCACTTTTATTTTTGAACCATACTCTTAATAAGAAGTGTAATTGCTGGGTATTGTGCAATAATACAATAAAGGTAAAACCAATAATCATGCTATCTTGGGTACTTTTATATGTTCATGACAAACATTTTGTCATCTGCCAAATACAATAATGAATTGATGTAAAGGGTTGTTAATTTATGGGAATCTTGCCAGATATTGGTATTTCTTGTGGTATTTTGATCACCTAGTGGATTATTGTACTAAACAAATTTGCATTAAGTGTGGTGAAAGGGAACATAATAAGAATAATTGTGTCATGAAGTGTAGTAAATGTGTGGAAGTGGGAAGCTTTTTGGTTTGATTATCAATGAATGAAAGGATAGAAATTAAAAAGGATTTAACCAACAGTGTTGATTGTGAGAAAGATGGGCAGCCATGGTGGTGCAGTGGTTAGCACTGTCACCTCACAGCAAGAGGTTCTCTGGTTCGATCCTCGGCTGGGGTGCCTTCTGTGCGGAGTCTGCATGTCCTCCCTGTGGTCGTGTGGGTTTCCTCCCACATCCCAAAGACATGCTATAAGTGGATTGGACACTCCAAATTGGCCCTAGGTGTGAGTGCGTGTGTGCCTTCAGTGGAAAGTTGGGTGCCGGGTTGGCAACTCGACACCTTAAAACTCCACTGCCAATCATGAGCGGACAGGTGATCCGCTGTGGCGACCCCTAACCGGGAAAAGCCGAAAGAAGAAGAAGAGTTGATTGTGAGAAAGATATGGAAATAACTGTGAAGACTGATGAATATTTTATTATAGTAAAGAAAATATATTTGCCGAAGCATCAATAACTGGTGTTTTTCAAAACAAAAGAAAGTACACTTTTTACTGTAAATAAATTAGGTATGTTAGATACTGGTGAAGGTAGTGAGGAAGTAATTATGAGACTGAAAAAGAATGTGTAGGTAGTCTAGATAGGAGACAGGATTAAAAAAGAGAAGGAAAACACATTTTCAAAAGAAACATTTAACAGATGAAGATGGGGCTGACTTGTGCTTATTATCTCTTAATTTTGACAGTTTAATAAATGATTTAAGGTTAGTTGTACTCAGTGTGGAACTATGTATGCTGATGTAATAGGATTATAGAATGTTAGATTTATTTCTAAAGACAAAAGACAGTTTGAAGCTGTATAGGGAAAGGGGTAATTTGGTCATTTAGAACGGATCAGTATAGTGGAAGTGGCATTTGCAGTTTAATAAAAAAGATATGAAGGAGCTGGGTGTTATTTTAATTAGGACAGCAAGGGCAATACGTGTTGATATAAAAATGAGAACAGAATAATTAGGAATGCTTTTTGTATATGCATCTACAAAAAGCTCATAAAGAGCAGAATTATCCCGGAAAATAAAAAAATATATAATATTTAATAATCCCTTAGTAATGGGAGAAGTTAATGGTAATTTAAGGAAATACAAATGAAGAATATAATATTTAAGTTTAGGAGTGCACAAAAGTAAGCATATAGTCAAGGAACTATCAAGACAGAGCTTGAGTATTTACTTTATTGAAGAACATTAAAAAAAGTCAGAAATAATATGCATATATTATGAATTTCTAAGCATATTGCTGTATGGAGTATTTTGGAGGTATAAGAAGAAATTAAGGCGAGAAAGGGATTGAAATAGGCTTGCTGATGAAAGTAATTGTGCGAGTTATTATGAAAAGAATATTAGAATGTGAGAGAGTTATAAGTTATGGATGCAGTGCTATGTGGTATTCAAGATGAAGCACATAAAAGAACATCTGATTGTAGAGAAAATACAAAATAAAAGAGAAAGAGGTACATAATATAACAGAATAGTGTGTTTTTTAAGCTTATGAGTTATAGTGTCATAAAAAGAAGGAAATTAATGAAAAGTATAATAACGGAAATATTTTTAAAAGGAAAATATGAAATGAATCCGTTTTTGGGAAAAAGTGAAGTTACAAGACAATATAATGGATTTTGTATTTAACCAGCAAGATAAAGATAAGATAAAGGCATTATAACATTTTGAACACTACGTTATAAACTGTGTAAACGGAAGCACAGGTGGATTAAATATGACCAGTTAAGAGGTTACAACAAGAGTGAAATGTTACAATGTGAAATATGAGTGTAAGAGTTTAATAAAATTTTACAGTTAGTTGATGTTAATTCTGTGTTTAGTCAGGATGAAGTAATGCATAAATTCTAAGTTGATATAAAAGTAAAGGTACCGGGTTAATTTTATTGGTGATTGCAAGAAAGTATTAAGAATGACGAAATTTGTAAAAATGTTGCAGAATTCACATAGAAAAAAAGAGAAACAACATTTTAATAACTAGAGGCCAATAGCCTTGTATAACATAGATAATACATCTTTATGAATATAATTATATTTATTAAACTAAGCCAATATATGCAGAGTTTGTGTATTACCCAGTTTAAGCTCAATCTAGACCAGTGGGTGTGGAATAGGAAATATACACCAGGCCTGGCAGTCATGTCCCTAGTGGACAGAGATAGCTTATAAATGCCTGGCTCTCAATGTCCTATTCAGGTACAAAACCATCATTATTCTTTTGGGAAAACTTGGCTAGGCTTAGAAAGGCCCCCGGGTCATTAGCATAGTAACAGTCTATGAATCTGTAATGAAGTGTCATTAATTATTGAAGTATAATAAAAGAAAAAGAGGGTAGAGTCATAGAGGATGACATTTCAAAAGCATATGATAATGTTATATTTGAATAAGCTTGGGAAATTTTACGTTGTTATGGAGTTGAAGATTAGGAAATTAATTATGTGCTCCAGAATTGAAAATAATGGTTAACATTTGGTTAGGGGCACCAACTAAAAAGGGAAAAGATTAAGGCAGGGATATCCAGTGACCCCATTTATTTTTGAATTGGTTCTGAATGCAGTAGTTGAGGAAACTAACAAAATAATAAAAGAAGGAAGACTTAAAGTTATAGAGGGTGTGAAGTCGTCATTGGCTATAGTATATGTAGACAACATGGTTTTAATAGAGGAAAGAAAGAGCTGGATAAGAGAAATTACAATAAGGGTAGTCTAACTTAAGAACAATGAGATTAGAGTTCAATAAGGTGATGTTCTTCGTGTTTTACTGTTCCAGTCATCACACTTGGGTTATCTGCCTGCAGGTAGCCCTCAGTCGGTCCGAATACCAGAGTCTTGGGATTTCTCCATCGGATGCTGTCGCCTCATCCATGACGTCAGGTCGTCAGGGGTATAAAACATGCAGCCGATCCCATTACATCAGCTTTTCTTGCCGTGCGGGAGCCCAAAGCAGAAGCAGTTCACAATAGCCGGTCGGCAGCTACCTGAAATTTTCATTTTTCGAGTTTTAAACCTGAAGTCTTCTAAAGCTAAGCACCCCATCGGGGATCCTTTTTTCTTGCTCTAACCGATGTCAGAAAAGTTAACAATTGTCTTGCCTGTGGAAAGCAATTACCTCGCAGAGATTTTCATTCTTACTGTGTCACCTGTTTAGGTCCAGACCACAACGTTCCTCGCTGTCAGTTATGTGCCTTGTTAACTCCCGAACTATTCGTCATTGGGCTATTTTTGTCTCTAAATTCTTTCTCTCTGCATATTCCAAAATGGCTTCGGTAAGCTATCCGACTACCGATCTTCTGAAAAAACGCAAAGATAAAGACAGAGACAGACCGCATAGGTCCAAAACTTCCGTTATGCTAGTCACCAGTCCGTCGTTACTCAGTGAGGCATTTTCGCAGCTCCTGTTACCCGCTTCTACAGATTCGCAGGCCTCTACTGAGACCCATTCAGAGTCTGGTATGCCGCGAGATGCTTCTTCGACTATGGAACCTGTGGATGTCGCTACCTTAGATGGGTCCGGAGCCGCTGTGCAGGCACCGGCTTCTGAGGGTGTATTCAGACCTTCCAATGTTCGTATCAAACTGACTACTTTGTTAATGACTAAATCTGCCGAATTCCTCAGGCCCAGAGTTCACACTACGTCTAGGAAACCGACGACCAAAGCACATTCTCAAGCTCCCATGCCACAGAACAAATGCTTAGAATGCCTGAAGAGCTTATTACTTTAATTAGGGGAAGCTAGCCTTCCCCCTCTAAAAGGCAAAGAATTGATTTTCCTTCTGATTCTTCAGACCATGAGTTTGATGACTCTGACCCCTGTGATTACCAGGACAAACCCTTATCTACCTATGAGGACTCAGATGCAGAGGATTCAATTCCCTCAGCCCCCACCCCCCAGAGGACCTTTCTTTCGGTGAAACCTTGCATATCCTAAGAGAGCATTTCCACTGGGAATGCCAGGACTACCCACAGTCCAAAAAGAGACTCAGGGAATTTTTAGACTTGCCTCAGCATAGGCCTCTAACTATTCCCCTTGTCCTGGATATTGTAGATGATGTGATTCTTCATGGAATCCAGCCTTACCCCTGATACTTTACCATCTGCTCCTAGCAAGCCTGACAGATACTACAGAGTACCCGAATTTCTCTTTAAAAATCCCACTGCGGATCCAGAGACTATTTCCCAGGGACCTACCCCTTCGAACAGGAATTCTAGGAATCTATACAGATGGGGTAAGAAGGTTTATACCTCTGCAACTCTTGCCATCAGGGCTTTAAATTGCCAGTTTCACATGTTGTTGATCTAATTAAAAAATGTTGTTGATTTCTGATTGTGCAAAAAATAAGGACTTACAAGACTCGATGCATTCTGCAAACCAAGTTGGTAAACCTACTTTGCAGTGTGGTTTTGATGCCTTAGAAGCATCTTGCAGGGCTGCTGTCACTGGGTCTATTCTGAGAAGGCATGCTTGGCTGAAGGAACAAATCTTGCCAGACCATGTCAAGGCAAAATTACTTGATGCTCCATTAAACCAAGAATGTTTGTTTGTCTCCAAAGCAGAATAAGTTCTTAAAAAGATGGAGGAAAAAGCTAAATCCATGCAAACTGTTAAAGATTTCTTATAGGTACAGCCACCTAGATTCAGTAGGCATTGGCCTTCAAAAAACTGGTCCTTTCCGGTCCCTTCCAGACCTTCTCAGCCCAAACCCAGGGGCAACAGACCACAAAGACTACAGTCTCAGGGTATGCACAGATCTAAACAATGGAGTGCTCCCTCCTCAAAAACTGGGAGTGGTAAGCCACCCCACAGCCAAGCTTGGAAAGTGGAGGCCCTATCCTTCACATGGGAAAACCTCTCAGTCTATGCCTTTCCCCCTCTACCCCTCCTTCCAAAAGTACTCCTCAAAATCAAACAGGACAGGCCAAGGGCAATCCTTATTGCACCAGACTGGCCACGCCAGCACTGGTACCCACTCATACGCAGTCTGACAGCAGTGCCACCCTGGCACCTACATCAGATCCCCTCTCTACTGTCCCAGCAGGAGGGACAGATTTTGCATCCTCATCTGCAAACCCTGAACCTGGCAGCCTGGCTTATTCCCTGAATAAATCACCAGCAACCCTCAGCAAACGGGTGCTGGATGTTATCCTTGAGGCCAGGAGGCCCAGTACTAGGAAATCCTATTCAGAAAAGTGGAATAGATACTGTTCTTGGAGCCAGTCTCAAGGGAAGGACACAGCAGTGCCCTTCTTGCCTCAAATTACAGAGTACCCGAATTTCTCTTTAAAAATCCCACTGCGGATCCAGAGACTATTTCCCAGGGACCTACCCCTTCGAACAGGAATTCTAGGAATCTATACAGATGGGGTAAGAAGGTTTATACCTCTGCAACTCTTGCCATCAGGGCTTTAAATTGCCAGTTTCACATGTTGTTGATCTAATTAAAAAATGTTGTTGATTTCTGATTGTGCAAAAAATAAGGACTTACAAGACTCGATGCATTCTGCAAACCAAGTTGGTAAACCTACTTTGCAGTGTGGTTTTGATGCCTTAGAAGCATCTTGCAGGGCTGCTGTCACTGGGTCTATTCTGAGAAGGCATGCTTGGCTGAAGGAACAAATCTTGCCAGACCATGTCAAGGCAAAATTACTTGATGCTCCATTAAACCAAGAATGTTTGTTTGTCTCCAAAGCAGAATAAGTTCTTAAAAAGATGGAGGAAAAAGCTAAATCCATGCAAACTGTTAAAGATTTCTTATAGGTACAGCCACCTAGATTCAGTAGGCATTGGCCTTCAAAAAACTGGTCCTTTCCGGTCCCTTCCAGACCTTCTCAGCCCAAACCCAGGGGCAACAGACCACAAAGACTACAGTCTCAGGGTATGCACAGATCTAAACAATGGAGTGCTCCCTCCTCAAAAACTGGGAGTGGTAAGCCACCCCACAGCCATGCTTGGAAAGTGGAGGCCCTATCCTTCACATGGGAAAACCTCTCAGTCTATGCCTTTCCCCTATACCCCTCCTTCCAAAAGTACTCCTCAAAATCAAACAGGACAGGCCAAGGGCAATCCTTATTGCACCAGACTGGCCACGCCAGCACTGGTACCCACTCATACGCAGTCTGACAGCAGTGCCACCCTGGCACCTACATCAGATCCCCTCTCTACTGTCCCAGCAGGAGGGACAGATTTTGCATCCTCATCTGCAAACCCTGAACCTGGCAGCCTGGCTTATTCCCTGAATAAATCACCAGCAACCCTCAGCAAACGGGTGCTGGATGTTATCCTTGAGGCCAGGAGGCCCAGTACTAGGAAATCCTATTCAGAAAAGTGGAATAGATACTGTTCTTGGAGCCAGTCTCAAGGGAAGGACACAGCAGTGCCCTTCTTGCCTCAAATCCTAGATTACCTAGCAGAGCTGCTCCACAAAGGCCTATCCTTCTCATCAATTAAGATTCATGCCACTGCCATCTCAGCTTATTACAATACTGAGCCACCCCTCTTCTCTCACCCTCTGATCAAACAGTTCCTGAGAGGAGCTAACAGTTTAAGACTCCCAAGAAGAGCTCCCACTCCTGCCTGGGACCTTAACTTTGTACTAGAGAAGCTCACCCTTCCCCCTTTTTAGCCTGCTGCTACAGCAGAGTTAAAATTCCTCTCTTGGAAAACAGCCTTACTGCTAGCCATCACTTCAGCAAGAAGAATGTCTGAGTTACAGGCCCTTATGGCTGTGGAACCCTTCATTATCTTCCATGCAGAAAGGGTTTCTCTCAGGACTAACCCATCTTTTATCCCCAAGGTGGAATCCAGTGTGGCTTTAAACCAAGCCATCCATTTCCCAACCTTTTTTCCTAATCCTCAGAATAAAGGGGAAAGGATCCTGCACTCCTTGGATGTGCAGAGACAGCTCAGGTTCTACCTTGACAGGACTAAATCTTTCAGAAAATCTGACCAGCTGCTAGTCAGCTTTGCTACAGGGGCAGAGGGCAAGGCCATTTCGAAACAAACCATTTCTAAATGGATAGTACACTGCATCCATTTCTACTACAAACGCCATGGAAAACCTACCCCACAGGGGATCAAGCCTCATTCCACTAGGGCTACCTCAACCTTTACAGCTTTTCTCAGGGGAGTCCCTACCAGGGACATCCTGGAAGCTGCAACCTGGAGTTCTGTACACACTTTCACCAAGCATTACCACTTACCTATCTTTTCTAAATCCAAAGCTGGATTTGCCACAGCAGTCTTACAAGGCCTGCTAGCCAGCCTTACTACTTCTTGACTGCCTCCATCCTTCCTCAGCTTTGGGAATCAACCCAACTGTAATGACTGGAACAGTGAAACACGAAGAACATAGTACAGTTGTGTACATTTACCATAAATGTAGATGTTCGAGTGTATTTACTGTTACAGTCCTGGTTACCCTCCCTCCAGCCCCCTGTCCTTCTGTACTTTCTACCTATCCTCTTTTTTTGCCCATATCTTAGAAGAAATGGTGTTTACTTTTTACTGAAGGTGTTCCACACCATTTGATTGCTTCCTATTTTGGGGGCTCCTGACATCTGAGGCAAGAAAAACTGATGTAATGGCATCGGCTGCATGTTTTATACCCCTGATGACCTGACATCATGGATGAGGTGACAGCATCCAACGTGGAAATCCCAAGACTCTGGTATACGGGCCAACTGAGGGCTACCTGCAGGCAGATAACCCAAGTGTGATGACTGCAACAGTGAATACACTCGAATATCTACATTTTATTTATTTATTTATTTATTTTACATTTGTTAACCGGGAGAGTCCAACTGGATACATGTCCATTTTCAGCGGAGGCCTGGGAAGAAAAGCTCCAGGTTAGTAAACTAACAGTTAAACACATTATAAGAAAGTTATACAGTTTCCATACAATGTTCAGTATAAAAAATAATTATGTTACTGTGCAATAAACATACATTTAAACAGGGAAGCAAAAGTAAGAGGGCAGAAATAGGTCTGTTTCAATTGCATAATACATAGATTTAAGGTGCACAGTGGCTAAGCATATCCAGAGAATGTAGGAAGGGCTAACCTGGTTTGGAACAGGAACATTGCCAGTGTGATTTGAGATATAGTTTAAGATTTTTTTAAATTGTGGGAAAGATGGTTCTAAAGTGAGAACAGAAGGCAGTGAGTTCCAGATTTTTCCTACATAGAGTATAGTGATTCACCAGCAGCATTATTGGATTTGCATATTTGGACTAATAGTTTATTGGAGGATTGAAGTGATAGCAAGTTATTATAGGGGTTAATGATACATTTAAGAGCAGGTTTTTTTCAGGGTGGTGAAGAATTTGATGGGCTATTTTGAGCTGGCTATAGTGAAGTAGGCTAGTGCATTCTAGTCACCCCTGGTGCTCCAGGTTAAGGCAGTGGTGGGTCCTGTAGGCCATACCTGTGGCAAATCTAGCGATATGATTATAACAGACGACTAGTTTGCTAAGTATTGATTTGTTTAGGTTAGTGAGAAGGGGAGTGGCATAGAGAAGGGTTGACAGCAGGTATGTGCAAGCAGTAGTAGATGTGGCGTATGGGGTAAGGAAACATCTGACCTTATAGAGGGACCCAAGTTTTTTCTTGACAGATGTTCATCGTGTTACACTGCTGCAGTCATCACACTTGGGTTATCCTGCCATCAGGCGGTCCTGCAGTCAGCCAGAGTTCCAAAGTCTTGGTCCAGCGTCGGTTGCTGTTGTCTCTTCCCTGACGTCAGTGCGCCAGGGGTATATAAGATGCATCCAATGCCATTTTCTTCAGTCTTTCTTGCCACACGGTGCCCAAAGCAGAAGCAGTTCGCAAATGCCGGTCGGCCGACTCCCGAGATTTTCAAATCGAATTTCAGACCGAAGTCTTCATAAAGCTAAGTACCCCATTGGGGAACCTTTTCTTGCCTCAGTCCGATGTCAGGAAAAAGTTAACAATTGCATTTCTTGTGGGAAGCAAATACCTCATAAGGACTCTCATTCTTATTGTATTCCTTGCCTAGGCCCAGACCACGACGTCACAGGTTGTCGATTTTGTGCTAGGTTTAATAAACGTCGGTTTGATTTTGCCCGACATTATTTTGATAAGAAATTTAATTATACCATGCCGTCGGAGCAACCGACGACCGGAATGCATAAAACACGCAAAGATAATGACAGGCAGCCGAGATCCAAACCGTACTCCAAGGCCTCTGCTAAGCCAGTCGCCAGTTCTCCGGTTTTCAGTGAGGCGTCTATGCAGCCCCTGACGACCACTGATTTAGAACCCCAGGCGACATCCGATCCACAAGTGGAGATTGCTAGGCCTCCACAACCTTTACCTTTAGGCCCTTCCAACTCCATGCCTGAAGGAGATTCCGGTGCAGTTGAAACGCCTTCAGTTGCAGAAGGTGTCTTCAGACCGACTACACTCACTATTAAATCCTATGCAAAACCGAAAACTCCTTTAAAAGCAAAGAAGACTGTACAGCAGTCCCCAGTACAAGACCCCATGCCTAAGAAACAGATTCTTAAGATGGCTGAAGACTTAATTACCCTAATCAGGGGTTCCCATCCCCCTCTTGATAAAAGGCCAAGGCAGGAGGAGGATTACGCTTCCTCTGACCAGGTTTCAATTTCCTCAGACTCTTCTGAGGAACAGGAATATTCCTTTCTCCCTTATGAAGATCCTGATGCTGAAGAGTCTATCCCTTCTGCATCTCCACCAGAAGACTACTCTTTTGGGGAAACCTTACATACTATGAGGGAACATTTCCACTGGGAAGGCCAGGATTACTCTTATTCTAAGAAAAGGCTCAGAGAGTTCCTTTTACTACCCCAGCACAGACCACTTGCTATTCCACCTGTGTTAGACATTGTGGATGATGTTTATTTAAAATCTAGCCTTAACCCAGATTCACTACCTCCTGCACTAGCCAAACCAGACAGATACTACAGAGTCCCTGACTCACACAAATTCCTGTATAAAAGCCCTGTTGCTGACCCAGAAACCATTTCCCAGGGTCCCAAAGGGGTTAAGGCCTCTATTGCTAAAAATCCTGTCCCCTCTGAAAGGGATTCTAGAGCACTAGACAGATGGGGAAAGAAAGTATATACCTCAGCTACTCTAGCTATGAGGGCCTTAAAATTGTCATTTTCACATGCTGAAATATCAACAATATCTGATGTCTCAATTAAAACAAAAAATGCTCGCACATACAGAACAGCCAGATTACAAGGAAATGCAAGATTTGTTGCATTCAGCTGAACAAGTGGGAAAACATACTTTGCAATGTGGATTTGATTCATTTGAAGCTTCTTGTAGAGCGCAGTGACAGGGTCTGTCATATGTAGGCATGCTTGGTTAAAAGAACAAACTTTACCTGATCATGTTAAAGCAAAGTTATTGGATGCACCTTTACAGCAGGATGTTTTATTTGGTGTAAAAGCAGAGGAAGTTTTAAAGAAAATGGAGGATAAGGCAAAATCTATGCAGACGGTCAAGGATTTTTTACAGGTTCAACCCCCTCGTTTCAGCCGAAATTGGACAACCAAAAACTGGTCCTTTCCAGCTTCTGCCAGACCACAGAGGCGCAGATACAGACGCCCAAGGGGAAGAGGCCAGCCACAAGGCTCTTACCAGCCTCGACAATGGGGTGTCACAACCCAAAAAGGAGGAGAAGACAGGTCTCAAACCACCAGAAGACAAACACAATGACTTACCCCTCAGACTACCAAGCAAAATCCTCTTGGCAGCTCCCTTGGGGGGAAAACTAGCACTTTTTGCAGACAATTGGCACATCATCACAAAAGACAAATGGGTCCTAAATATTGTATCTCAAGGATACAGATTCCACTTTCACACTTTGCCAAGGATAAAAGGAATGCCAAACCTGCCACCAAATCAATGGGCAGAGCCTCAAAAGCAAATTTCAGCTCTCATGGACATGAGAGCTATTCAACCAGTTCCTACACAGGAGCAAGGACAAGGATTTTACTCAAGACTGTTTCTAGTTCCCCGAAAGGAGTAAGCCTGGAGACCCATTCTGGACCTCTCAATTCTAAACACATACCTGGAAGTACCCAAATTCAAGATGCTAACACTACAGCAACTTCTTCCCATGCTGGGCAAGAAGGCTTGGCTAGTAACGTTGGACCTCAAGGAGGCATACCTGCATGTCCCTATCAGACAAAATTGCAGAAGATACCTCCGATTTATTGCAGGTTCAACCCATTACCAATTCTCTGCACTGCCCTTTGGCTTATCTACTGTGCCCAGGGTCTTCACAAAATGCCTGGCACCAGTAATTGCATACTGCAGACAAAGAGGGATTCAAATATATCCATACCTGGATGACTGCCTTATTCAAGCAGAAAGCAAGAACATTCTATTAAAGCATCTGGCGTTTGTCAAAAACCTACTAAGTTGCCTAGGGTACACAGTAAACGAAAAGAAGTCAAAACTTGTGCCCTCACAAGACATAATATTCCTGGGTGCCAGCTTAAATACAACGGCCCAGATGGCTTATCTCATGCCAGCCAAGCAAGGACAACTGACTCAATACTTCAAAATGATGGCAACAAAGACCCAACTCCCTGCAAGAAAAATTCTGCAGGCCTTGGGATTCATGGCATCTTGCATACTACTAATACCATTTGCAAAACTGCATATGAGGAAATTACAATGGTATCTGAAAAGCGTATGGACTCAACACAGCCACAGCTTGGAAACAATAATTCCACTCATTCCCTGCCTTCAACAGGAGTTTCTATGGTGGGCTCAGGCTTGTCACCTCAACAAGGGTCAGCCTTTTACCTTACCCACAGCCAGGCAGACTATAACAACAGATGCATCGGATTATGCCTGGGGAGCACACATGGCAGGACAGTGTATTCAGGGCAAATGGTCTGCAAACCAAAGGCATCTACATATCAATCAAAAAGAGATGCTAGCTGTACAAAATGCCCTAACAGCTTTCAAGGACCTCCTACATCCAGGACAACTCCTAATAAAGACGGACAACACCACAGTGATGTGGTACATAAACAAGCAAGGGGGCACACACTCCTACCCCCTATGCAGACAAGCAGTGACCTTGTGGAACACAGCACTGACCTACCAAGTTCAACTGCAAGCACAATTCCTGCCAGGAAAGAAAAACACACTGGCAGACGATCTAAGCAGAAACATTATAGATCCTCACGAGTGGAAACTAGATCCACAAGTATTCGCAATGATCACTCAAAAATGGGGGAACCCAGACATAGATCTGTTTGCTTCCCCCCAAAACTACCAACTACGGAAATTCTGCACAAGGACATACTACACACTAGCTGGGAAAGTGGACGCCCTCTCATTCAGTTGGAAAACATTGACAGTATATGCCTTTCCTCCACTGCCTCTTCTGGCAAAGGTGTTGCTGAAAACCAGATTAGAGAGGCAACAAATGATACTCATTGCTCCAGACTGGCCACGCCAACCCTGGTATCCAATACTAAGGAGCATGGCTCAAGGCCCACCACTGATTTTACCTACAATTCCTCACCTGCTCACTCAGCAAAACAATCAGATTCTACACAGCCAGCTCAAGACTTTAAATCTGGCTGCATGGCAAATTGCCTAAATAACCAGTCAACAGTTCTCTCGAAAGCTGTGATGGACGTCATTCTGGAGGCCAGGAGGCCCAGCACCAGGAAAGTCTATTCAGACAAATGGAAAAGATTCTGTGCCTGGAACCAGGCTAAAGGCCAAAATCCCCTTGTCCCAACTATTCCTCAGATTCTTCAATATTTAACTGAGATGTTGCACAAAGGGCTTTCCTTCTCATCTATTAAGATCCATGCCTCAGCTATTTCAGCTCAGTACAACACGGATCCTCCTATATTTTCACATCCATTACTAAGACAGTTCCTCAGAGGGGCTAAGAACATAAGACCGCCCCGGAGAGCACCAACACCAACTTGGTTTCTCAACTTTGTTTTGGAAAAACTTACACTTCCGCCCTTTGAACCATCTTTCACAGCTGATCTACTGTTCCTATCATGGAAAACTGCCCTGCTGCTAGCAATAACTTCAGCATGAAGAGTCTCAGAACTACAGGCCCTAATGGCAGTGGAGCCTTTCATAATTTTTCATCAAGACAGAGTCTCTTTACGAACTAACCCTTCCTTTATGCCAAAGGTGGTATCCAGTGTGGCCCTAAACCAAACCATTAATTTGCCCACCTTTTATCCAAACCCCCAGAACAAAGGGGAAAGGCTCCTACACTCTTTGGACATTCACAGGCAATTACGTTACTACTTGGATAAAACTAAGGCTTTCAGAAAATCTGACCAGCTCTTTGTATCCTATGTTGCAGGATCTCAAGGAAAAGCTATCTCAAAACAGACCATTTCAAAATGGATAGGACATTGTATCCGTTTCTGCTACACACACCATGGGAAATCTATGCCTGGTAACATCAGGCCCCATTCCACCAGGGCTACAGCAACATCAACAGCCTTCCTCAGAGGGGTACCAACCAAGGATATTTTGGAGGCTGCAACTTGGAGTTCAGTGCACACCTTCACCAAGCACTATCACTTACCTCTATACTCTAAAACCAGAGCTGGCTTTGCCACTGCAGTTCTGCAGGGCCTACTAGTCTCTCCAAACCCTGTTTAGTTCCACCACCCATCCTTTGCTTTAGGATTCAACCCAAGTGTGATGACTGCAGCAGTGTAACACGATGAACATAGTACAGTTTTGTACCTACCATAAATGTAGATGTTCGAGTGTTCACACTGCTGCAGTCCAGGTTACCCTCCCTCCATCCCCTCTGAACTAGCTGGACTTATCTATACCTTTCCATCCTATACAACCTCTGTGGTGTATTTGCTTGTGACTGAAGGTATTGTTTTATTTTTATATGTATATTTTTATATAGCAATATGTATTGCCTACCTATTGGGGGCACCTGACATCTGGGGCAAGAAAAACTGAAGAAAATGGCGTCGGATGCATCTTATATACCCCTGGCGCACTGACATCAGGGAAGAGGCGACAGCAACCAACGCCGGACCAAGACTTTGGAACTCTGGCCGACTGCGGGACAGCCTGATGGCAGGATAACCCAAGTGTGATGACTTCAGCAGTGTGAACACTCAAACATCTACATTTATGGTAGGTACAAAACTGTACCTTTTGATGGTTTGATTAATATGGGTGTCAATTTTAAGGGAGTTGTTGATAGTGACACCTAAAAGCTTAGTATGGGCATCTGGTGCTATAATTGTGCCATTGGAGGATTTAATGGGGAGGGGGTCTTACAGGTGGGTGAGAATGTGAGCAATTTGTTTTTGTGAGGATTTAAAATGAGTTGACGACTTGAGAACCATTTTTCAACTAGGTTCAACATGTTTTGGGTGATTGCCACGAGATCTGTCAGGGAGGTGGCGGAACAGATTAAGGTACAGTCATCTGCATATTGTATGCATGTGGCCTGGGGAGTGGCGGTGGGCAGGTCATTTATAAAGATAGAGAAGAGAAGGGGACCAAGGATAGAGCCCTGGGGAATGCCTACGGTGACAGGTAAACGTGATGAAAGTTTATCCTGCCATAGGACAGCTTGCTGTCTGCTGCCCAGATATGACTGAAACCATTTTAGCATGTAGTCATTAAGTGATAATGTTTTTAAACTGTCTATGAGAAGATTGTGGTTCACCATATCAAAGGCCTTGGAGAGGTCTAAGAAGATGGCTGATGTGAGTTTGTTATTGTTTCGGTTTTGATTAATGGTATTAGAAAAGGATAGTAGGGCTGAGGTGGTACTATGATTTGGCCTGAAGCCATGCTGTGAATTGGCTAGAATTTTGTTTTGAGTGAGATGGGACATCAGTTGTCTATGGACACATTTTTCCATGATGTTGGCTAGAGGTGAAAGTATTGCTATAGGTCTAAAGTTAGATAGCTCTAGTGAGCTGCCTCCTTTGTGGAGAGGAATAATATGGGATATTTTCCAAATGGTTGGGATGGTGACTTCAGACAAGGTACGGTTAATAATAATGGAGATGGGGTAAGCAATGGCATCTGCTGCTTTTTGCAGATACTCTGCAGGAAGAAGATCAGCTGCTAGGGTGGTGGGTTTCTGCTTATTAAGTAGAGATCTAATTGTAGATGTGGACACAGGATGGATGATAAAGGAGGAGGCCAAGGTAGCTGCAGCATTATTTTGGCTTGGGATAGGGGAGGCGGTTGTCAATTGATTGAGTTGGTTATCCAGGGATCGAATGGTTTCTGTGAAGAAACTATTAAATGTATTTGCAATGTCCTCAGGGCATTGTTGGTTACAGGTTGTTGGGGTGGGAGTAGTTCACTGTCCTGGACGCGGGAGCTTTTTGATTCCAACCCAGAACTTTTGGGGTTTGTTTTGATGTTTTTGTTGGAGATGGAGGAAGAAGTTTTTTGTATCTGCTTGGGTAGACTTTTTTGTTTCTTTTCTTAGTCACCTGGATCTCTGGTGGGTTTGTGAGTATTTTGAGGTACGCCATTTGTCCCATTCTTTATTTCTAGATAAGATTTTGGATTTGGACTCTTTAGAGAGCCAGGGTGCAATTTTAGACTTAGTTCTAATGGAGCGTACAGGAGCATGGGAATCTAGAATATTAAGGAATATGGAATTGAAGTAGGCTACCGCATCATCAAGTAGAAGCTGCTTGAGTACTGACCAATTGTAGGCTTTAAGTTCATTCTGAATGGTACTGGCATTAAAGTTTTTATTATTTCTGATATTTCTAATGGTAGTAAGATGGGGGTTGTCTAACTTGTACTTGATGGTATATATATGAGTAAGTGATCACTCATGTCCTCTGGGAGTGTATCTGCATTGTACTGGTCTGGGTGATTGTTAATAAGAATCCAATAGAGGATACTTTCTTTGTTATTGGGTTTTCCAGTCCTGGTAGGAGTGGATATAAGCTGGGTGAAACCATGTAGATTTATAAGGGTAGATGGAAAGTCAGAGGAGCAGGAATTCCATTCAGTGTTAAAGTCCCCTAACACCATAGTTTTTTGGGGGTGGGTACAGGATAACCAGTAAAGAAAGTCCTCAAGGGTGTTACTGTTGTTGTTGCCTTAGGGGATATAAGTACATGCAATGTTAATACTTTTATTTTTGTTGAGTTGTACTTTAGCGATTAGAATTTCGGCATTGTTCATTGGGGGGGGGGGGTGTGGAGAGGCTAGGGTAACCTCTAATGTGTTTTTATAGAGTACAGCTATACCACCACCTTTTTAGTTTTGAGGTGTACTCTGAGTATGTCATAACCTGGTGGGATTACTTCCATATCTTTGGTACCTGGTTTTAGCCAGGTTTCAATGAGACATAACAGATCTGGGGAACAAGTTGCTAATAGGGCATGGAGGTTGTGGATCTTATTGTTTATACTCCTAATATTTAAATGGCAGGCTAGGAGAGAGTTTAGGGGTCTTGTTGTTAGTGAGTGGTGAGGAGGTGTGACATACTTGGAGTGAGTGTCAGATGGGGGGATGGGGCTGGATTTGGGTGGACATCACCATCCATAGCAAGTCTATGGTTTAAGGTGGAAATAAACATGGGGGCTTTATATATATGTTTGATATAGTGTTTGTCTTTAGGCCTGATAGTTCTGGGTCTGATGAATTGGTAGAGTTTGGTCTCGGACAGGTGGGGATTGTGGGGTGATATAACTTGGTCTGTCTTATTAGATGTTAGAGAGGGGTTGGTTTGGTGCAACGGATGATGAAAACCTAGGTAGGGCCAGTTTTCATATAGGGTAGAAAGTTATGGAATAAGTAGGAGGGCAAGTAGTGATGGTAGTAACAGCATATTGGGTGATGACATATTGCCTAGCTGATGCTTGAGGGAGGAGTTATACTTAATATGGGGAAAGAAGTAATTACCAGAAAGTGGAGTTATACTTAATATGGGGAAAGAAGTAATTACCAGAAAGTGGGGGAGGTGGTATGGTCTAGTAAGACATTGATTGGGTGTGGTTAGAAGAGGTTGAAATTTAGCACCACTGGGGGCGGGTGGAATTTGGGGGCAGGGAGGGTCGTGGAGCGAGCCTGAGCGAAGCGGGGCTAATACTAAGCCACTAGGTAACCTTTTCTTTAAGAGTTAGAGAGGTATTGAATTAACTTAAATTTTAGTTTTTATGGATATAATTCTTAATACAGGTCTTAGCTGTCTTGATATGATTTTTCCTTATATTCAAACTGCTGCTTGCAATTTTACGTAGTTTTAATAGGTAGTTACAGCAGTAGCTGACTAGATCGGATTTAGCAATTGGGGAATCCTAGGGTAATCGTGCTAGTGCTGAGGACCCAGTTGGCAAGGAAAATGATTGCAACAAATGCCAAATACACTTAATATTAACCTTATTTAGTTTTCAAATTGTGGGTGAGGTAGAGTAGGTTCCCGTTTTATTTCAGGGTGCAGTCCTTTAACTTGCAACGTACCGTAGAGGGGATATACCTTATTTAGTTTTGAAATTGTGGGTAAGGTAGAGTAGCTTCCCGTTTTATTTCAGGGTGCAGTCCTTTAACCTGCAGTGCACCGTAGAGGGATTATACCTTATTTAGTTTTGAAATTGTGGGTAAGGTAGAGTAGCTTCCCGTTTTATTTCAGGGTGCAGTCCTTTAACCTGCAGTGCACCGTAGAGGGATTATACCTTATTTAGTTTTCAAATTGTGGGTAAGGTAGAGTAGCTTCCCAGTAACTTACATTTATGGTAAGTGTACACAACTGTACTTTACTTCGGTGAGCATGTTAAAATTGGAGGTATTTATTTTACAGAACCGAATATAAAGATGCTAGGAATTATGTATGGGAAGCGAGAAATGATGTAAAAGGAATGGCAAGAATTGTTAAAGTTGATGATGTAATGAAAGTATAGTGTGCATTTAAGACACATTTTGCAATAAAGTGTATGTGGTCATTGGGACTCTTCTGGGTATGCTAAGTTAACTTTGCTATTGTGTTTAATTTGTGAGAGTGAAAAGAAATAAAAATGAAATGAGTTTTTTTATATATTTGTGGGTCTCAGTGGAATCCAGTCAAGAGAGGTTTAGTATATAATGAGAAAAGAAAGGTGGTATTGAGTTGATAAAGACCTTTATAGGAACAATACAGTGAGTAGGAAATATTAGAATGGGAGATTATTTTTAAAGGGAACTGAAAAAAATGGCAGAGCAAGGAGAAATACAAGCATATTATAAGAAAGTGGTTCAGTGAGAAACTGATCCAAGAAACTTGGGGTGAAAAACATAATGTTTGGTGTAATGGAATTATACAGGATTTTGGAAAGCAATGGGATGAGTAAAAAAGAAGTAATAGCAAGACAAAGGAAATATAAAGTAGAATATGAACTGGGCAGTTTTCTTTGTGGATTCGTTTTGGGTTACATTACATGTTAAAGCAAATGTTTTACATAGGTATATGGATGACCAGGAAGCATACAAGGGGTTGTAATTTTGAAGAAACAGCAATGCCTATGTTTGTAGTGTGTAAGAAATTACCAATATGGGGAAAACTAGCAATTTTATTTAAGATGAAAAATTAAAGCATCAAAGCTGAATGGTGTGTGTGTGTGGGGGGGGGGGGGGGACTATAATTCCATATTTTTAGTGCCATGAAGCAGTAAAATTCATTCAGGTAAATACAAATGGAACAACTTTACCCTCCCACATGCACACAAATTGCTCTAAGTGGAAAACACTGCGAAGCAAATGTCTAAAAAATGACAAACCTAATCCTGGGAAGTCTGATGTCTACAAATATTCTTTGATAAACAGCAGGATGCATGCATACTCTTGATTGCCAGTGGGGGAAAAAAATTGGTAGCGAGTGCAGTTTCCCGAATATACAGTGTAAGCATTGGCGCATACATGACCTAAGCATACACAGCACATCAGTAAGCAGTCTCCAGAATGCAAAAAGAAATGGAGCAGAAAACAAGTGCCTTCATTCAGTAGTATTATTTTAAAAAGGGTAGTCTTACATAATGTCATTGTGTAATAAATCGCTGTATAATTGTTGTAACCTGAAACAGCCTGATGAGGATTACCAAAGATATGTGGCTTTATTTTTCAGTATGCCCTTTTTGATTTCATAGAATAGTTTGCATCTCCATAATGAGACGTAGGGCCAGATTCCAAAACAGTTGCTGTTAGTTTAAGTCGCCCCGGATTTCAAAAGACCTGCTGTTAGTGTAAATGATTACTTCTGTGTAAGGCCTATCTATAAACAGGCTTACTATGGGGGCCAGATTCCAAAACACCTGCTCTCAGTGTAAGTGGTCACTTATACTTGAGAGCAAGTCTTTTGGAATTGGGGCCGATGTCTACAATACAAATGTCAGGTACTTGCCTGCATTCATTTGCAGTGACAGTGCTGTGAATCATTCACTTTGAGTTTCTTTGGAGAGTGTGTCACTTTGTCTTTCACAGAATGGTTTTGGTTCATGATAATTGTAACCTTGTAAACATAAACTCCCTTTCACTATGAAGTTCAGCCTTTTACACACTAACTGAATTTGTTTTTATGCCTTAACAGTTGTAATACCCACTCCCTTCCTGTGCACTGTTTGAAATGCATAAAACTGTATGTAGCACCTGCTGCTACCTTTCTGATTCTTCTGTACCTGGCAGTTCACATATCACAGATGTTCTTGGCAGGTTTGCATCAGACTTTTACCATCTAATGCTCTCTGTTTTGGACTAAAGGTATACACATTTCATTCAGGCTGATACAAATGCTGACACAAAACAGTATTCAAAAGAATAGTATTACATTTCAGTTGCAAAAAAAAAAGACACAGTCGGTTATTGGCTGTCTGTCTGTTGTCTAGACTAGGCAATAGACAGTTAATTAGTTACTCTTTAGTTGTCCACCACTCTTATAAAATGGCATTAAACTTGTATGAGGTTAAAGGAGTGGAGGAGTAGAGATGTCCAGTAAGGAGCAACATTTGGTTGAAGTCAGTGGTTCATTTAATTTATCTGGAGGTGGTTTGGAGACTTTATCTGCTAGTATCTCTTTGGATTGAGAGAGAAGAGTGCCTTTCTCTGTGCAGCTCTTTCCAAGATTCCAAAGAACTGTCTTGTTGAGAAAACACTGACCATCATCCTGTTTGCTTTCTTCTTAAAACTGACCATGTTGCTGCAGGAATGGAGATTTCAAAGAAATAGCTATAGTTAGTGAAAGAACCATTGCCTTTTTCTGTCATACACCAAACCCCCAAAACTTAAGTCTCAAACAGTTATGTGCACTTCTGACACAACATACCAGTCAAAACTGTTGCATTATTCAGTATTCAGACTGCTAGAAATTGGCTAACTGCCCATCTTGTGTATACTGCTTATTAGTTTATATTGTGTAGCTGGGTTTACTACAGACTGCCTACTTTTTGCATGTCTCTCCTCGGAGACCTGAAAAGCAGTCGACAAAGTTATTTTCCTACCACAGGTAGCGTGTGGCCTTCCTTTGTATGCACTTGTTTCATCTTCATGTCTTTAAAAACAGGATAAGCACCTTGCTTATTCTGCAAAGAACATTCTTTATCCTAATATTGTAAGGATATTTAAGAAGACCTGAGAACTCTTATGTTTTGTGTCCCTTTACCACATTACCAGCTAGAAAGTGGCAGTACACCTCCCCATCACATCATCATTTATATGATGTGACTGTAAAATGCCTTTTGTTGTATTAGTGTGCTTTTTCTTGTTGTACTGCTGTTACAAAGAGTTCTGTTAATACCTCTTAACTGTCCCATATTTTTGCCCCTTGTGTCTCATAAATAGCTTTGGATTACTTGTCAATTACTGAGGAATACAGTCAGTCAGAAATGCAGCAAGACATTAGAGTTTCATATATCTTACTGTTTAAAAAATGCATGTTGGTGCAAAACTTGTTGTTCTATTAACCTGTTTTAAGTGAATTAGAGTAATATTTATAAATTGCCCTTGGTTTTGGGACTGTGTTCCCCCTACCCATTATTTTTGGCTTTATCCAGAATTGTTGAGCAAAGAAGTTGAGAGGTATGTTTCTTTGTCCTTAACATTTGCATTTTGTATTTTTACTGCATCAGAGTTGTGCTTGAAAACAGACTGTAAAGTGTAGAACCTTTACTTCAACGACAATTTTAAATTACTTTTAAGAGTTTTTTTTTTTGCTTTGTGTAAAAGAGAATCCATGTGAGCCAAAATCCCTGCTAGATTAGGGACAAGACATAACAGTGTAATGAAAAGGTTAGAGAGAGACTGGTGGAAAAGGTAGAATGCTGCCAGAAAAGTATATCTGGGAGAGGGCAGCCGAGATAGGAGATAAGGAAAAGAAGGTGTGAAGGCTGGGTAAAGGAGACTATCAGGTAGTCAGTGGACCACATTGTTACAAGGAATGTGAAGGTGTACCAAATCTAGTCATGTTTACATGTGGGCTGTTTGCATTTTGGTCAACACAGCTGATGCACAAGGTCTCATTGAAGTGCACAATGTTTTTTTCCCTCTCTTGATCTCTTCTCTGTTACAGCTGTGTAGTTGTGGCATTAACATGATTACTAGATTCAAACAATCATTCATATACTTTAATTTGGTATATTCAGCACACCTATGATATTTTGTTGTTCCTTTTGTGATGGTTTTTAACACTGGATCAAATTAAATAACAGTGTGTGTGAGAAGAAGGGTTCCTGTTAGAAGATCAAATTCTCAGATGAGTGAACCACACAAGATCAAGCTGGAAGATCGAAAACCAGGGAGCTTGAATGGGACAGGGCTTCTAATTTCTGGGACTGGGACACAATGGGGATTGAGGTATGATTCCCCTGGTGGTACAATCTCAGAGTTTGTATATATTATTAGTGGGGGGGGGGGGTGAGAGGTGCAGGGGGGGTTGCCTCTCTGCAAAAAACAAGTACTGTGTGTTTCCTGTCCTGTTTGAGCTGTGGGGTTTTCACTTTTGTGTGTTTCACTCATCTGAGCATTCACTCTTCTAATAGCGACCGGGAACAGGGTTCTTACACAGAATAATGGTTTATTGGTCCTGCATATTGCTTTTGTTTCTGCAGACTGTATTTGTTGTTTCTGTTTTTCTTTAATTGTAATCATTTCAGTATTTTGCATTTCATTTTTCTCCAAATGCATCAGCTATAATAATATGTAGAGATGCTTGTCTGCATATTACTATTAAGCAGATTTATCAATTCATCAGGGCATAAAAAGGGGTTGGGCTTTTTTTTCATAATTTGTTTTGACTGCATTACTTTACTTGTAGCCTTATTTGTGATGACGAGTACGTCCTAGATGACTGATAGTATTTTTCATTTTTGCTGTGATGTAGGAAGCTTTGAAACACCATGGCGGAGCCTTGCACATTCGAAGGAACAGTATTGTCTTGCGTGGGAGTCCAAGTACTTAATGGAGCTAGGCAATGCTCTTGATTTGCTGCTTCATGGTATGGTTAGTATGATGACCCAGGAAGCCCTAAAAATGACAGTGCTGTCAGGTGAGATCACTGTAAAACCTTATTATGTTTCCAAAACTATACTTATTGTTTGTATAAATGAGATAATGCTTATAAGTATTTCTTTCCACAGTTCTTTTTTATGGAATTAGTTTTATTTTTCCATTTGTGTTGTTGGGTCGATCTATTTGAAACAACATCTTTGTAGTAGAGATTCCTGGTTATTTTCCCATTTCAGAAGATCACAAAATATTTTTGTTTAGGCCATCACACTTGAGTGTTTTTTTTTTTATCTAGTCTTGTATAGTCATTCATGTGTTTTATGATGTACATAAAATAAATTAGGATTTGCTTCCACGTTGTCTCCCTTACATTCTCTTTTTTTACCTTGTAAAGTTATGATTACTACCATAAATGCCTTGCATTCATCAAATCTCCTTGTTGGATGGGTTTTCTTATGTTGCCTCCAGTGTTGTTGTTAGTCATTCTTCCAAAGTGCAATTTAATGAAAAGCATTACCTGACCATATGGACTGCATAACCTGAGAAACTCTTAATTGTTTCCACAAGTGACAGCATATGGAAAATCAGCCTTTCATTGTCATCTGACATACCTGTAGCTGAAAGATGGCTTGGTCAGTAGCAGCTCCCCAGACAAAGGAGAACATAAATTATGAGCAAAAGTTTAAAAGGTGTACTGTGATCCTGCAGCCCTCTTTGCTCCTTTGTCAGCTGATCCAGCTGCAGTTTCTGCAGTTCCTGACTCTAAAAAGAGACCCTTGGCTTCTTCTAACCCTACACCCCAAGATAAAATTGGCAATGGTCAGAATCTTGGGGGGGGGGTTGGTTCATTCCATTAGTTTAGTCTTTAGAATTCTAAATTATCTAAGTTTTATGGGGAAGTGTATTTTGCAATGTGCTTACAGTTTAGATGACTTTGCTTCATGTTTGCCTACTGAACAGAAGTGTTATACGAATGAGATAGTTTCTAGTGTGACTTAGGTTTCAAAACATGCTTTGAGATGTGTCTTGGAATGTGCAGACACAAGTTCTAATAATACAGTCACTTCAGTTGGATTGAGAAAGTACACTTGGTTACATAACTAGAATATTTCTGAAGTTTAAAAAAAAATGAGATTTTGAATGCTTATTTAAGTTCTGAATTTGGCTGGTCCTGCTGCTACCCAGATTCTCAAACAATGGGAAGACAAAAGTAAATCAATCTATGGGGTATCTAGAATGTTTCATATTCCTGGGTTCTCCTCTAACAAGATGTCAAACTTCCAAAGGCAGAACAAACAAACCAGCCTAACAAGAGTCAGGGTACCAAGAGAAAAAAGCAGGAGGATAATGCTTCCTAACCAAATGAAAGGGATTCCTTTCCCAAAAAAAAGATCGGTCCTGTGCTAAAGAGTGACTCTCGAGTTTCAGACATCCCAACCCTTCCTTCTGTCCCTATTGCCCTTTCTCCCTCACCAAGGCATTTGCTTACCCAGCAGCTTGGACACAAATCGTCTCAGACAAATGTGTGCTGAGAATAATTCTCAATAATAAGAGAGAATACTCTTGGCAATGGACAGAAAATTCTCCTGTCTTCAGGGAATCCCCCTGCTCCCACCAGTCAAGACAAATCTGCTGTCTCCAGTACTCCTTCAGATGATGTAAACAGGGGTTATAGAACCAATTCCTGCTCCACATAAAGAAAAGGATTTTATTCCAGAATTGCTTTGATGCCCAAAAGACAGCTACTGTAGAGACTAGTGTTTTATTTATCTTATCGAAATAGTTTTCTGAGAGTAGCCAAATTCAAAATGCTCACCCTGTATACCTTTGTTTCCTGGTGACTTTAGATCTGAAAGATGCTTATCATCACATTCCAGTCACTTAAAATTTCTTTAAATATCTGAAGTTTACTGTGTTTGGCGCACATAATGTTTTCTGCATTACCCTTTCAGCTATCTGCTGTGCCTCAAGTATTCATAAAGTGCCTGGCTCCAGTGGTTGATTACTGCAGGACCCAGGACATTCACATTTTCCTTTAGTTAGATAACTTGCTATTTTGTGCAGAGTCTGTTTCTAGGTGTTTAGAATCATTATACAAGGTCTCAACCATTCTAGTTCACCTGGGATTCACGTTGAACCTACAAAAATCCTGCGTCACACTCTCTCAAAGAATTGTCTTTCTGGGGTGTAAAATGGACTTTCTACCAGAAGACAAAGTCCTGACCTATAAGAACATATTCTGGGATTTCTCTCTTCAAGAACCTGCCTCAACAAGCGAGTTTCTCAAAATTCTGGGCTTCATGGCATCAATGATCCTCATGATACCACTGGCCAGACTCCATATGAGAAAGATTCAGTGAGATTTAAAAACTTGTTGGTCCCAGCACCTGCATCCCTTAAAGTTCCAGGTACCCAGTGCTGAATTTTGTGAAACGAGAGTTACAGTGGTTAAAGGATCAGACGTCTCTCAATCCATGCCTGCCCTTCTCCCTCCAGACCCCAGTTCAGTCAGTCCAGATGGGCTCACCACATTTTCCATGGGGAACAGTGTCCAGTTCAAGATAAATGGGGTCCTTCGATGCTACAAAGCACATAAACATCAAAGAAATGTTAGCAGTGATTCAGACTACAAAAGTTCTTCACCACTTATGGTCTCCAGGTCCCCTTTTAGTGGTCATAGAGAACACAACAGTCATGTGATACTTGAGCCAACATGGAGGGGGTAAAAGTTCATACCCTTTTTGCCAGTAGGCAGTGATGGCCTGGAAGCTATCCTTACAGAATTCTCTGACATTTCAGGCCTCATATTTACAGACAGACTAAGCAGATTCTCAAGAAAAAGGTCTTCTTGGATTTTGTTCAGATGGGGGGAGCACCTCAGATAGATCTGTTCACTTACTTTCAAAACAGACAGTTGGAAAAATTCTGTTTGAAACATCCTTGCAGCTATGCTTTGAGAACAGATGCATTCTTGTTCCCTTAGACATAAATGTTCTTTATGCATTTCCGCCCTTTACACTGATTCACAAGGTACTTGTGAAGATTCAGATAGAATTACCAAAGATTTGTGATGACCCTGTTTTGGCCCAGGGAAAATTGGTTCTCCCTTTTAATAGAATTGGCCAAGGGCAGTTACCACAAGCTTCCTCACACTTTGGATCTACTCACACAGTGTCAGGGGGATGAGTGGTATGCCCCAGCTTAGAGGAATTGCAACTGACAACCTGGATGTTTCTATCTGGTTACCTTTTAGGCACTTATTTCATGAGAATGTGCAGCAGTCATTGAAAAAAAGCAAGAAAACCTACAACTAGAAAATCTTATGTTTACAGTTGGAAGAGGTTTTCTATGTGGTGCCTAATGAATAACAGAGGGTCTGGTTTGGTGTCTACATCACTGTTCAAAAATATTTCTGTGAGCTACTCTAATGATGGTTTGTCTTGTGCATCTGTCAAGGTGCATGTTGCATTCATTTCAGCTGGTCTGCCCATGCATCCCCCTCTTAGGTATCTTTTTGTGGATAAACAGCTTATGAACGGAGTGTTGCACTTGGTATCCCCTTGAAAGCAAATTCCTCCTTATTGGGATCTCAACTTTGTTCTTGAAAAATGGGATTCTGAGCTCTGGAAAGCTGTCAATGTTGGTTTGTGCAGGCATAGAACCCATTATCACTGAGGCAGTGTGAAATTTGAGCATCTACTGTTGTGCAACTGTACTTTAAAATCTGTCGCACAGCTGATAGGAAAGCACATTAGACAAATACGATACTAAAGGAATCTGGAAAATGAGTCTTAAGTAATATACGATATTAAATAAAATAAGGTTAAAAGTCTCACAAGACTATCTATGTTTTTATCTGTTTGCTAAGAAGTCTTTGGGGATTCTGCTTACCTAAACATAACATACTTTTTTCTTATTTGACTTGGGATGAGGAACATTGTCACCTGGCAGGACAACATAAAGAAATATGTATCTTAGGCAGTTTAGCAGTTTATGTGCCTCCTTTGTCTGCAAGAAGTCAATACTTATTCCAGTGGGTTCAAGGCAGGAGTTCTGCTGTTCCTGTAATTGCCAGTGAGATAAAAACATATCAGCCAGCAGTTCTAATAATTACAAATAATATGTGTATGTATATAATATATGTATATGTATATATATCCACATATCAGCCAGCAGTTCTAATCATTACAAATAGTATATGTATGTATATAATGTATCTATATCTATATATGGGTCTAGGACTAATGATTGCCTACATGTTTCAACAAAACTGAAACGGGCGAGCACACTTTTGCGAAACTGAGCTAAAAAAAAAAGAAAAAAACATGAGAAAATGGCTTTTGCTGAGATCGCGGCACAGTGGGGATAAGGGAATATTCCCTTTTTCCCCATTGTAGTGCGATCTCTGAGTGAGAATATAAAAGTAGGGGGTGTGTGGGGGGTAGAGGGGGGCTTGCCCCCCTGCGTAAGCGTAATTACTGTTATCGTTTTTTTTTTGTTTTGTTTTTTTTGGTAATCTTGTCTTTTTTTATTTAAAAAAATTTTTTTTTTTTTTAGTAGACTTTCACGAAAGTGTGCTTGACCATTTCAGTTTCGTTGAAACATGTCATCGGTAATTAGTCCTAGGAGATATATATATATATATATATATATATATATATATACATATATATACACATACACACACACACACACACACACACACACACACACACACACATAAAGTTTATACACATGGATTCATGCATTCACTTTCAAAGCTTGAAATACTGAAATGTTGAATTTCAGTATCTTGAGACAAAAATATCGAAAGTGAAAAGCACGAGCCATGGAAATTGTCCTAGGGCAAGTAAACACTTGCCTAAAACTACAAACTACATTCCGTACCATCGTAAACCCCCCAACTATGTATACCAACTCTAGGATCGCACTACAGTGGGGAAAAAGGCATCTCCCCATGATGGGCAAGTGTTTACTTGCCCTGGGATAATTTCCGTGGTTCGTGATTTTCACTTTCGATTTTTTCGTCTCGAGATACTGAAATTTGACATTTCAGTATTTCGAGCTTTGAAAGTGAAACCATATACACATACACATATCTGCAATGATAATCAACACATTGGGCATTATAGGGAAATTGCAGACTACCCAGAAGTGTTGTGAGGGCTAATATTGCATGGAGACTTTGCTTGCATTTTGGTGATGTTAAGAAACTATTCTGTTTTCTGTATTCTGTTTTCTTGTTTAGTTATAGTAAAGCATTTCAGACATTGCACTTTTATAACTTGATCAGTAATAGCAGATCTGCATGTTTGTGTGCTTTACTGTAAGAATTTTGTGGTTCTTTTATTATAAAAGGCAATGTCTGGCACTGTAACACCGTTTTTTCAGACAAAACATACATTTTAACAACAAAGCAATTTTATATTATTGTAATTGCTTTTTTAAATTATTTTTATTGATGTTTGTGTAACATGTAAATAACACAGATTGTCATGGTAGAATCCATTTTCCTTAATCAATTCAGTAATATAATGTTGATACAGAATATAATTTTAGTAGTGTAGTACAGTTATACTGTATACCGACTTGTTATTTTGCGTAACATTATAAACTAGTATAGAATATCTTGAACTCTTTTTCCTGATTTTAGTAAAAACAGTTGTTTGTATGTCACAGATATTCTGAATGCAATTTATTAATAAAAAAAAAAAAAAATATATATATATATATATATATATATATATATAGTATAGAATATCTTGAACACTATATACTATATATATAGTATCACAGTTGTTCACTGTCATAATATTCCTATCATCTCTCTCAACCTCTTATATCAGGAAATCTGGACAAAGCCACAAATAATGGGGGAACAAAGGCCCAAAAAATAGGGACACTTTTTTAAATATTGCTCTTACAAACATAGAAAGTTGATAGAATAATAGGTTTTGCATTAGCATGAATTTTCTGAAGGATGTGAATTCTAAAACTCAAATGTCTGCCGTTATTTTCTGAGTTCAGTCCTCAATGATTTGCCAGTAAACCACAATTTTATGAGAAACAGACCAAAAAATATGAGGCAAAAATCTGAACATTCTACAAAAATTTGGACACTTGAGCAGTACGTTCCATTCCATTCCAGTTTTAGTCTAGTTGGACTCCTTTTTCGTAATCATCTGACTTATAAAATTGTCATATTAATTAGCAATCATAATCTCTATTGTATTATTATTTTCAACACTTCCTAACAGCTTCATTTAAAACCCTAAGAGCACAGACAAACATGCCTGACCTATGCTTTAAGACTGTCAATACTGTAAAACCTAGCAACATACCCCCTGACACCTCCTCCTGTGTTTCTGTTTCCTCACCAAAGTGTAAGGTTTGAGGTTTAATTTTAATTTATCTGCTAATTATTTGTATTACACAAATTCCAGTAACCCTGGAACAGCCTGAAGGTCAACCTTTGTGTATTTGCACTCCACCCCAGGGAGCATTGCTTAGTGCATCCGTCATACTGAAGAAAATCCATCTCGTTGCACAGCTGTCAGACTTTTGTCACCTGTTTCTTCTGGTCTGACATTCCATGTTATACTTCTCTTTCCAAAATCACAAAGCTGGCTCCTCCTTTAAAATAACCAACAGTGGAAAGAGTTTTTTTCAGATTGTGTACCATATGCTTAATCACATATTTTCCCCAATTTAATGCAGTCTTTAAATGTAAAGCATTTGAAAACACAGGCTGCTTAAACTATATTCTGTTCATAATTTCATCTCTCATGCAGACTACAAGTAGATATGTTCCTTCTGTTTATTAATAAAAGACATTTACAAGCATGTCTAAACCAAGTAAGTACTATTGTGAATTTTACACGAAAACTGCCAGACAAACTATTAAAATAAAAACCTCGATGGAAGCTGCAGCAGGCGTAGTAGAATAAATCCAGTAGTCAAGCGATAGCTGTAAAAGCTGTTATGTTAGCACTTTATTAAACAAGAACTTTCGGTAGGTTAATAACCCACCTTCCTCAGACAAAACAGTTACTAAAAAGGAATAGGGAGTTTAAATACACTTGTCCCTCCCAGTTAATCACAGTTTAATTGATTTCCATCTTCAATTAAATAAATTCCTTTTAACCATTTGTGTGCATTACAAATAAAAACAAATAAAAACAATTTTTTGTGTATTAGTAAAAACACTATTCTTAAAAACACATTATTTAAAAACATCCTTTAAAAATGATCTTTAAGTACAGGTTGTTAAAACTATTTTTCATGTTAATTAAATGATGTAACATACAGTAATCCAACCCCTTTTAGAAATACAGAATTGTTTCTGCTTAAATTACAATTGTTTAAACCAGTGTTTTTGATAGAGTGATCACAAGCTCCTATAACTATACAAGGGAGGGAGGAGGGGGGGCAACCCACCCTTTTTTTTAAAACACAGCAAAACCAAAAGAACATTCACCCACACCTAACCTTTCTTAGTTAGGGCATATGTATTTACAAATAATGTAAGAGTAATACCCTGAGCTACCCTTAGCTTAATCCATTCACAGCCCACAACTGTTATGACCGTACTGTGTCATGGGTCAATAAGTTTGCTTATTAGGAAGTCTGAAAAGATATCATGGTACATAAGGTTAACTATCCAAACCAAATAAATGTGTTATCTCCTCATGGCCATGATTTTGAGAATGCAGGACAGAGAAACTGCGTCGTTTAGGCCAGGATAAATGTACGCTCCTGTCCTAACCTGCCAAAATAATTCCTCCCTTTCCAAATTTACCTGCCATGGCCCGCTATTTAAGTCTGTTGCTACTTGTTTTAAAACAGCAAAATGAAAAGTGTGGCCAGGATGGTCAATAACATGACAGGCTAATGCATTCTTTATGTCAGCTTTTGCGATGGCATAAAGATGTTCATATATGCGCCTTTTAAATGCCCTTTCGGTCTTTCCTATATAGAAAGCCGGGCAATGATCACATAGGGCAGCATAGACCACCGCTTTCGTCCCACAATTGAAGTTGCCCATGATTTTGTATGTCTTTTTGTTAATACAAAGTTGTGACCCTTCATGTATGTTTTTACACTGACGGCATGTCCCACATTGGGTCATGCCCTTGATCCTATTAGTAAATGTTCGTTTATTTTTCTCCAAAAGGGTTTTCAATGAGCAACCTTTTCTGAATGTGAAACCTGGGGCTGATCCTAACAGGTCCAACAACTGTTTGTCTTCTCTTACAATTGACCAATTCTTTTGTAAGATCTCCCTAATGTTGAGATAGTCCACTGAGAATGTACACAAAAATCTTAATTTAGGGTCAACTCTCACATTATTCGTTATCTCTATTTCTGTGCTTTCTTGATCAAAATGGCTCCCCAAATGTACTGAGTTTAAAATTGGCCTAAAGTATCCACCTACCCTTTTACTTTCCACTTCTTTTATAATTTCAATGAGTAGGGCCTGCGGGTAACCCCTATTCAGGAACATAATCCTCAATTTGTCGCACTCGTTGTTGAAATCCACTAATGTAGTAGTCATACGTGCCGCCCTTACCATCTGTCCTTTCACAACCGCCTTCTTTTGATGGTAAGGATGGCAACTACTAAAGTGTAGAAATCCATTTGAGTAGGTCGGTTTACGATAGATCCTACTAATAAACCTTGATTCTTTGTAGTCTTTTATTAACAATATATCTAGGTAATTGATTTCTTCAGAATTCATCTCATAAGTAAAATCCAGGAAACTTGTAAACGTCTTCATAATTTGAATAAAGGCTTTTATTTCCTCTACTGGGCCTTTCCATAGAAAAAACATGTCGTCCTGGTATCTAGTATACCAGGCGACATGCTTTTTAAAAAGTTCATTAGTGAATAACAGGGTGTTCTCCCATTGTGCAATAACACAATTTGCAAAAGCTCCACCACACGGGGAGCCCATGGCTACCCCTGTGGTTTGCTTGTACGTGAGCCCATTAAAATTAAAAAAACTATATCTCAGGATCAATTCCAATAATGTTTCAGTAATATATACAATGTTTTGAGGTACTTTTTTATTTTCCATAAATAGTCTTAACCATTCAAGACCCAATTGTTGTGGAATCACTGTGTATAAATCTTTTATATCCACTGTTAGAAAAATAAATTTTGGGTCGAAGGCTATTTCGTTTATATTTTCCAAGAATTGCCACGAGTCCTTACAAATATGTTTTTCCATTTTGATGAGTGGTTTAAGGATGGTGTCCACATATTTGGCACATCCTACCAAAATGGACCCCCTACTATCTACTATTGGTCTAAATGGGGGTTTAACCATGGACTTATGGATTTTTGGAACTCCAAAAAATTTGGGCATCTTAGGTGCCATCATAGTTAAATAGGAATGTATATCCTGATCTATGAATTCTTCTAAGAATAGGTCCTCGATTGTGTTTCTAATGTATCTATAAGCTTGATTCACTTCATTCAAACTAATACACTCATAAGGCCCATTGTCCAAATGTGTGATTAGTTCATCTGAATATTGGGTACTATTCATGAAAATGAGCCCATTACCTTTATCGGGTTTCATTACCCGTATATTGCAATCCTGAATTAAAGTCAGGAAATCACGTTGTTCACAAGTGATATTAGGTGTACTTTTCTTCTTCTTATAACCCTTATTTTCCGCTAGGTGTCTTAAATCCAACTCACAGACTTTCTCAAATGCTTTCAAATTGTTAACCACTGGTGGGTTAAACAAACTAGCTATTCTAAAAGGGTTGGTCAAAGAAGAATTTTTGCCCAAAACAGTAGTTAAATTCAATTTACGTACAAATAATTTAAGATCTATTATAGTTTTAACTAGATCCATGTGAGAATCTGGAACAAAACCCAGCCCTTTAGAAAAGAAATCTGCCATATCTTTAGTAATATGCAAAGTGGTATAATTAAAAATCTTAAAGTCCCCCTCCGAACTATGTACTATTGTGGGGGTTCCTTCCCTGGATGTCAAAGCCTCCCCTGATTCTGCCTGCTCCTTGGGTTCATACCTGATGTCACAATTCTCTTCGATCTCAGGTTCATTTGGTGTATGTTCTGACCTTCCCAAAAATCCTGATTGTGATCATCCCTTATGTCCCCCCCTCTATGGTTAGAAGCTCCAAACTGTAATGGAGGCATCCGGTCAACATCTTCTGGTGTTATTATAACCTCTAACTCATCTTCCATGTCATCGCCTTGGATATTGTTGTCCAGATTAGATGTAAGTTCATCATTCCGAAAATCATCTAAACACTGTGCCCCTTGTCCTACTCTAGGATAAACATGCCCATCTTTAATCACTGTAGCTACATTTCCTTTATTGTTATTCCTGTGTTTTGTGTTCTTTAATTTGCTAGCCTGTATGGGGGCAGGGTAAGCAGACCTGGCTGAATACTGTTGGATATCCCTCCTAATTTTCTTTTTCTTGTTAACACACAGCTTATTCGTAGTGGCTTCTATGCTTGTAAAAATACGAGCATAGTCGTATTTGTACCTTAAAAAATCTTGATGTTCTTTGATTTTTTCCTCCAAATCTGCCAATTCCACTTTTAATACACTAATTTGTTGGTCATAATACTGGATGAGTAATCTCATAAATTCAAAGCCCTGCCTGTCAAATAGATCTAACAATTGACTATGAAAAGTGGATCCTTGGGCTAGTCCTGCTGGATAGCGCCATTGCCTAAGCCCTTTTGGGACAATTTTCTTTTCAATACACTCCTCCAAATAACAGTTCTCTAGCTGTAACTTCTTACATTTAAATAACTTAGCGTCGAAGTCGCTAATAAGAGTATTAATGTTATTAAACACAAAACCAGCGGCCTCTGCACCAAGTTCACGTTCATTTATATCACTGTAACTGTCATTGAAAAAACTTTTTTTCTTAAGGTACAGATCAACACTCGGTGCTGTATCATGTAACTTATTCTGTGTAACAGTACCTTGTGCATGCCCGGTGTCATTCATGGGCAAATGTCCTTGTCCCAGCGGTATGCTACTCTCGCTGTTCGAGGTAGCACTCGGGTTGTGTGTCTCCACATTCCCTGCTATATTTCCTCTTTTAGTAAGTCCTGTAGGTCTCGTTCCAGTTCCGCTAAAACCAGCAGAATCTTCAGTCACAACATCCTCCTTTCGCCCTTCCAGTACTTTGGATCCTCTAGTCTCATTATCCCATCGGTCCATGCGCTGGGTTAAAGTGTCCATCCTACCCAGCAGCATCTGGATTAAAATGGTTAAGTTGCCGTCAGCGTTCGCCTCCTCGGCCCCTCCATTTACGCTAGTGCTGTTGTTTCCTCCCATATGGTCTTGGGAACGTACGTTCCATTCCATTCCAGTTTTAGTCTAGTTGGACTCCTTTTTCGTAATCATCTGACTTATAAAATTGTCATATTAATTAGCAATCATAATCTCTATTGTATTATTATTTTCAACACTTCCTAACAGCTTCATTTAAAACCCTAAGAGCACAGACAAACATGCCTGACCTATGCTTTAAGACTGTCAATACTGTAAAACCTAGCAACATACCCCCTGACACCTCCTCCTGTGTTTCTGTTTCCTCACCAAAGTGTAAGGTTTGAGGTTTAATTTTAATTTATCTGCTAATTATTTGTATTACACAAATTCCAGTAACCCTGGAACAGCCTGAAGATCAACCTTTGTGTATTTGCACTCCACCCCAGGGAGCATTGCTTAGTGCATCCGTCATACTGAAGAAAATCCATCTCGTTGCACAGCTGTCAGACTTTTGTCACCTGTTTCTTCTGGTCTGACATTCCATGTTATACTTCTCTTTCCAAAATCACAAAGCTGGCTCCTCCTTTAAAATAACCAGCAGTGGAAAGACTTTTTTTCAGATTGTGTACCATATGCTTAATCACATATTTTCCCCAATTTAATGCAGTCTTTAAATGTAAAGCATTTGAAAACACAGGCTGCTTAAACTATATTCTGTTCATAATTTCATCTCTCATGCAGACTACAAGTAGATATGTTCCTTCTGTTTATTAATAAAAGACATTTACAAGCATGTCTAAACCAAGTAAGTACTATTGTGAATTTAGTAATGCTGTAATGCAGTTTCCTTTTCTTTTTCACATCCAATAGATCATAGGTAGATCATAGCTGAGAAGCCTAACTGCCTCAATTAAACACATTATTCATATGCAGTCTTAAAAACATGATACGTGTTTTCAGTCATATCTCATATGTGCATTTTATAGGTTAATAGGTGAGTACTAGACTAGTTGCCCTTGCAGGCCATTTTAAGCCTAGCCAATTTCCCTTTTTGTGCTCGAAATAACCCATCCCATCCCATGGTTGATAATTATATATTACCCTTAATGAGAATAACTGGGATCATACCATAAATAATTTGAGGGGACCCGTGCAAAGGATAAAGCATTTAGAAGCAGCCTCTGTCCATTAGTAGTGCAGGCGGCAGTCCTGGAATAATTTTTCTGTTTATTATCCATAGATCTAAGCTGCACTTGAATAAGGACAGGGAAGAACTTTGTTTTATGTGGATGGGGAGTCTATTCCATTTTGATACAAAATCTGAGTCATCCCTGAAAATCAGGAACAGTTGAGAAGCATGATGCCCCCCCCCCCCCCCCCATCAGACACAGTCTTAGGCCAATTGTCATGGCTGCATGCTTCAGTACACTAGCACCGCCCAAACATTTTATGTTGTATTGTATGGTGTAAATAATGTAATTACTGTATGCTGACTGTATTCTCCCCTGTAATCATTTTATTTGGGCTGTCCTTGTCTGATTTATTAATTTACCTTAGCTACTAACACTGTGTGAGCTCTTTTTATATATTTTCTTTTGCCAGCTGTTCTTCAGATTGCAATAATAAATCATTTTAGCATGTTTAACTAAATATTTGATAAGGCCACCTCTTTAAATGTCATTACACATCTACTGCCATAGCCAATCTAACATGGCATTGTATGAACTTGTATTTCACTTGGGATCGTCTGACTCAGAGGGGGCTACCAGGGAACTGTTGCAGTTAATTACCTGCAGTTGCAATGAATGGGTTAATCAATCAGTAAAATTTAGTGAAATCTGAACTCTGGTTAAGTGTCCTCAATAATAACTGAAATGTCAGAAATCTGAATCCAAGAAGAAAACATTTTATACACTAGTACACAAGAGCATTAGTTTTAAATACACTTATGTGGGAGGGGGGGGGGTGCTTGTTAGTTTTGTTCACAACGCATGCTTTCAGATGGTTACAGAGCTGTTATGAAGTGAGCAAAAATGTTAGAGATTGCCTTAAGAGTCCATTATGCACTTTTGTTCAAAAGGTAATGTGTATTTTATATATATAACAGTACATGGTAGGAAAGCAGAAAAAAGATATGTGATGTATATGGACAATATGTCCATAATGGTAATTTGCCAGTGACTTAGTTTTTATCAGGTATACAACAAGTATAGTAAGGATGATGCCATACGTTGATCAGCTGTTTACTACCAAGTTACTTAAACATCTCTTTAAGACATTAGCAGATTTTGTAGCATTCATGATTTTACAAAGAGAAAGAAAAAACAGAGATCAGTAGATTTTTATGTTAAATGTTTTGGAATTTGCTTGGATCACAGTACACATAAATAATGTTAATATGTATCTTACAAATGAAGCAACAGCAATGGAAAAAACTGATACAAATTGTGCGACTTTTTTTGTCTTTGTATTTCCAGAAAGCTATGTTCCTAATCCAGGTTTCAAACTATTCCCTCAAATGCAACATCAGATGATATCACATAGTTAATTCCTCTGTCATATGATTAGGGAGTAAAACTAGCATACCATATTTTATTAAAAGGGTGAATTAGAATAATTCTATATTCATGTGTAAATAAGATGAATTAAATAAGATGAATTACAGTGTACATTTTTACTTGTAATATTGATGAGTCTGTTATCTTTGCGCAGATGTGTATAGGATAATATTGTTGATGAGTCTACCAATATTTGTGCAGATGTGTATAGGATAATATTGTTGATAAGTCTGCATATCTTTGTGCAGATGTGTATAGGATAATATTGTTGATGAGTCTACCAATATTTGTGCAGATGTGTATAGGATAATATTGTTGATAAGTCTGCATATCTTTGTGCAGATGTGTATAGGATAATATTGTTGATAAGTCTGCATATCTTTGTGCAGATGTGTATAGGATAATATTGTTGATGAGTTTGCATATCTTTGTGCAGATGTGTATAGGATAATATTGTTGATGAGTCTACCAATATTTGTGCAGATGTGTATAGGATAATATTGTTGATAAGTCTGCATATCTTTGTGCAGATGTGTATAGGATAATATTGTTGATGAGTCTACCAATATTTGTGCAGATGTGTATAGGATAATATTGTTGATAAGTCTGCATATCTTTGTGCAGATGTGTATAGGATAATATTGTTGATGAGTTTGCATATCTTTGTGCAGATGTGTATAGGATAATATTGTTGATGAGTCTGCATATCTTTGCGCAGATGTGTGCAGGAGAATATTGTTGATGAGTCTGTGTATCTTTCCACAGATGTGTACAGGTGAGAAGCTGTCATAAAAACACATCTGAGAGTTGAAGGGGGCTGGATTGTTAATATGAAATTATATTGCACATTTTTTTCTCAGGTCAGGGAGAAATTGGCTTTAATAAGCAGATTATCTGGTGATCTATACAAGCAGAATATTATATTTATTTATACATTTGTTAACCAGATAAAAAAGACCCCTTTCTGGCACAACCCTGAGCATTTGGCAGTAGAAAGACAAAATAGTACAGTGAATATAACAAGCACGTTGGAATACCAGAAGTAATTTATATTGGCAAAAACAACTTAGACTGATACTGTTTAGGATATGCAGCTGCAGTAGACAAGAATATGTCGACTAACATAATAATCCTAAGAAAGGACTGAGCCTGTAAAGGTAGAGTCTATTAGGGAAGAGCTTGGGCTTATGTGTAAGGGCTGGAGTACATAGTGGCTAAAGTATAGTAAACAGGAGTCAGAGAAACATAGATAAGGCAATGCATAAGGTAATAAAAGGGAGAGGGAAGCTAGAGTGCATAGGGAGCCATGGAAAAAAAAAGTAATAAAGGAATTAAGGAGAAAGAAAGAACAGGGTGAAATATCTAGAGTGTAAGAATTAAAGAAGAGAACTGGAATCAGTTATAAGGTGGAGTTGTTACAAAATAAAGGGGGTTATGTGTCTACAGGTATTTAAGAAGAGGGGTAGTGTATGTATTGGGACAGTGCTTGGAAGATTATCTATGACTATCCAAACAAGAACATCAGAAGGATTCTGTGGTGTGTTCTTTCAGTGTTTTCCTAAAATATTTGTGAGCGGTACTTGGGTTGATGCCTTCCGGGATTGTGGTGCAATGTTAGTAAATGCTCTCTCAGCAGTAACTGTTGTGTGCGGTTGTTTTATTAGGAGGTTTATATCCAAGTTTTTGAGATAGTAAAACCAAGTCCTTTGAAATGAGAGTTTTTTTGTGTGTAGAGCAGTACCTGTTGAATGGTTTAAAGTTAAGTACATTTAATAAGAAAGAAGCTCTTATGTCAGTAGGGAGCCAACTGAAATTTTTTATTGTTAGACAGTGATGTTCCTAACATGGGCTTAGGTGTATAATATGCAGAATATTGTTTTCTCTCCTTTGAAGGAATGATGTATTTTGTGTGGAATGTAATCTAATAAGTAGGAGAGCATATTCAAGGGTGGGGAGTAGAACACTGACATTTATAAACTACCTTGCTTCTGTGGTCAAGAGGTTAGATGTTTTGCATGCCATTTTGAGCTGAGAGATTAATTTACTCCACACATTCAAAGATAATGCAGAGTGTTGGATCAGTAGAAGGCGTAGGTGTTAATGAATGGTCACAAAGGATGATGGATGGTTGTAGAGCTTGAGGATGTGGAGGGGTTGATTAATGGTGCATTATGTTAGCGGCTTCCTAATGAAATGGCACTTTTAATGCCAAGTGCTGACAGACTGGAAAAAAAGGATTGAAAATCCAGGAGAAGAACAAAACTCAGACATAACTCTTCTCCTTTAAACTTATGTTTTTTGCAGGGGTGCCAGCCCCCTGCACCCCCAGGTGAAGCCCTCCATACCCTCTGAACTTATATGTACCGCTCCAATCTCCATACCTCAGAGAAGAGGGTATATTCTGGGAAATGGCCATCTTGGACTTGGTTAAGTCCATTTTTTGTGCCGTTCAGAACCTGTGTTTCAAGACTTGCTCTAGCAGGTCCTGACATTTCAAACGGTTACCTTTGTTACCTTATAAAACATTTGAAAAGGTATGCCACAGAGAGTTAGAATTACTTGGATATTAAAAAGGTATACCATAGAGAGTTAGTATTGCTTGGAACATTAAAACATTGTAGCTGGTTATATGAGCAATAAAAAACAAAAAAAAAAGAATTGTAGGTAATTTGGAGAAAACGCATGCAACTGTTGTATCCATTGTTAACTGTTTAGCAACAGCTGATAAGATTACATGCTCTGGTATATGAAGTTAAGACGAACTGTAATTTGTAATACAACATGGAATATATGAGAAGAGGTGCACAATAAGGTCAAGTATGCATCATGACCGAGGCTGAGAGATCTTCTATCCATAAAAACTGTATGATTCTTCATCAACTTTTAATCTGTATGATCACTCATGCACAATATTTTACATGGCAAGTGCAGCACTCAGTGAATTCATTTGTCCTAGAAATCATCTGCCTTTATGAACCAGGTCTTACAAATGTAGATGTACAAAGGACATACGCATGATTATGGACAAACCTGTTATACAATTGATGTAACACCCTCTGGGTGATGCCTCAGCTGTACTAACATCACAGACATGATACAGCATTTAGGCAGAATTTTGTTTATAAGTCACCTTTTTCTTGCAAAGTGCTCCATGGAAGTTAGGAAATGTTAATACCTTGAAACTGTCCTAATGGCTAAAGTAAGAAAATGATTAAACACAGTTTAAAACATCATGCAGTGGGACCTCAGCAAATGTTTTCCCAAATAAAAAAGTTCAAGCTGTGTACTTAGGCTTGGAGAGACAGAGCTGTCCTGAAGCCAGTGGGACAGAGAGTTCCACATGCCTGAGCCAGTGATGAAAAATTCTCTTAGTACCACATTGACTAAGATGTGCAAATTTCCAACAGTTAAGTGGAGATTTTTACCCATGAGTTAGAATTGGACAATGTCTGTTGTATACTCTATCAAGAATAAATGATCCATTTCTACTGAGCGCTGTTGTAGGGAACAAAGAATAGGAAACATGTGTTGTGGTCTACTTTTGCCCATTGGTTTCCTAGTAGCCATTTCTTGCACAAGCTGCACACAAACAGCATGTGCGGGACTACCAGAAGGATATAGGAAAGCCAATGGTATTAGTTTTTTAACAAACATTTGGAACTGAACATCAATCCTATGCATGACAGACAATGCCAGGTTTTTGAGTTTTTATCAAATATTCTGGTCAAAATGAAAAAAAACAGCCTTTAGTTTGAACATTGGCAATATTTTTACATTTACTCTCTAACACTGCCAGCTCATAGTCACACAAAACAAGTTTTACACATGGATCTGATGTTTTCTATTTTGTCCATTCCTCAATGGATGTCTTTGATTACTCAAGACTTTAGATACCAAGCTGTGTCCCCTCCCCTTATGCATAACCCCCTGCAAAGCCCAACATTGTCTCAGGTCTTGTTTGCTGCTCGCTTGACACTGACACTAATCTCCTTGCTCAGGTCTAGTAAGAGTTGTTTCCTGTATTCCTATTACTAATGTACCGTATACTGTGGTTCCTATTCTCAACATATATTACCCTACCTCATAGTGATAAATTCTAAGGTTTTATAAAAAATTTTTATGTTTTCTCTCTCCTCTGCACCAACAGATTTTAAATATATATATTTTACATCGTTAGAATTTGTACTTTTATTGCCTGTTTTGTGTGAGATTTTCCAAAATATCAGATAAGTCTTCTGGCTTTAAAAAAATATGTGGCCAGTGGCCACAAGATATCCAAAGTAGACACAGACTCTTATTTCTGTTTACTGCCTTGGAGCTTCACTTTTCATTGAACAGTGTGATATATGCACACTGTTCATCCAAATAAACAGTGTAAAATACTCACAGCCTTTGGTACCCAGGCAGGAGCAGAAAGGAGGAATAAACTAATCCTTAAGGGATTTCTCCCTCCCCCTGCAGAAGAGATCTCCAAGTCATAGCATACTGGTATTGGAGCTTCCCCATCCTCTAAAAGGTCTTGACAAATTCAAAAGCGACAGAATCACTAAGAAGAAGACTAAAGAGTCTAAGAAGCACTCTCCAGACTCTTCCTCATCCTCTCTGGCATCCCTGGCTCCAGCTTCTAAATCCTCCAAGGCTTGAGCTCCAGTGCTTTTCTCTGAGACAATCCTGAACGAATTCAAGACTCCCTCTCTCCCAGATACACGTTTGTCACTGGAGCCAGTTTCTGATCACCCTTTCTTTAAGAGAGGATTTTTCTTTGAGACGATTAGCCATCACTCATCCAGACCTACTTCCACTGCTTCCTTCCTGCAGTCATTTCAGTCAACCAGGAGCCTTTCTGACCCTGATGTGGACCTTATGATGAGGAAATGTCTCAGGACCCAGGTTCAGTTGGGGATCCTTCCATCTCCAGCTGCCACTGGACCTGGGTATTATGTTCCTTCCCCCCATCCTGTAGTAGCTCCTATCTTGAACCGTTTGTCTAACTTTAGAGTTACAGATCCCAGCACTTCTCAGAGCTTGTCCTTCCAGACCCAAAAATATGGCTATCTTCTACTCCGATGGCATCTGTGACTCATACGGCTTCAATATTGGTCGAGCCAGAAGGATCCCAGAGCTGAAACTGTGGGGCAAAGTTCAGGGGAACAGGTTTGACTCCAAGGGTTTTGAAGTCATCCCTTCCTCTCAGAACCTCAGTGCTAACTAGCTCTATGCTAGTGTCAACATCTCATCCGATCTGAGTGGAGTTGTCTGGTGAGGTGGATTTGGCTTCTACTGTACAGATCTTGAGATCTGATTTGGCATTCGAGGCTGTTGAGAAAGCACTGTCCTGATTGGAGATATGGAGTACTCTTTCCACACCCCTGGGTCCTGATCCTTCTCATCTGGTGCACATGGGACAGCTTGACCTGTGGAATCTTGAGTAAGTTCTTATAGGGTACTTGTGAATCTTTTCCAAGTCTTCTCTGGAACATCCCATCAGGGAGGCTTCTCAGAAGCATATGTGTAAAATGAGGCACTTCGACTCCCCCCAGGAATCTCTTATAGAGGATGCAGATTTTGATGATAGGGAAAGGGTCCCCCAGATTCCCCCTTGAGGATATCTCATTTGGAGAAATTCTCAAACTTCTGAGACAGAAGAGCTGGTAGTACTCTGATGTCCCCTCCCAAACAACTCAGAGGGCAAATAAAGTCTACCAAAGCCAAATTTGAGGTAAATGTGGCCTCCCAGGCCAAGGACAACCACAAGGCATTCTTTAGCTATGTCTACAACCTCAAAGGCAATACACAGTTGTGTGCAGAGCTCATTGTAAATGGAGCTACCTGTACTGAGCCAGAATGGAGAGATGATAAATTAGCAAGCAAAGGAGAGTAGTATTGCTGGAACTGAGTACATCCTTAAGTCTTGGTGAGTATCTTCATGAGGTGGACCCTGTTTTTCACAAAATCTCACCAAGATGACACTAATATGTCGACTGTATTTTATATAGCATAATCATGGACAGAAGTAGGTTAACAGAATAAAAAAGATATCTGGGTGCATAAGACCCAAGATAAAAAAGTGCCCAATGGTAGCACTCAGTGGTAGGCGCACTGGTGCCAGGTCTGGAAAAAATGACAGTGTAGAATCCTTAAGACACAGAAACATTCCTACAATGGGGTTAGGTCAGACTCAGGGAGAGGATGCCCCCCCCCCCCCGTTGTAGAAGGAAGTAGTAGTCTACAAAAATCACAAAAAACTAATAGGCCAAAAAAGAGCCATAAAGATGATAGCGTGGACTACTGAGGATAAGAAAGAAATTATGTATTGTTAGTATTATGCAAGGAGCCCAGAATTTCCAGACAAAAGATATAGAAAAAGATTAAGAGAGAAAATAGAGGAAAGAAAAATACTTGCACAAGAAAACTGTCAAAAGCTTCAAATAAAGACTTGTGTTCATTAATAAAACAGATTTATGAAAAACGTTATATAGATCAAGAAACCTTGGTCTGTTTGGATAAAGAAGCAACCGAGGAAGTGCGAAAATATAAAGAACAAACTCTAGAGATTTTTGAAAGGTATAAAAAAGAAATATAGACATGGAAGATAAACAGAGATCTGATACAGTGTAATATTTATACAAAGGAGAAAGTCAAATTAATTAATACAAAAAAGCAGTCCCAAAGATATTCAAAGAGTAATACATTCAGAGGCATCCAGATATGGAAAATTTCACAATGCAAAAAAATAAGAACACAAAGAGGGAACTTAGAACAGAAGATTAATAAAGTAGAAGTTAAAAAAAATAGAAGCTGAAGTTATGGAATACCTGCAAAGTGAAGTCTAATACAGGTTATATCACAGTATGATGGAACAATGAGTCCTCCAAGTAAGGAGAAACAGGAGGATCAGGAGACATATGAAGAAGAAATATGGACATGGGAAAGAAAAAGCAATTTAATATGGTGCAGTATTTAAAAATGGAGAAAGCTAAAAGTACAGTTGTGTAAAATCTTACCATAATGGTAGATGTCCTTGTCTTCACTGCAGCAGTATTCTTAACAGATAGGATTCCCTGTCGTGGAAGCCTGAACATCCGGCCAGTCTACCAAATACTACTTGTTGCTTTTCAAAGGTACAACGGACATCACCCAAACACTCCTTGCATAGCGTAGGGCATAAAGGTGATGTTCACGTCTATCATAACTGGAATTGAATGCCCCACTAGGAACACAGTCCAGTAAAACCAAAAGGTAACCTGTACATCTGGGAGGGCAGAAGACTAGGGGGATGGAGGGAGGGAGTGCATACTGCAGCAATGAAGGAAAGGACATCTACCACTATTACAGGATTTTATGCAATTGGACTATGTCCTTACATTCACTGCTGCAGTATTCTTAACAGGTGGGAGAGTACCAAAGCTCAAGAGGAAACTTGGGAGAGGGAAGGTGCAGAACAGCCCCCTAAAAAGCCACAAAGAATGGCACTAGCAAAGCAGCCCTAGCTCTAGAAATACCATCTAACTTGTAGTGCTTGGTAAAGGTATGCAGAGAAGTCCAGGTAGCTGCCTCAAGAATAGAATTAGTATCTAAACCCTTGAAAAAAGCACCCGAAGAAGCCACAACTTGACTACAATGAGCCTTAACTGAAGAAGGAAGGCTCTTGCCATGAAAGTGTAACAAAAGGAAATAGCCTTAGAAATCCAAGAAGAAATAGTTTGCTTGGATACAGCAAGTCCTAAAGATCTAGGATGAAAAGAAACAAATAACTGATCAGATTTTCTAATAGCCTTTGTCTTATCCAAATAAACCCTGAGTTGCCTGTGCACGTCCAAAATATACATGACCCTTTCACTATCAGATTGCTGCTGGGGAAAAAAGTAGGCAGATTAATAGACTGATTCAGTGATAGCTCATTAACCATCTTAGGCATAAGAGAAGGGTTAGTGCGCAAGGACACGCAATCCTCATGAAAAACCAAAAGAGGAGGACAAGCCATAAGGGTCTGCAGTTCAGACACCCATCTTGCAGAAGTAAGAGCTAACAAAAGAATAGTCTTCCAGGAACAATGTAGCAAGGAAACTGAAGCAGCAGGCTAAAAATGAGCCTGAGTCAACTTCTCCAAAACAAAATTAGATTCCATGAAGGAGGAACAGGCTTCCTGGGAGGTCTAATATTAGACACCTTTAAGAAATTGTTTAATCTCAAGTCTAGAAGCTAATGGAGGAGAAAAAAGCAGGCAAGCAGAGATAGCTGATAAGTGGGCCTTAATAGAATAATTGGCCAAACTAGCACTGAGCAACTCACACAAAAAAGAGAGAACCAAAGGAACATCCACAGTAAGTGGGTCCAAGTTACGAGAGAGACACCAAACAAAAAACCTCTTCCATTTGGATAAGTAGGATTTCCTAGTAGTAGGTTTCCTGGCCTCCTGCAGGAGTTACAGCACATTCTCATAAAAAGGTGTCTGTGAGGAATCAAATTCCTGTTGCCCACAGTGTCAGTTGAAGCATGGACAGGTGGGGATGGATGAGAAATCACTTGTCTTGTGTGATTAGATCCACCCTGTAAGGAATTTCTGAGGATTGCCCCTGACTAGATGTAGAAGTAGAGGGAACCAGTGCTGTTGCTGCCAAAGGAAGTCACCAACAAGATTTTGGGAGCATCCTGTTGAATCTTGAACAGGACTTTCAGAATGAGAGGAAGGGGAGGAGATGCATAAAGCAACATCCCCCTTCCAAGAAAATGAGAGGGCGTCCACCTTCCACATCAGAGGATCTGAGATCTGGCTCAAAACAGAGGGAGTAGTCTGTTCAGAGGGGTGGCAAAAAGATCCACTTGAGGAGTACCCCCACTGGTGGATAATCTCCAGAAACACATCAGTGTGAAGCATCCATATGTGGGACTGAGTTAAGGACCTGCTGAGTCTCTGCCTCAAGGTTCTGACCAGAAGGGATATAAACTGACTGAAAAGTCACTTGATACTAGACAGCAAGATCCCATACCAGAAGGGCCAATCGGCAAAGAAGATAAAATCTTATTCCTCCCTGTTTGTTGAGAGAACAATTCCTGAGGGGAAGAGGGGATCAAAAGGGATACCTGGATTCAGAGACAACTGCTGAATCCACCAGCGAAATTCCTGTCTGAGACTAGGAATAAAAGGAACTACAAAGTCTAGAGGATGTGCATGTTGGAGCCACACTGACTTCAGAAACCACTGAAACTTTATTATGTGAAGTTTGGCCAGAGGGAGCATTGGAATGGTGAATGCCATGAAACACAGGGCTCTCAGAAACTCCTTGGAGGTAATGGAAGCCAGTGGAAGAAGAGTTTGAAAGAAAGAAATGAGAGTTAAGACCTTTGGAGGGGGCAGGGGTACAAGCATTGGCACCATCTAAATCCTGCAACCCAGAAAAACATAATCCGGAGAGGGAGTCAGAGAAGACTTTTTGAAATTTATAGTGAACCCCAGGCTCTGAAGAAGAGAAATGGCAAAAAGAGTCTCTGGAGAGGGCGCCTGACTCAACAGGTTGTTTAAGTAAGGAAAAAATTGGATCCCTTGAAGCCTGCAAAAAGCAATCACAGGCGCAAGGCATTAGTAGAAAGGCCAAAGGGCAAAGCAGAGAACTTAAAATGCCAGGAAGCAACAGAGAAATGCAAAAACTTCCTGAAAAGAGGATGGATTGGAATATAGAGATAAGCATCATTGAGATCCAGAGACACCATATAGGCCTGAGGGAGCAAGAGAGAAAACACAATCTGAAGGGACAACATCCAAAAGTAAGGCACTTTTTAGAAAAGTGTTTAGATGAGAGAGGGCTAGAATAAGTCTCCAAATGGCCTCTTTTCTGGACACTAGAAACAGTCTGGGGTAGAACCCTTTCCCCCTTTGGGACACAGGCACTACTTGAATAGTACCTTGAGTCAAGAGATTTTGAAGAACCTGTAGGAAAAAGGGAAGTTGTTCCTGAGGAGGCTGAGGAATGCCCATAAAAGGAGTAAGGCACTTCCACATCATGAAGTACGCCTGACAAATAATTGACAGAACCCAAGAATCACGAGTCATCTGAAACCAAACCGGAAGAGAAAAACAAAGGCAAAGAGTAAAAGGAATGTGGCTGGTAAGAGATGGAGAGTCATATAACACCTGGTTTGTCCAGAAAGGAAAGGTTTGGAGTCCCTGAAAATTGAGAAGCCTTCGCAGAGGAGCCCATTTGCCACTCTTCCTATCTTTAGTAGAAGGGTGGGATTGCCTATGAACAAAGGCAGGCTTAGCAGAGTAGTTTCTTTAAAATTTAGACACAGGAGAAACAAACACATGTTTAAGCTCCTGTAAGGCCCTACCCTTATCCTTATCCTGAAGGAACTTAAAGCAACAGCAGCTTCCCCAAACAAAAGTTTAGAATCCAGAGAAGCATCCATCAACTTAGCTTTAATATCATCAGGTAGAGGTTGAAGCCTAAGCCAAGAATACCTCCTTATCACTGAACCAAAAACAGCAGCAGTAGAAAAGGCATCTGCTGCGTCATAACTACATTTAGTAGAATGACGAATTACTTGAGAGGAAATCCCTAGCATAGAAAGAACAGATGTTTTACCCTCAGAGTCTGGAAAATCAGAAATAAATTGACAGGCCTGAGAAAGAAGAGCCAGCACAAAATCTGATAATTAATGGTCCTAAAAGCTAGGGTAGCAGATGCATAAACATTCTTAACCCAACCTTTCCATAGTTCTGCTATCCTTATCAGAAGGCGATAACTTATTTAAAGGAAGCAATTGCGACAGTTTATCAGAGGCTACAGACATGACAGAGGGGTCAGCAGCAGGGCATTTATACAGGAAAGACAAGTCTTCAGGCACTCTATAAAACCTGTCAGGCTTCTTTGGAGAAGGGGGCAGAGAGTCAGGCGTATGAGAGGCATTGGAAAAAGCATCCAGCAAAGCAGCCACAACAGAAGGAATAGACGCAGGTTTAGGAGATTCCATCTGTGGTAACTCATAGTACCTCTTATGGATATCAGAAACCTGAGAACAATCCCACTTAAAAAAATCCATCATCCTAGAGAATGTGTCCCCAAAGGAAATTTCCTCAAAAGGAAAATCTGGACTAATAGATTCCTCCTCCTCTGATCCATAGTCTAAAGGAGAAGGAATTTGAGTAGAATAAGTCAGAGATTCATTATTGAAATCCAACTCATCTTCAGAAGAATCCTGTTCTGTAGGCCTTTTACAGGGAGTAGAGGACCAAGGAGGAGCAGGAACCGAATCTCCTTGAGAAGGCTTTAAGGATATTAAAGCAAGAAATATCCCGAGTGAAGACCTGACACTCACTTTGTGGATCCCTAGGAGCAGAAGAAACATATTTAATTTTCTGTTTCTTGTTTAAGGTAATGTCCCCTCCAGAAAGCTGAGAAGGCTGAGACCCAGGACAGCAGTCAAGAACCGTAGTAGGAACATCCCCAACCAAAAACTGAGGAACTCCCATAGGCCCCTCAGAAAAAAATCTACCATGGTTCCCTCTGAACATCCAAGATGGACGCCTGCAAAGCCTTTTCGGACGTGCTGCCAGCCCGACCCTCACTGGCCTCTGACACAGTTGCGGCAGAGAAATCCGACAACACAGCCAGGTGAGCCTCTGGGTTTGTAATGACCACCTGGCAAAGGCTGGACAATAGAAGATTCCAGTCATATCTTTTTCACCTTCTTCCCTAAAGGCTGACCCTCAGGGTGGGGGATTCCTTTCATTGTATCTTTAGTGAGAAATTTAGTCTCGGAGTTGGTATATTTAAAGAGCATGGGGTGTGGGGGGTGTAGGTGGGCTTGCCCCCTTGCTTACAAAGGGTCTATATTATAACATTGAAGTTGCAAACTTCGAATGTTATAATATCGACCCAACTACATCGAAGTATGAAAATAGCAAAGCCCCAGAACATCGAATTCTTACCTAGGGCAAGATTTCGGTGGGCCATTCCATGGCTTTGCTATTTACTCCACTGTGGTGCGATAGTTACGGACCTTAGGGTTGGGGTGCGCGTTAAGGTAAGTGGATAGATAGGAATGTATGTATGGTTTAGTGTAGGGTTAGAAGTAGGGTTTTGTTAAGTGTATGTGTGTGTTTTAATTAGTTTGTTTGTTTATAGTTTCGTACGGGTAAGTGTGCGATAGTTACGGACCTTAGGTTAGGGTGCGGGTTAAACTTAGTGGATAGATAGGAATGTATGTATGGTTTAGTGTAGGGTTAGAAGTAGGGTTTTGTTAAGTGTATTTGTGTGGTTTATTTATTTTGGTATGCTTGTGCTGTGTGTATGTTTCTCGGAACAGCAAATTTTTTCCCTGGGAAAAAAATTTGCTATTCTCAGTGTTCGATGTTATCATATTTCAAAATTCCAAGATGTTAAGTTGTCAATCTCGCCTTCATTCTTGCTTGATGGGTTCGGAGCCGATCCTCGGCTCCGACTCGGCACTTGCTTTAGCTCGAGAACTCCTTTTACCAGCTCGAGGCAGCCCCATATCCCATGATGCAAGGCAGGAAGTACCCAGATCTCGTTTGCCGCTTCGCTTGGGAGGTCTTCTCTTTACCAGCTCCTGGTAAGTAGTTCACATTTGTGATATTTCAAGCCCCTTTTAGTTTAAAACTAATTTTGTGATAGTTTAAATTTAATTACTACCCTTTTCTGACAGAAATCCCTGTATCTTTTAATTTTTTTGTTAGTCAATTTTCCCTATCCCATCCCCCCCTGTTAGGGTGTGTGTGTTGGTGTTTTTTATAAAATACCTCTTGGTATTTTGTTTAATTTAATTTTGACTGGTGTGTCTGTGTGTGTTGTGTTTAGGCACCATGTCTAAGGAGAGGGTTTCAGGTTTTAAGAAGTGTGACTCGTGCTGTCAGAAGATGTCTCTGACAGACGGTCACACTTCTTGCCTGTACTGTTTGGGCCCTCTTCACCTGCAGGACTCCTGTGCTATTTGTCACTCCTTCAGCCAGAGAGTCCTGCAGGAGAGACGCAACAAGTTGATTCTCAGGGGTCTTCTTAAGCCGGAGGGCTCTCTGGCTAAGTCGGCTCCACTAAAATCAACTAAAACTGCCAAGGCCCAGGCTTCTGTTTCTAAGCCTGCGGCCTCGGCTCCGACTTCGTGAGTCGAGATCGGCTCCGGCTGGAGCCGATTCTGGATCCACAAAGCTTTCGGCGCCGATGGCTATCGGTGCCGAATCTGTTTTGACCACTTCGATGTCGGCTCCGATCGGCTCCGACACCCATGTGGCTCAGGCATCGGTGTCGGCTCCGATCGGCTCCGACACCGTTACTTTGGTGGCTGTATCGGCTCCGGCTGGAGCCGATACATCGAGACGTTCTGTCGGCTCCGAGAAGTCGGTGCCGACAGGATCAGTAGTATCGGCTCCGATGGCCCATTCCAGGAAGAGGTCGAGGTCTCCTTCCTTGGAGCCGATACTTTCGGCTCGGCCGCCTCTTCTATCGGAACGGAGCCATCGGAGCCGATCTTCAAGGTCATCCAGGTTGTCAGATCATGACCTAGAGAGAGTGGTTAGTAGATTACTCAAGTCACAGGTACTGGCCCAAATGTTACACAGTCCGTCTCAGCAGACGACTGTTGGTCCACACCCCGTTACAGTTCCTCCTTCAACTCTACCCCAGAGCTTGGAGTTGGAGTCTTCGGGCATGGTTACTGCTACGGCTGGAGGACGGATACCCCTTCTGTTCCTTCAGCCCCTACTCTTATCTCCTCTTCCTTAGAGGGATTCGGTGGTCGGGCTTCCATGGTCTCCTCCGAGGGGTGAGTGGCATCGGACCCTTGTCCGAGCCCGCTCTTCCCCTTGGAGCCTCGGCCTTGGTGAGCTCGGCTCCGACATCTGCCTCGGAGACTTCCCTTTCGGTGGTTCCTGGAGTTCCTAGCTCTTGAGCGGGTTCTCTCGGACCTGCCTGGGAGGGGAGCATTCGAGGTGATGAAGAGTGTACTGGCCACTGGTATCAGTCAGCAGTCTGTTCCCGTAGCTCCTCCCTCTATGGTACCTGTTGACATCTCTGCCACTTCTCTTGCTACAGGACCCAGAGATCCTCCACCTCAGGTTTCCCCATTGGGAATTTCCCCCTCTTCCCAGGATTCTCCTGATGTTTCGGGAGATCCTCCTAGGAAGAGGACTTGTAAGAGGAAGCATGTAGACTCCCCGAGTCTGTCACTTGGATACTGACTTTGATGAGTCAGAGGGATCCCCTAGATACCCCTCTGAGGATGTCTCCTTTTCAGACATCCTAGAACTTCTCAAACAGAGGGGAAACTGGCCCACCAACAATCCCTCTGAGGATGAGTCAGTATACCTAGAGGCGTTTGGATCTCGGCCCTCCACCTCCTGGGTGTCTCCGCCTTCGACCACCTTATGCAGGTTATTGCACGAAAGGCGTGGACAGCTCCTGACTCTGTAGAGCCAGTCCCTAGGAGGCCTTCTAAATTTATCACTGCCCCTAGTGACAAACAATTCCTAACCAAGGGTGTCCCGCTGATGCCATGGTGGTGGCTGCGGCCACCAAAAGGAACTTGCAGATCCTTCCGTGCCCGTCCATCCTCCTAATAAGGACTCTAGGACCATGGATAGGTACGGCAAGCGGATGTTTTCCTCAGCGACCTTTGCTATGCGTTCGCTGAATTATCTTTGTCACTTCACCAGACTCCAGAGAGATATCCTGAAGGAGCTGGGAGAAGTAGTTCAGGATCCTACAGCTGCAGGGGCTCAAGAAAAGATTGCTTCGCAGCTAGGAACCCTCAATTCCATTGCTAACTCCTCCATGCGGCTAATATCTTATGCTGCGGATGGAGCGAGTAGAGCCGCAGGCACAGGTGTGGCTCTTAGTCGCCAAGCCTGGATGCGGCTATGTGATTTTGCGGATCCCTTTAAGGCGTCCTTCACAAATTCTCCCTTTGACGGGTCAGCTTTGTTTGGCCCTCAGGTGAAGGAGACCTTGACCAGGTGTGAGCAGGACGGCAAGACTCTTTCTGCTGTTGGAGTCCGTTTTCCACCCCTTCTAGGCCTTATCCCAAAGGACAGAAGGGTGGGAAGATGTGGTTCCGTAAATCCCAAGGAGTCACGCCGATTCACGTGGTCAGTTTACCCCTAGAGGCAGAGGGGTAACAACAACAGACGCGGGTCTAGAGGCAGAGGGGTCCGAAGAACCAGGGAAACAGGGAGCCTCTCTCTGATAAGCCCTTTCAGCATCCCTGAGGTGTTGCCCGGCTGTCCCTCCTTGGAGGCAGTCGGGAAGATTATCACTGTACCCAGAAGCCTGGCATTCCCTCACTCAAGACAGATGGGTACAGTCGATCATATCCAAGGGTTACATAATTCCTTTCGAGGAAAGTCCCTTCCCCTCAAGTTCCCTTCCAGATGTACCACCCGGTCTAAGGGACATTGCAGAGTTAGAAATCGCAAAACTACTGCAAAAAGAGCCATTCAGCCAGTTACAATAGACCATTCAGAGCCGGAATCTACTCAAGATTCTTTTGGTCCCCAAAAGGCGGAGACTGGAGACCAATATTGGATCTCAGCAGACTCAACAAGTCTGTCAGGAAGACAAGATTCGAATGGTCACTCTTGAGTCAATTCTGCCCTCCTTACAGAAGGAGAACTGGATGTGCTCAATAGATCTTCAGGATGCGTACTATCACATCAAAATTCACAGGCGCTCCTGGAGGTTTCTCCGCTTTCGGCTGGGGTCCCGTCTTTTCCAGTTCAGGGTCCTGCCCTTTGGTCTCACTACAGCCCCAGAGTGTTCACCAAATGCATGGCAGTGGTCACGGCTCACCTGAGGCGTCAAGGATTCCAGGAGTTTCCGTATCTCGGCGACTGGCTCCTGTCAGCCACCACCAGGCATCAGCTTATACAAGCCAGGGATTACACAATAGACCTTTGTTCTCATTTGGGCATCTCAGTCAACTTCGAAAAGTCATCCTTATCGCCCTGCCAGTCTATTACCTTCATAGGCGCAAACTTAAACACTGTTAGGATGTCAGCTACCCTTACAGAACAAAGAGTTTCAGACATTCAGACTCATGTCAGGATCATTCTGGCCAGCAAGAAAGTACAGGCCAGAATGGTTCTAAAGGTATTAGGTCTCATGGCTGCGGCCATTACTCTTCTTCGCCTGGCTCGATTCTACATGCGCCTCCTTCAGTGGATGCTGTTCACGCAGTGGTCATACCAGCAACTCCCAATGCGTCACCAGATTCTGGTGACACAAACATCTAAAGAACATCTTGCTTGGTGGATCACATCGTCTCAGGTTCACCAAGGCAGGTGCTTTGTACCTCTGTCCCCGATAGCCACTGTCACCACGGATGCCTCCCTGATCGGGTGGGGGGGTCATTATCAGGGCAGGATGGTTCATGGGACGTGGCAACCGTTCGAGTACCATCTGCACATAAATGTCCTGGAGATGAGAGCAGTGCTTTTAACGTTGCAAGCCCTCAACGACTTTCTTCCCGTAGGGACAATTGCAGTCCACACAGACAACATGTCTGTAGTTTGGTATATCAACAAACAGGGCGGAACCAAGTCCTACCCCTTTTGTCGAGAAGCGCTCAGACTTTGGCAATGGGCAATCTCCTCTCATCGGTTTCTGGTAGCAACGCATATCCCTGGGAAAACCAACATTATAGCGGACAGATTGAGCAGAGCTATTCTCATGCCTCACGAGTGGTCTCTCAAGCAATCCATAGCGGAAGAGATTTTTCTGGAATGGGGTCGTCCATGTTGCGATCTTTTTGCTACTCCCCAAAACAGCAAATGTCCAGACTTCTTCAGCCTCTTCCCTCTATCAGGCCATCCCCCCAGAGACGCTCTGACCCAGGATTGGCCCCAGGGACTTCTTTATGCCTTCCCTCCATTTCCTCTGATCCCTCAGGTGATCCAGAAAGCTACCGTTTGAGAGCCAAATTGATTCTCATTGCCCCTTACTGGCCTCGACAAGTTTGGTTCCCGTTCCTCCATCATCACCTTTTGGTGCAGCCGTGGCATCTGGACCCAGTGCCAGATCTTCTGATTCACTAATCGGGTCAGCTGCACCGGTCAATCCCTTCTCTCAACCTCACAGCATGGTTGCTCCACTTCCTTCCTTAGCCAGGCTTCCTTTGATCTCTAACCCAGTTAGAGATATCATAGTAGCTTCACTAAAATCCTCTACCAGGAGGATTTACACAAGCAAATGGAAACGTTTCTCTTATTGGGCTAAGGCCCAAAATATTGATCCTTTTACTGCCCCTGTTCAGGCAGTTCTGGACTTCTTAGCAGAGATCTTTCATGCAGGCTCCTCTTCTTCCACAGTCAGAGTTCAGTTGGCTGCTATTTCTAATTTTCATGTCGGGATAGCAGATCATAATATTATGTCCCATAGGCTCTGCAGGGCCTTTTTGAAAGGAATTTTCCTACTAAAGCCTCCAATCAGGAATCCTCCTCCTCAGTGGGATCTAAATTTAGTGCTGACATCCTTGATTCTTCCCCCTTTCGAGCCAGCTGTTTCTTGTTCCCTAAAATATCTTTCTTGGAAAACGTTATTCCTAGTGGCTATTACATCTGCCAGGAGGGTGTCTGAACTTCATGCTCTTTCGGTTCGACCCCCCTATTTGATTTTTCACAAAGACAGAGTATCTTTGAGAACTAATCCATCCTTTTACCTAAGGTCGCTTCAAAAACAATCTGAATCAATCCATTGATCTCCTGTATTTTTCCTAACTATTCAGATAGAGCTGAACAAAGGCTACATTACCTTGGCGTCCACCGTCAGCTTAGATATTATTTGGACAGAACAAAAAATTTAGAAAATCTGATCAACTTTTTGTTTCCTATGCGGATAATAAAAAAGGCCTTCCTGTTTCTAAAGTGACTTTGTCCAGATGGCTTTCTTCGGTCATCACTGAAATTTATACGATCAGGGGAAAACAGCTGTGCTCAAAACCTAAAGCACATTCAACTAGGAGTTTAGCTACTTCTACAGCCTTTCAAGCTAGACTGCCTTTGGACACTATTTGTGCAGCGGCCACTTGGGCCACTCCTCACACTTTTGTTTCCCATTACAAATTGGACTTGGCCTCCAGGGACAGAGCCAGTTTTGGCTCTACAGTCCTCAAGAGTTTGTTCCATTGAGCCACCCAGGATAGAGGTGCTAGGGCGGTCCCATCAAACAAGAAAGCAGGCGAGAATGACAACTTAACATTAAGAAGTTATGTACCTACCATAACGTTCCAAGTTAGTTGTCTTCTCTGCCTTCTTTCTTCGACCTCCCTCCTTCCCCTGGCCTGGACAGACCTTGTATAAGAAACTATTATGCTAAAGACCATTCAGACCTGGTCCTTTTTCCATCTGTAAGTTTCTTCTTCCTTTGGGAAGTATTTTATGCTTGGTGTTATTGCCCTTTGTCAACAAACGAGATCTGGGTACTTCCTGCCTTGCATCATGGGATATGGGGCTGCCTCGAGCTGGTAAAAGGAGTTCTCGAGCTAAAGCAAGTGCCGAGTCGGAGCCGAGGATCGGCTCCGAACCCATCAAGCAAGAAAGAAGGCGAGAGAAGACAACTAACATGGAACGTTATGGTAGGTACATAACTTCTTATTCGAGCTTATGGTTTTCGATATTTTGAAATTTCAAATGTATGATATAGACCCCTTACAACAGTTAGTTATGTTTTTTCTTTTTTCTTTTATTTTTTTACATATTCAAACTTTTACAAGTTTGAACCTATGGTTTCGACCATATGGCGTTCAAACTTGTAAAATTTCAACTATGTAATATGAACCCTGGAAAATCTATGATAACGTCACCGCAATGTAGAACAATGGATTCTCAAATTAAAGAGAAACCAGTGGATCAGGAAACATCTGATCAGTTGGCTTCCATAGGAAACCAGTACAAAAGTTCAGTTGGAGTTACGCAGCAAGGGAAGTAACAGGAAACTGTGGCAACTCTGGTACAGTCAATGTTGTGGAGTGATAGGCCAGTGAGTTCCCATGTGAAAGAGTAACAGATGGCACAGGAAGATGTTCTGGAACTTTCTGAAGAATGCCTGCAGGGAATGGAGAACAAAGAATGTGCCCTCAGAGAAGAAATTGAACTGAGAAGAGTTGCTTGATTTAATAGGGATTGACAAACATATTAAGATCAATGAAAGAAATAGACTAAAGACAGTCAATAAAATCCAAAAAGTTGTAAGTCTGATAAAACTAATGAATACAGTAATTAGGACTATTCATAAAAAAATCATACAATATAACATATGTAAATATGATATATTACTGTGCAGCAAAATTAATAGCAGATAAAGTCTTGCCACACAAATGCAGGGCAGTAAGGGAAAGGAAGGGAGAAATCAAATGCCATCATGTAAGTATCGAATAGAGAAAACTATAAAGCAATTAAGACAAGACGTGTCAGTGTTAGAAGAGTATAGAAAAGGGAACAGATCAACAAAAATGCTCAGAAAGATAGGCATGATAAAAGCAATGTGCAGTGTCAGAACAACAGATAAGGATCTATTGTGCAATGTCACAAATAAACTAAAATATCAACACAGGCAGAAAAACTTAATAAAAGATATGCCGATAAATATAAAGGAAAGTACAAAATAAGCAATTTATTGATCACCCAAAAAGGTTTTATAGAGAACTGGGAAACAAGGCAAAAGGAATTGAAACACCACCAATAAAAGAAGAAATGTATACATTTTGGAGAAATATCTATGAAGATCCTGTGGAAATCTGATCAAGACAAACTCAGGGTCTTGCTGCTTAATGCTAGAAGTTTAAACACGAAACTGCATTCCCTAAACGCACTCCTCCCCTTGGAGGATGCTAACGTCTGTACATTTACCGAGACATGGTTCAAAGTTGCTGAGAACACACTGGCTTTGCAAGGTTACAATGCCTTCCACACATTCAGACCTCAAATGAGCATGAAGGAAACAAAGGTGGAGGTGTATCCATCTTCATTAAAACCAAATACACTTTGAGACTGGTCAACAGCATGACTGTCTGGAATTACTCCATGTCCAATTAACTGCTGGGAAAGCACCATACCACATCATTGCTAGCTATTGATCCCCCACTATGAACCGGGATAAGCACATCTCCTACCTTCATTTACTGGAATCCATCACCATACAACCCAACACCTTAGTCATGGGAGATTTCAACTATCCTTCCATAGACTGGAGGACATATATGAACAAAAGCATGCTTGCCCAGAGGTTCCTGGACTTTGTTAAACACAAATGCTCTGGAACAGATAGTCTGCACCCCCACTAGGGGCTCTAATGTTCTGCACATAGTACTCACCAACATGGAGGGGTCACTGTACTTCCCCATGCATGATGCCCTCCCTGGTTAAGTCAGACCACAAATCAGTCTCATTTGAAGTAACTGCTGGAAATGACATCCTCACAGGAGCAAAAATTATAAAAAACTTTACCAAAGTTAACTACAGCCTTCTAAGTGATGGTATTAAAAGCTTCATACCACCTCCAATCACAGACATCAGTGATCACTATGCAAAAGTGTAAGCAAATGCCCAGTACAAACACGTAAGCAACTGCATAAACTCTGCTATACCTGACCAAATCAAAACCACGTCTTCCTGTAAAAACAAGCCACTGTGGTGGATTTCAAGTATAAACAGATTATAGAGCAAGAGGAAGAAGCTGTTGTCCAAAAGCAAGAGTGATATCACTCTGCAGAGGAAGTGTTCCCTCCTAAGCCTAACCAAGAAAATCAGAAATCTTGTAAAGTCTAAAGCAAATTATGAAACTAAAATTGCATCCCTGGCCAAGAATAATCATAAGGCATTCTTTAACTGCATCTGAAGTCTAAAAGGGATTGCCCAGCTCTGTGCTGAACTGGCTGTAGATGGGATCACTCATACTACACCAGAAGATATCGCCAACCTTCTAGCTGACAGATTCAGTGCAGTCTTCAGCCCCCTATCCCCACCTACCATATCCCAATGCATTCCTGACACCAACCCTCTGTCTAGTAGCTCCAGAGAACAAGTCATTTCTGCACTCGCCAAGGCCAAAAACACAGCCTTAGTGGGACCAGATAATATCCCAGGTTGTTTACTAAACAATCTAAAACGAGACCTAGTGGACCCACTTGGCATTCTCTTTAACTTGAGAACTGGCTATGTTCCTGCAGAATGGAGAACAGAAACAGTAATCTCCCTGCACAAAGGGGTCCATCAACTGACCCTGGGAACTACAGACCTATAAGTCTAACCAGCCTCATCTGCAAGGCCATGGAAGGAATTTTCATGAACCTTATCAACAAGGACATAGGCAACCTACAAATACTGGACCCAACCCAGTTTGGCTTTGGTAAGGGTCATGCTTATTAAAACTGGTAGACTTCTTTGAGAATGTCAGCAAAGCCATGGATGAAGGTAAGACTGTGCACACAGCCTATTTCGACCTTGCCAACGCGTTCAACACAGTTCCCCACTCTGGCATCATTGAGAAACTCTCCCAGATAGGGATTAACCCTTATGTTACTAGATGGGTAGCCAACTGGGTCACCAACAGGACACACTCTGACAAACTTGGTGACTCCACTTCCACCAGTAGAGCCGTCACCAGTGGAGTACCACATGGGTCTGTGTTAGGCCCCCTACTGTTTGGCATCTATTTCTCAGAAGTCCAGGCCAAAGTAGACAGCTTTTGTCTCACAAGTTCACTGATTATTGCAAAGTGGGAGCAATCATTGAGTTCCCCAAAGATGTCAGCATATTATAAGAAGGGCTAACACAAACAAATGATTGGTGCCAGAGCCATGGTCTAAAACTAAATGCAAAATAATGCATTATTATTCCCTTTGGCAAAATGGAATTCCCTATAAATTACAACATTGACAATACCCTCCTGCGTTCCAACCGAGTGGTGCAAAACTTGGGAACACAGGTTGATAGCAATCTGAACTTTGACCACTATGTTTCCACAATGGTAAGGAAAGCCTTCTAAGTAGTGCATCTCATAAGCAAAGGCATAGTATCTAAGTCAATGGATGTTATAACCTCACTGCACTCAACCCTCATCAGACTAGTAATAGAGTATAATGCACCTTTTTGAATGTGCCTCCCCAGACACCTGCAGCAGCAGCTGGAGAGACCTCAGATGTTTCTCATTAAAAAATACAGGGACTCCAAACCATGACCTACATGGACAGGTTGAAAACCCTGTCCCTTTACTCTGTACCTTATAGGCTGCTGAGGTGTGACTTGTGCCTGGCCTATAGGGCAATCTACAGCCCTGCCCTAATGGAAATGCTGCACATCTGCAAGTCAAATGGCACAAGAGTCACTCGCTCTAAGGATCTCAACCTAGTTTGTGACTAGCAAAACATGCTAGAGAGACAGATATGTCTCCCAGAGACTTCCTATTCATGCACAACAGAGCTCCTCACTGACTGTATTCAAATGCAACCTAGATAATTGGATGGGAGACTGCAAATTCACCCATGTCCATCATGGATAGGGGTAGCCAGTGTTGATCACAGACCCGCTGTGTTCATAAATGCTTTCTGCGAACTACCCAAAAAGAACAAATGCGGATACTTGGGATTAACATGGCTAGGCTTGTAAAGGCTCTAGGGCCGCTAGCCTAGTAACCTGCTATGAACCTGTAAAGATGCTGAATGGAAAGAAGAAGTAAAAGAAATAAGAAGTTCAAATGTACAAGCTATGAAATGGGATGAAGTAACTGCCGGAGAGATTGAATCAAAGTTAAGAAAAGCTGCTAACTGGAAAACCCCAGGCCTAGATGCAGTAGCTAACTTCTGGCTAAAAGTATTAGCATCTTTACTTGAAGATTTAGCCATGAGTAAGAACTGTTTATATGCACACCCTGAACAGACACCAACCTGGTTAATAACAGGAAAAGCAATACTCCTACTTAAGAGTAAACCTGCAAGCTGTCCTGAAACCTGTAGACCAATAATTTGCCTTCCAATGACATGTAAACTACACACTGGAATTGATGCTGACAATTTGTGGTAATTTAGAAGAAAACTCAATTATGGTAGTAGAACAAAAGGGTAACAGAAGAAAGACATATGGAACAAAGGATCATTTGTTGTTAAAGTCGTAATGGAGAACTGTAAAAAGAGGCAGATAGACTACAGAAAAGCATTCAACAGTATTCCATATGGATAAAAGAGTGCCTTATAGTGTATAAGATATACCCTACACTGATCAATTAAATTATAGCAACCATGAAACAGTGGCAAACCACTGTTCAGTTAAGCCATGATAAAGGACAAATTATTATTCCAGGGATAAAAATTCAAAGGGGGATATTCCAGAGTGACTGTCACCACTGCTCTTTTGTCTTGCCTTTAACCTATTAAGCTGTCTGCTTAGCAGACTAGGTCATATCTACAATTTGGCTCCCTGAAAACAATAAAGTGTAAAGTCTTCTCGTCTTTGCGGATGATTTAAAACTGTATATATACTGTTCATCAGATGAGGAACTTAAAGCACAACTGCAAGTGGTCAGAACTTTTTCAGATGATTTAAGAATGTATTTTGGCCTTGATAAATGTGCAAAAGTAACCTTTAAAGCAGGAAAGCTGCAGCACCAAGAAAACATCAGCCTGGGACAGGAATGTGATATAAAAGAACTTGAGAAAGAGGGAGTATATAAATATTTGAGAATTGATGAAGGATTAACGATAAAACATGAACAAATGTGAATAAAACTTAGTAAGGAATATTTTGGAAGACCAAAATTACAGTAGAGAGTTGATTATCCGAACTAATTGGGACCTAGGATAGTTTGGATACTCACATTGTTCAGATAATCAAACATATAATTAAACCAGATAAAAAAACTTCTAAAAATGTTTCTGATGAACATTAAATAAGAAACATAAAAAAATGTATTGTAAATACAAAATTGTACAGTATATTATTGTAGTAAAATATTTATTTATCAAACTGTTCAGATAATCAAACATATAATTGAACCAGATAAAAAACTTCTAAAATTGCTTTTGATGAACATTAAACGAGAAAAATAAAGCAAATTTACTGTAAGTACAAAATGGTACAGTGCATTACTGTAGTAAAATATTTGCCAAATTACAGTATAAGAGATACCAAACAGGACACAACTACATATAATCCACTATAAAAAATAATCATGAATTGTTTTTTGAACCAAATTTGATGGTCTTTTCTTGGCAGCTAAATCACACATTCTCTTCAACTGCAAAAGTTGAGTAAGACAGCATTCTTCTTGTTGCTCGTACTAGGACATTGCAGTTTCCAGTGCTGTAAAAGCCTCTTCATGACTTGGTCCACTTTTTCTGTTTTCTTCACCATCCTCATCTCCAACTTCTTCATCTTCGGTCACTGCCTTTTCTTCTTCTTGCACAAATAGCAAAATTTCATCATCATTCAAAATTTGAAAGCCAGGATCATTGTCATTTTCTAACCACATTTCTGCATCATCTTTGTCACAGTTGGAAAATCCTGGGATTGCCTGGAACATGTCCACAATTTTGTTAAGGTCGTCACTGGTGCCCACATCAGTTGTCTCATTTTCTCCTCTTTCAGGCTATTCCAAGTCTTTTTAATACTATCTTGTGAGAATGTGCTCCAAACATCAGGCACCATATAACAACAATCTTTACGATTAAGTCATTTTGAAAAGGCCACCACATTTTCCTCATCTTCTGGTGGTGTTGTGATGGGGGCGGCTCGTGTCCCCATCTTTGCAAACATTGTAATGTTACAATGGGAAAGTCATTACATTTTTCACATATATGACCCCCACCATAGGCACTTTATTTAAGATTTTTGGATAATGTATTTATTCTGTGGAAGGGCCCCCATACTGATATTGTTTCATTTATTGACTGCATAAACAATTCAACAGTTTTTTTTTGAAATGCAGTTACTCAGTAGGTATACATAGTATTAATTACCTAGATGTGGAAATAGCATGGGATTTAAACCAAAGAAAGCCGGCTAGTAATATCTACCATAAACCTACATATTCTAACAGTCTTTTACATTTTTCAAGTAATCACCCGGGACATCAGAAAAGGGGCATTGTAAAGGTAATCACCCGGGACATCAGAAAAGGGGCATTGTAAAGGGGCAATTTGCTCGTTTAACTAGAGTAGTATCTGAAGATGTGATTTTTGAACAAGAAGGTAACAAGCTTACCCAGATTTTTTTAACTCGAGGGTACCCCTTAGGTCTATACAAAATGTGTTTAGTGAAGTTAGATTAAAAAGGGAGAAGGGTAGTTTGGCGCCCTTATTTAGAAATGGAAATGAGGGGAGAACTAATGTTTCCAAGAGAACGAAAAATGAATATACAAGTTCTTTCATCACCACATACACTGTAGATGGTGTTAACATTTTGAAATTTTTGAAGGACATCTGGAGAATTTTGGAATGTTTTGAAAGTACCCACTGTTTGACAGAAAAGACTCCGCATATAATTTATAAAAAGGGTAAAAGTATTAAACAACATTTTGAAACAGGGGGACTAAATGTTATCCAAATTACATGGAAAGAACATGGTTGTTTTAAATGTGGTGTTTGCCCTCAGTGCAGATATACTGTATATATGAAGCCAGGGAGACTGTGCTCAATGACTGTTTAGTGAAATGTGGTTTTCATTGTACATGTAATTCACTGGTAGTGATTTGTGTTGCAATATGTCAGTCATGTAATGCTTTTTATGTGGGGAAACCCAGAGAAGTTTTAGAGAATGTATTTATGAGCATAATTTGGATATCAAACACAAAAGAGAACATAATGCCTTATACAAGCACATTTCGGTTTTCCCCACACACAATTTCCTCTTTTTTGGGATAGATGTAGTTAAAAAAGACATTGGGGGTCCCTGGGAAGATCTTATGGAACTACGTGAGTTAAGATGGCAAATAAAACTTAATTCTCTGGTGTCACCAGGTTTGAACAAAAATTGTTCTGTAACCAGTATGTTAAAACTTAGGTCTTATATTATCTGAATACACAGTTTATATATATTTTAAACTGTATTTATGTGATACGTTTTGGTGTTAAAACTATGGTCTTACACTATCCGTCCATATAGTTTGCATATTTCTAAACTGTATTTATTTAACATGTTTTGGAGCAAGAGTATCAGATATGCTGTCTTTTTATTTATCCAATGGGTGAGTATTACCTAACGGTATTTAAAATTATTTGGTGTTTTATTGGATGGGTTATGTCATTTGACTGTTTGAGAGGGGGTTTTAAATAGTGGTTTAGTACTTGGAATTTGATTCTGATGAAGTCTTGGCTACAAGCAGACTAAAGCTCTATATCAGGTATTTTGAATAAAAAGTTCTTTGGGCTGACATCCTTGGTGTTGCTTCCTTTCTAGTTTTTGGATTTTCATTTTTATACCAGTCAAGAAATAATTCATAATCCATCCAAGTACTCTTCTGTGCTTTGTAGCACAGTGGGCGACATGCCACATTTTTGAAATATCGGGGCATTTTGGCTTTGACAATCATTAGTGGGGGTAAGAGATGGCTTCCAGTAGCATTTGCAGTTACCATAACTGTTACTCAGTCTTTGCTAACTTTAAAACCAGGGGCCGCTGTTTCTCGACTAGATGCAAGTGATTTACGGGGCAATGATTTCCAGTAGAAACCAGTTTCATCTGCATTATACACGTCATCAAGTGAATAGCCGTCTTTTTCCAAAAGGGCCAAGAATGTTTCTTTTAACTTTTTCAGCGGCAAGTGCATCACCAGATAAAGATTCCCCTTGAAATTCTAATTCTCGTATGCCATGACGAGATTTAAAGTTCTTTAACCAACCACTGCTAGCCTTAAATTTGGACTGGCTATCAAGCTTTTTGTCTAACTCAAGTGCTTTTTCACACAATAGTGGACCAGAGATAGGTTCCCCTTTGCTGCTTCTTTGCACAAATCATAAATACATGGCCTCATAATTTTTTGTCTTTCGGGTTACTTAAATTCCCTTAACAAAGAGAAAAACTTACTTAAATTCCCCTTCCAGCATCTCTTCACACAGAGAAAAAATTACTTACCCCTTCCAGCAGTTGAAGTAGAGTATTCCTACTCCAAATGCAATCGGAAGCTAAGTATTCTGAGAAGTAGAAAATATTCCCTTCCAAAGCAATCAGGTACAGCAAAGAACACACTGTTTGTGAAGCAATCAGCTAAACACACCTACCTGATTCTATAAAGCAGAAAGAGACAAAATTTAATGATGTTCCAGCAACGAAACAAGCAAAAACTTCTCAAGCAATGATGTTAAATTACAAACTTCCCAGTCAAGCAAAACTGATGTTAAATTACAATTCCCTTCCAGCAATGATGTTAAATTACGTGCTGTAGAAAAAGACGCACGGTGCATGTACAGATGCAGCCGCTTGGCCATTTGGATAATTGGCAGTTCGGATAACTGTCGTTTGGGTGATCTACGCTCAACTGTAATACTGAAAACAGCACTGAGATCTAGGAACAAAGTCCAAGCTATAAACCAATTTGTTCTTCCTGTCATAACATACACAGTTTTGGAGTGATTGACTGGCCCCAAAATGTGTTGGATTCGTTGAACAGGAAAACAAGAAGGATGCTTCATGGTTATCAAATGACTTATAAAAATCAGTGCATGCCAAGTCTATATATTCCCCATTTTGAAAGAGGTATTGGCCTCCTTGAAACTGATTACATGTATAGATCTGCAATCCTTGGAATGTATACTTATCTGCTGACCTCACAAGACCCAAACATAGTGAAAGTTTTAAAACATGAGGAGAATAAGATGACTTTCCTGCTTAGTTTATCAGATGCATATCCAGGATTGGAAATCAAACCAGAATGTGCAAAAAAAAAAAAAAAAGAAAGAGTATAAGCTGAAGGATCAGATGAGAAGGCAAGAAATGTGAAAAATGCATAAATATAGTTGCAAGTACAGAAAACTGCTGGAACAACCTCACGTTGATCAGGATCGAACACAGGGCTTGTCCCTCAAGTGGTTATTGGTTTACAAAGTCCATTGAATATGTGGGAGAAACAGACAAATTTAGGTTTTGTAAAACAGAATTGGAAACAGTCTCGCATATCTTGTTGCTGGGTGTGATATACTATCGACAGAAGGACTGTATACTGAAAGTCATAATAATGTGGCAGGACTGTTGCACTGGGGATTGTGTAAACATTATAATACTGAAGTAGCTAAAAAAATTGGAAATATGAGCCACAACACAATATAGAAAGTGATGAAGTTTATATTACATGGGATCACCCATTACCAATTGTTCAAAAAAAAAAAAATAGATGCGATAAAAACAGATATAGTAGTCCATGAAAAGCAGACAAAAGTGGCATTGATCAATGAAATTGCTACACCCAGTGACTACAGTGTCTTATATAGTGAGGGACACAAAGTCATAAAATATCAGGATTTGCAGGCAGAAATGAGGGCAGCATGGAAGAAGGATACCCAAACAGTTCCAATAGTACTAGGAGCAACGGGTCTTATGAAAAAAATTTACAATTGTACTTAGATATGTTACCGATGCATGTAACTTGTATGATTTGCAGGAGTCAGTACTGGGAACATTGCGGGTGCTGTGAAGAGCACTTCTGGCTAACATCAAAGATTGAAACAATACTAATTTCATTAACTTTAATCGTACTTTAACTTAGGAATGGGGTCCATTCCCATCATGGTATTAGAAGCCCAAAAGTCTTGGAAAATTAAAACAGAAATAAGCCAGCAGATATAGCAAACCTACTGACCAACAAATTCAGCTTCGGCTTTACCCCTATCTCCCCCTCAACCTTCCCTCTGGAAATACCACCAAATATAACTCCTCCTGCTATCACTAGGGAATAGGTATTTAATGTTTTCTCTAAGGCCAAGACAATATCCCAATATCAATGGGCCCAGACAATATCCCAGGATGCCTTCTAAATAGCATGAAACATTATCTATCAGGCCGCCTGGAATTGCTATTTAACTGTAGTTTCCAAACAGGCTTCATGCCTCATGAATGGAGAACAGCAACAGTCATCCCTCTGCACAAGGGTGGGCCATCTGCAGACCCTGGAAACTACAGACCCCTAAAGCCATGGAAAGAATGATAATGGAAATGATCAATAATATAGTAAACCTCCAGACACTGAACGCAATCTGGTATGGTTTTGTCATGTGCAGGTCATGCCTATTCAACCTAGTAGACCTCTTTGAGAAGGTCACCAAAGCAAAGGATGAGGGAAGAATGGTGCACACTACCTACCTTGTCCTGGCCAAGGCATTTGATGCAGTACCCTACTTGGGCATTGTTGACAAACTCAAGAGTACTCTATTCTCAACCAATCACACTCACATTTCCTTGGAAAACTTCCAACCAGATAAATTAACAAGACTTTCATACTTTTGGTGCAGAGCTTGAATGTGCACCAATAGCTAGCTCCCTCTGCTTCATTATATCAGGCCAATCACTTTGTTCCCACTGTCTGACTAAGCATTGGCTCACTACTCAATCCCATCACAGCATATATTTGCATTTCTAGACCTATTTTAAAACCATTTTCATTCATTCTAGGGTCGAAATCATTGAGACCATTGACTCAATTTCCTGACCTATTGCAACTAATTTTTCCCAGTTTTAAATCTATCAGAGTAACATCATTTCATTCATCCTAAGCTTCTGTAATATCCAAAAGATAATGTGACCACTGGCTCATCTAACTGACCTATTAGGCTTTTTGATTTTCACTCATTGACCTATCAGATAAGCACCATAGATATTCACTTCTAAGATTTAATTTAAAATGTTTTAAAACATGCAAAGAGCAAAATGTATTTTAAGACATCTAAGGTAAAAGATGTTTAATCAACCACACTCATCTGACCAAGACCCTTGAATAAAAGAAAAATGTGAACATTTACTCGGAAGAGAAGTTTTTGTGTCATGTGGATCACTGTATGCTTGGTTTTTAAACTACTGCTCTGTTGATTTTTTAAACTCAAGAGTGTAGGTAAAAAGTTAGAATTGGGGAGTGCACCTCTACAACGATGCCAATCCCAAATGGAGTTCCTCAGGGATTGGTTGTGGGACCACTCCTTTTTGGCATTTACTTTGCTGAAGTCAAGCCCAATGTCATTGACCTATGGATGACTAAATTTACAGATGAGTGCAGATTAGGAGCTGTCATTGTATCCCACACCAACAAAAATTATGTCCAGGAAGGGATGACAGACAAATGACTGGTGTCAGTGCCATGGTCTAAAATTAAATGCTTATAAATGCATAATAGTATCCTTCAGGAAGTCATCCACCCCTGGTAACTATCATTGACAACACACTAGTTAGAGTTGATCCAAGGACTTAGGGACACACATAGACAGTAATCTATCCTTTGAGCATCTCGTATCTACAGTAGTGAGGAAATCATTGTATGTTGTGCAAATTATAAACAAAAGTATGGCATCTAGGTCCAAGGAAGTCATTATTCCACTGTATTCGGCATTCATCAGACTATCACTGAGTACACTGCCCCCTTTTGTATGTACCTAACCAGGTATATCCAACAACTGTAATGTCTACAGGGGTTCCTCTCTAAAGAAATACAGGGTATGAGTAACATGTCCTATGCAGACCTCCTCAACTCCCTATTCCTGTATTCTGTATCCTACAGGCCGTTGAGGGGAGATCTATGCCTGGCATATAGGGCATTGTCAGAACCCCACTCTGATGGACCTTCTGCATGTCCGCAAAGCAAACAGCAACAGAATTACCCTTTCTAAAGACTTAAACCTTGCATGTGATATAAATAGGATGTGCTGGAGGGCCAGGTGTGTATCCCAGAGACTACCCCTTCTGTGAAACAGGTTCTTCATCCATGTGAAGCAGAGTTCCTCCCTAACGCAATTCAAGTGTAACTTGGACAAGTGGATGGAGAACAAGAAATTCATCCCTGGTTTGACACCTGTATCTGTAATGGATACAGGCAACTTGCAAATGATTCATCTCTTAGGCCCTTGCTTGTAAATGTTTCATCCCCAAAGTGCCTTCTTACACTTATCAAGAATACCAGAACTTGCCAGAGATTTGGAATGCGTGGCTAGGCAGCTCAGCTACATCTTGTGTGGTTCCCCCATGGATGAGATGGTGGATCTCATCTGTAAGCGGGCTTGGAAGGAAGAGGATGTGGTTGAATCATTTCCCTGTAAGCCGGGCAAGTACTTGCTCTCCCCATTGTAGCAAGAGGCCTTTTGTAGATTCCATAGTAGTGATGGCGGACACCAAGAAAGAGCTCACAGTGGAAAATTCTTCTGTCTGTTGCCCTAACAGGGAGTTGAGGGCACTGGACAGGTTCGAGAAGCAGACTTATGCTTCAGCTACTTTTGCTTTCGGGGCTCCAAAGTACTTGGCACATGTCACTAGATTTCAGAGGGATTGAACCAAGGAAATTCCCTCTCTGGGTATTTGTCTGTAGAAGACAAGAAAACCATGGACTTTCAGTTAACTGCCCTACAATCATTGTCCAGTGTCTCACTGTGTCTTATCTGTAATGCTACTGAAGGTGCTTCACGAGCTTTAGGTACAGGCATTACTGCTAGGAGACATGCCTGGATGCACTTAATGACTTTGCAGAGCATTTCAAGATGTACTTTATTAATGTTCCATTTGACAGCTCAACACTCTTTGGGTCTAAAGTGAAAGATGCAGTAACCAGAAGTAAGAAAGATGGAAAGTCCCTTTCTGCCATTGGAATATGGTTCTTTACCCCTGAGGTCTTTCTTTAGGAATCAGAAAGGGGGTAAGAAACTATGGATGTTCATCGTGTTACACTGCTGCAGTCATTACACTTGGGTTATCCTGCCGTCAGGTGATTCCCCAGTCGGCCTGAGTGCCAAAGTCTTGGTCCGGTGTCAGTTGCTGCTCCTCCCTGACGTCAGTGCGACAGGGGTATATAAGATGCAGCTGACGCCATTTTCTTCAGTCTTTCTTGCTGCGCGGTGCCCAAAGCAAAAGCAGTTCGCAAGTGCTGGTCGTCCGACTCCTGAGATTTTCATTCCGAATCCAGAACGGAAGTCTTCTACAAAGATAAGTACCCCATTGGGGAAACTTTTTCTTGCCTCAGACCGATGTCAGTAAAAGTTAATAACTGTATTTCTTGTGGGAAGCAAATACCTCAAAAGGATTTCCATTCCTATTGTATCCGATGCCTAAGCCCAGACCACAACGTCACTGGTTGTCGGTTTTGTGCTAGGTTTAACAAGCGCACTATCAAACGTCGGTTTGATTTTGCCCGACATTATTTTGGTGGAAAATTCAATTACACCATGCCGTCGGAACTTCTGATGACTGGAATGCTTAAGTGCGCAAAGACAAGGACAGGCATCCGAGGCCCAAAACTGACGATGAAGCCTCTTCTAGGCTAGTCGCCGGTTCTCCGGTTTTCAGTGAGGCGCCTTCACAGCCTGTGACGACCACTTCTGCAGAACCACAGGCCTCCTCCGATTCCCACATGGAGATGGCTGGGCCTTCGGACGCACAAGTTTTTCAGCATACTGAAAGTAACCCTTCAGAGGGATCCAGAGTAGCTGAGCAACCCGCAGCTTCACAGGGTGTTTTCAGACCTACTCAGTTAAGCATTAAACCCTCTGCTAAGTCTAAGCCTCCTTTAAAAACAAAGAAACAAATACAGCATTCTCCAGGACAGGCCTCCATGCCTAAGAAACAAATGCTGAAAATGGCCGAAGACCTTATCACTCTGTTCAGGGGTTCCCACCCCCCTCCTGATAAAAGGCCTAGACAGGATGCAGACTATGACTCATCCGACCAGGTGTCCATTTCTTCAGATTCATCCTCAGACCTAGGTTATTCTTTACCCCCATATGAGGACTCTGATGCTGAGGAATCAATTCCATCAGCCTCTCTGCCTGAGGACTACTCCTTTGGGGAAACCTTACATACCATGAGGGAGCATTTCCATTGGGAAGGCCAGGATTACTCAGAATCCAAGAAAAGGCTCAGAGACTTCCTTTTATTACCTCAACACAGACCCCTTGATATTCTGCCAGTGTTAGATATTGTGAATGATGTGTATACTGAATCCAGCTTAAATCCTGATTCCTTACCTCCAGCCCCAGTTAAACCTGACAGATACTACAGAGTCCCTGACTCACACAAATTTCTGTATAAAAGCCCTGTTGCTGACCCGGAAACTATTTCTCAGGGACCCAAAGGGGTTAGGGCCTCATCAGCAAAAAATCCAGTTCCCTCTGACAGAGATTCCAGCGCATTAGACAGATGGGGAAAGAAAGTATATACGTCTGCAACTTTAGCAATGAGAGCTTTAAATTGCCAGTTTCATATGCTAAAATATTAGCAATTTTTGATGTCTCAGTTGAAACAAAAAATGCTTCCAGGGTTAGATCCTCCTAATTTTAAAGAAATGCAGGATTTATTGCATGCAGCTGAACAGGAGGGAAAACATACTTTGCAATGTGGTTTTGATTCCTTAGAGGCCTCCTGTAGAGCAGCAGTTACAGGCTGTCATTAGAAGACATGCTTGGTTAAAAGAACATACATTACCAGATCATGTTAAAGCAAAATTATTGGATGCACCTTTGCAGCAGGATGTGTTATTTGGAGTTAAGGCAGAAGAGGTATTAAAGAAAATGGAGGATAAGGCAAAATCTATGCAAACGGTGAAGGATTTTGTACAGGTTCAGCCTCCTCTATTTAGCAGAAATTGTCCAACAAAGAATTGGTTCTTTCCAGTTACAGACAGACCTCAAAGGGGCAGATACAGACATCCAAGAGGTAGAGGTCAACCACAAGGTCCTTACAGGCCTCGACAATGGGGTGCACCAGGCCAGAAAGAAAGGGAAGACAGGCCCCAACCATATAAAAAGCAGCCTCAATGACTTCCAACTACAGCTGCCAAACAGCTCTCTCTTGGCAGCCCCCTTGGGAGGAAAACTGGCACTTTTCTATCACAATTGACATTGGATCACCAAAGACAAATGGGTTCTCAAAATTGTATCTCAAGGTTACAGGTTCCACTTTCACACTCTGCCAAGGTTAAAAGGAATGCCAAATCTGCCACCAAATCAATGGGCAGAGGCTCAAAAACAAATTACAGCAGTCATGGACATGAGAGCTATTCAAAGGGTACCACCACAGGAGCAAGGACAAGGATTTTACTCAAGACTCTTTCTGGTTCCCAGAAAGGACAAAACCTGGAGGCCCATTCTGGATCTTTCTTTCTAAACACTTACCTGGATGTTCCGAAATTCAAAATGTTGACACTACAGCAGCTTCTTCCCGTGCTGGGCAAGAAAGCTTGGCTCATGACCTTGGACCTCAAGGTGGCATACCTGCATGTCCCTGTCAGACAAAACTGCAGAAGATACCTCAGATTCATAGCTGGTTCAATGCACTATCAATTCTCTGCACTGCCCTTTGGCTTATCTACTGCGCCCAGGGTCTTCGCAAAGTGCCTGGCACCAGTAATTGCATTTTGCAGACAGAAAGGAATTCAAATTTATCCATACTTGGACGACTGCCTGATTCAAGCAGAGAGCAAGGACATTCTTCTAAAGCATCTGGCATTTGTAAAAAAGTTATTAAGTTGCCTGGGGTACACAGTAAACGAAAAGAAATCAAAACTAGTGCCCTCACAAGAGATAATATTCCTTGGTGCCAGCTTGAACACAACAGCCCAGATGGCTTATCTCACGCCAGACAAGCAAGGACAACTGACTCAATACTTTGAATTCATAGCAACAAAGACCCAACTCCCTGCAAGAAAAATTCTGCAGGCCTTGGGTTACATGGCATCTTGCATACTACTAATTCCATATGCCAGACTGCATATGAGGAAACTACAATAGTACCTAAAGAGTGTATGGTCTCAACACTGTCAAAGTTTGGAAACAGTTATACCACTAATTCCTTGCCTTCAACAGGAGTTTCGATGGTGGGCTCAAGGTTGTCACCTCAACAAGGGACAGCCTTTTACTCAACCCACAGCCAGGCAAACACTGACAACAGATGCATTGGATTACGCCTGGGGAGCACACATGGCAGGAAAATGTATTTAGGGCAAGTGGCCCGAAGAACAAAGGCATCTACACATCAATCAAAAAGAGATGCTAGCTGTACAAAATGCCCTTATAGCTTTCAAGGACCTGCTGCATCCAGGACATCTATTACTAAAGACAGACAACACCACAGTTATGTGGTACATAAACAGGCAAGGGGGCACTCACTCCTACCCCCTCTGCAGACAAGCCATGACCTTGTGGAACACCGCTCTAAAGTATCAAGTTCATCTGCAAGCACAATTCCTGCCAAGAGAGGAAAACACACTGGCAGACAACTTAAGCAGAAACATCATGGATCCCCACGAATGGGAATTGAATCCACAAATATTCAGAATGATAACACAGAAATGGTAGATCCCGGACATAGATCTGTTAGCATCCCCAATGACCTGCCAGCTACACAAATTTTGCACAAGGAGTTACCATCCACAAGCATGGAAAGTGGATGCCCTTTCATTCAGCTGGAAAAACCTACAAGTATACGCTTTCCCACCACTACCTTTCCTTCCAAAGGTACTCATAAAAGCCAGGCAAGAAGAGCCAAAGATGATCCTGATTGCACCAGACTGGTCACGCCAGCACTGGTACCCAATCTTAACTTAGCACAAGAGCCACCCTGGATTTTGCCTCAGATCCCACATCCGCTGTCTCAGCACAACAATCAGATACTTCACAGCCGGCTAAAGACCTTAAACCTAACTGCATGGAAGATTCCTTAGTCAAGCAAGCAATGCCTCTCTCCAAAGCTGTTATGGATGTCATTCTGGAGGCCAGAAGGCCTAGTACCAGGAAAGCCTATTCGGATCAGTGGAAGAGATTTGACCCTCTTGTCCCAAACATTCCTCAGATACTACAATATTTAACTGAGATGCTGGACAAAGGCCTCTCCTTTTCATCCATCAAGATCCATACCTCTGCCATATCTGCTCATTACAACACGGATCCACCAATTTTTTCTAATCCTTTGCTAAAACAGTACCTCAGAGGGGCTAAAAACATAAGACTGCCCCATAGAGCACCTACTCCAAATTGGGACCTCAACTTTGTTTTGGAAAAATTAACTTTACCTCCTTTTGAGCCAGCTAACACAGCAGAATTAAAATATATCTCTCGGAAAACTGCTCTGCTCCTGGCAATAACATCAGCACAATGAGTTTCAGAATTACAGGCACTAATGGCAGTGGAACCTTTCCTCATTTTCCATCAGGACAGGGTGTCTTTAAGAACTTACCCTACGTTTATGCCAAAGGTGGTATCAAGTCTGGCTGTAAACCAAATAATTCACTTGCCAACTTTTTATCCAAAACCACAGAATAAAGGGGAGAGACTATGCCAACTTTTTATCCAAAACCACAGAATAAAGGGGAGAGACTACTGCATTCTTTGGACATTCACAGGCAGTTACACTTCTACTTGGACAAAACCAAAGCTTTCAGAAAATCTGAGCAATTATTAGTAGCATATGCTGCAGGAGCACAGGGAAAAGCCATTTCAAAACAGACTATTTCAAAATGGATATGACATTGTATACGTTTCTGCAATATACACCATGGGAAACCTGTACCTAGCAGCATTAGATCTCACTCCACCAGGGCAACAGCCACTTCAACTGCCTACCTCAGAGGAGTACCTACCAATGATATTTTGGAAGCAGCATCATGGAGTTCTGTGCATACCTTCACCAAGCATTACCATCTGCCTTTATACTCTAAATCCAGAGCTGGCTTCGCCACTGCTGTGCTGCAGGGCCTTATAGCCACCCCTAATACCTTATAGAACCAGCCACCCTACCTCAGCTTTGGGATTCTACCCAAGTGTAATGACTGCAGCAGTGTAACACGATGAACATAGTACAGTTTTGTATCTACCATAAATGTAGATGTTCGAGTGTATACACTGCTGCAGTCCAGGTTACCCTCCCTCCTTCCCCTCTTACTTACTGGTACGTACCTATGTCTTCTACCCTTTACTACCTATGGGGAGTATTTGCTGGTAATTGAAAGTTGTTGTTTGCTTTTCTTATGTGTGTTTTATTAGCAATTTGAATTGCCTACCTATTTGGGGGCACTTGACATCTGGGGCAAGAAAAACTGAAGAAAATGGCGTCGGCTGCATCTTATATACCCTGTTGCACTGACGTCAGGGAGGAGGCGACAGTAACCGAAGCCGGTCCAAGACTTTGGAACTCAGGCCGACTGGGGAACCGCCTGATGGCAGGATAACCCAAGTGTAATGACTGCAGCAGTGTATACACTCGAACATCTACATTTATGGTAGGTACAAAACTGTACTTTCTGGAAATCCCAAGGTTTTCTGCTGACACTTCTGAAGGCAGACTGCCATCCCGAGGCATGGAGAGAGTTCTAATAATGGATGTTGCCCACAAGACTGAGGTGGACTGCAGAACCAAGGCTTCAGAGATCCCTTTACTAAGAGGCCTTATTAGAGCTCCTGAATGGTTGACCAACTGCTGTTCTGTGAAGGGAGCACCTTTCCATGCACCCCAAAGCCTGGACATCCATCACAAATGACAGATGGGTGCTGAGGATAATAACCAGAGGCAATTATATTCTCTTGTTGTTACTTCTCCCAAATTCAAAAAAATTACCAAATGTTCTACCCTCTGAAAGTCTAGCAGCATTCAAAGAAGTTCAAACAGTGGTAAACAGCTGACTTGTCCACTTGGTTCCACCAGAGCTACTAGGATCTGGAACATAATCAGTATTCTTTTTGGTGCCAGAAAAGACTGGGGACCTCAGGCCAATCTTGGACCTCAGACACCTCAGTCAGTATGTCAAGCAGTCAAAGTTCCAAATGGTCCCAGTTCAGTCCATTCTTCCAGTGTTGATAGTGAATTGGATGTGTTCCATAGGCCTTAAGAATGCTTACTACCATATCAAGATGGACAGGCGATCCAGAAGGTTTTTCTACTTCTGGCTGGGAGCCAGTTATTTCCAATTCGGAACCCTGTCCTTTGGCCTCACCACAGCTCCCTGGGTGTTCACCAAATGCATGGTAGTAGTAGCAGTGTACCTCAGACAGCACGGGTTCTGGGTGTCCCTGCATCTGGATGACTGGCTTATTTCCATCCCTGTGAGGAATCTGCTTATCCAAGCAAGAGACTCCTTGTTCTAAATTTATTTGACATTGTGCATCACAGTAAATCCAGACAAGTCCAAATTTTGTCCTGTACAAATAATAGAGTTCATAGGAGCACACTTAAACACAAGTCATTAGACAGCAAAACTTCCACAGGACAAATTATCAGCACTTCACAGTTATGCTCAAATCATTCTTTCATCCCAACAACAAGCAGCGAGAATGGTACTTCATTTACTGTGTTCATTGGCAGCATCTATCACATTGGTCCATTTCACCAGATATCACATGATAGTCTTATAGTGGACCCTAGCTGTGCAGTTGTCCATCAATCTACAGCCAGTGTCTTTCACAATACATCTGACAAACATTTACAGAACTCAAATCTGCTGGTGGCTCAAATCCCTTATAATATTGCAGGGTTGCCCATTTGTCTGTTCTTAGCACAAAGCCACTGTGACCACAAACATTTCCCTATTAGGGTGGGGGAGGGGCACTACAGGGAAATGACAGTCCAAGGCACATTGTCCCTTCCTGAGACCAGTCTCCATATCAACATTCCAGCGATGAGGGCAGTCCTGCTAGTATTGCAGGCCTTTAAGTATTCCCTTCCTCAAGGACTAATAACTATCCAAACTGACGTGTCAGTAGTCTGGTACATCAACAAACAGGTGGAAACCAGGTCTTATCTATCTGTTACATCAACAAGCCATGAGGGGTTAGCAATGGGGATGTCTTCCAATTGCTTGCTTCTAGCAATGCACATTCCAGGGGAGTCCAGTGTTCTAATAGACAGCTTGAGCAGATCCATCCCTCCTCCCTCATGAGATGCCCCTCAGTCAAAAGGTGCTGGAATGGATGTTTTGCCACTGAGGTAAACCTTGCTGCAATCTTTTTGCTTCTCCTCAAAACACAAAATGCAGCAGGTTCTTTACCCTGATCTCTCTGGATGGGGAGTCACCCAGAGGTGCTCTGATCCACACTTGGCCCTCCATTTTTCTTTATGACTTTCCTCCGACCCTTGCCATCTCCAATTTTTTTCAGAAAGCACTAGAGAGGATGGTCACGGTGATCCTTATTGCCGTGTTTTGGCTAAGACACCTGTGGCCTTATCTGAAACACCCTCCATGGGTGCTGGATCCAAGTCCAGATCTCATTTCTCACACATCCAGCCTGCCTCTTCCAGACATTTGAATCCTCAAGTTAACTGATTGGTTTCTCCACTTCCAGTGATGGCTATGCAAACCAAGCTTTCTTCCCAATTTATCCATGTTCTTACTTCTTCACAGAGCATGTCTACTAGTAAGATTTACAAAAGCAAATGGAAACGTTTCTCTGTTTGGCATGTGGAAAGAAATTTAGACCCTTTTTGCCACTTCTTCCAGTAGTCTTAGACTTTCTAGCCCTTTTCAGATTTTGCTAGCTATTCCACTGTCATAGTCCAGTTATCAGATATTTCCAGTTTCCATATTTGAGAAAATCAGTCTCCCATGGCTTTCTTCACAGGCATCCTTTTTAGAGACCCTGCCCTTCCTTAGGTCAGTACTATTCTCCTTCAAGAACTGACTGAACCACCATTTGAACCCGTAGCCAAGGCAGAGCTCCAGTTCCTTGCATGGAAAATGTTATTTTTAGTGGCAATTACTTCTGTGTAGAGGGTATCAGAACTCCAAGCCCTTTCATGTAAACATTTGTAAATTGTTTTTCGTAAGGACAGAGATTTACTTTGAACCAGTCCTTCCTTTTTACCAAAGGTAGCTACCAAAACAAACTTTAATCGAAACATTAATCTACCAGTTTTCTTCCTGAAATTTTCTAACAAAGAAGAATACATGCTACATTTATTGGATGTTCATAAGCAGCTTTGATTTTACATGCACAGAATAAAATCATTCAGAAAGTCTAATCACCTTTTTTGTATCCTTTCCAACAAATAAACTGGGTCATGGAGTTCCTAAAGTTGCTTTAATCCAGGTGGTTGTCTTCTTGCATTACACATATATACAAAGAAGAAGGTCTGCCTTTTAAATAAGCCCGTCAAAGCTCATTCTACAATGACTGTGGCAGGCCCTACAGTCTTCTTTTTGCTGCAGCCACTTGGTCTTATGTTCATACCTTCATATCCCATTATTAATTGGATTTAATTTGCTGAGGCAGGACAGCCTTTCATTCAGCTGTTCTGTAGAATATCCTTCCATGAATCTACACAAGGCTTATATTATGGGGACTCTGTCCCTTCCATTGAGAAAGAGACGGAAGCGACAACATCGGATACAAAAGTTATGTACTTGACATAACAACAAATCTAGGATGTCTGCTTATGTCCTCCCTGAACTTCCCTCCCACCTTTCCCTCTGCCTGATTATGGAACTCATTGTTCATTTATGCTGGTTTGACTGGACTGACCTATTCTAAAGTCCCTTCAAGTACAAATTTAGCGATAGATCAGTTTCTGAGCATTCATGATCTATTGGATAATCCTGTATAGCATTACTGTTATTGTTGTTAATTTCATGCCATTAAATTTTTTCTGTTGGGCAAACTCAGTCTGTTGTAATGTTTGGCTTTGCAAGGGGTTATTGGTAAGGGGAGGACCCAGAACTTGGGATCCAAAGTCTTGAGTAGCCAAAAAAGGATCCTAGGTCAGATCCAAAGACCCATCTGTTCAGGAGGGGTGGAGTAGACAACACAGATCTATTGTGGTAAATATATAACTTTCATATATAACTGGGTTGGTGTGAG
>NC_056728.1:1764345573-1764570573 GCF_019279795.1 Protopterus annectens | reverse complement strand
ATCTGAAGTGTACACAGTCATCAAAATGGCTATGTGGACTTGTTAAGGGGGCTTTTTGTGGATGATGTGACTGACACTGCTATCATTTGATCAAGACCGACAGTCATTATTCTGGTATTGCAGGACTAATGTTTGTGTGAAGCAAGTTGGGATACTTTACTGTAGTATTCCATACACATACGACACATAGAACAAGATGAACGGTTTAGCGCTTTCATCTGTAAATACAGACTTCCTCATAACAACCATACAAACCATTTCTAAACATTTAAAAAAACTTTTTGGCGCCAAAAGACTACCAAACAACTCATTTAAAGTGCCAGTACATATAAGATGTATAACAAATACTATGGTGGAGAATAATAAAAATACAACAAAAATATATCAAAATGCATCAACACAGATATAAATATATATAATTCATAATGAACTATATCAGTAGTGCTGTAATACCGGACCTAGATATTAAAAAGTTTGATCATTGTAAGAAAACATTATTAACAATTGTAAATATATAAATAAATAAAATAATACATTTTAAAAAACATTGTTAAAAATACATGTATATGTATGTGAACATGAAATATTACATTGTATAAAATATGATGCATGTTTCTAAGTAGATGTTCGTACAATTAATAATCTTTATTTACATAAGTTGCAAAATTGGTCTAATTGAAATGTATTCATTAATACCAGGGAATCTTGTTGCATTTGTTTTTATTTGCCACACACATTCTCTTTTGCTCAACTGAGCTTTATAATTACCTCCCCTGGGAGAGATATGTATTTGATCAATAATGGCGAATTTAAATTTATGTGCCTCACCATATTTAATAATGTGTCTAGACAGAGCATTGTTCGTATCCTTCACCTTAATCTTGTATAAATGTTCATAGATACGCTTCCTGAACTGCCTCTCAGTTTTTCCAATATAAAAAACCATACATATCTCACACTTAGCTATATAAATTATATTTTTACTATTACAATTTCCCTTTTTGAAGGCAACAAATGTCTTATTAATATCATCTAACCTTATACCACGTACTTCATTAATAGCAGAACACTGCTTACAAGCGCCACATTTTTTAGTGTGGGTATTCTCATGCTTATTATGATGGACTTGCCTATTCAATAATTTCTTGATATTCATATCCATTTTAAACACAAAGCTTGGTTTAGTTCCTAATATATGAATGGTTTCATCACCCCTTAAAAAATTGTTCCAACTTTTTTCTATAATATTTCGAACACCTGTCACAAATGGGGAATATGTTAATACACATACCCTATTAAATTCACCATCTGACCTATTATTCCTATTGACGTGGTTACAAATCTTGTTACCCAGAACTGGTACAAATTTATTACCCCACTCCTTAATAACGTATGCTGAAATATCATTCAATAAGGGCATAGGATATCCTCTATTAATAAACATAGTTCTTATATTTTTTATTTCTTTCACCATGATATCATAATCTGATGTCATTCTAGTGACACGTATACATTGTCCCTTATAAATATTCTTTAAAAAATCAAGATATCCATTGGAAAAAGTTTGTTTTCTATAAATTTCTGACTGAAATCCAATATCATTATGTCTAACATAGGTATCAAGATATGCTACCCCCTCCACATTAATATTGTGTGTGAACCTTAAAAAATTACTAGTTGCATTAAGATATGTTAGGAACTCATTGAGTTTTTCCATAGGGCCATCCCATAATAGGAACATATCGTCCAAAAATCTTGTATAGTATGTAATATACTGAAAAAAACACTATTAAATATATGGTGATGTTCCCATTCAAGCATTACTAAATTGGCAAAAATGGGGGCACAAGCCGCCCCCATAGCCACACCTCTTATCTGTCTATAATACTCTCCTTCATAGTATATATAGTTGTGTTCTAATACTAGACTCATCATATCAGTTATTAAATTAATCCGATCCCAACTTAAACAGGAATGTCTTCTTAAGCTATCACAAAAAAATTCTAATCCCTGTTCTTTGGGAATACTGGAGAACAGGTCGATGACATCTATCGTAACAAAAATCAAGCTATTTTTCCATTTGTCCTTGGATAAATGGGACAAAAACATCCAGGAGTCCTTCATTACATGTGGCGTATGTTCATATATATGTTTGGCCCATGTATCTATTACCACCCCTGTATTAAATGTCTTTGACCTACTTCCAGAAATGATCAGTCTAAAAGGAGGGTCGGTAATGTCTTTATGTACCTTAGGGATGCCCACAATTGTAGCTAATATGGGAAATTCAATACTCATAAAGTTATGCATATCTCCTGTAATCATATTATCCACCAAATATTCATCTAATGCCAAATCTATTTTTTTTTTTTTTTTTTTTTTTTTATAGCCTATTTGAATTTCATTACCAGACACAATTTCATAATTACCAGAATCCACTAGAATACTTTGTACTTTGTTAATATAATCAATGGTGTTATATAACACTATACCTGCACCTTTGTCAGTCTTCATTACTCTAATGTCTTTATTCCATATAAATTCATCCAGACATTTCCGTTCTTTATCATTCAAATTATCAATATAAAAACTACTTTTTACTGCCCTATTATACTCATAAACACCTGAGCATACTTGTTCCTCAAAGTTTAGTACTTGTTTATTTGTAGGTGGAATAAACGTACTTTTCTTCCTAAATTCATATAACTTATCATTATTCGAATGATTATTTTTGAATAAAATCGCTAAATTTAATTTACGACAAAATAACTTAATCTGTATAATAGTGTCTACTACATTTAATCTCTCTGCAGGTATAAATTTAAAATCTTTTTGAAAAAGTGAAATATGTTCTTCCTTTATATCAAGGGTGGTATAATTAAATATTTTTAAATCATTACATACCAATACTTTTGGCGTTTTATCTTCCATGGTCGTCAGACCAATGCTATCATTGAGCATAGGATCATCATTATCTAATGAAGCATGTGACAAGTTATCTGTAATAGTGTACCTGCTATTTATAATCACCTGCGGTACTGATTTTTCCTCTGATAATTGTTCTTCTGGTGTGGTGTAAAATAACACCCCCCCTTGAAAATTCGTATCTGTTTGTTTATATTCAGTTATTGTTCCTTCCACATCATTCCTATATGTTTGCTCAGACTGCTTTTTCCATATATATGCTTTATTATCATGATATTGTTGAATATCTCTTTGTATCTTCCTATGTTTCCTTTCATATATTTTCTCAGCCCTAGTATCAGCAATCTTGTATTGTTTCTCATATAAATCTTTCCACTGGGGGAATAATAAATCAGTAACAATATCATTGTTTAACTTATCAACTTCTTCTATTAGGCCACTTAACTTCTCATCATTTTTCTTAATAATAAGTTCCATATATCTTATACCAAAACTATTGAATAAATTGTTAAATTCTGTTTGTGTTTCATAATCCAAACACACACCCATAGGTAATTTGAAAAACATTAGTCCCATAGGGACAATACCTAAAGCTATGCATTTAGATAAATAGGCATTATCAATTTTAATACTTTTAACAGCTAATAACATTTTACTCATACTAAAAATCATATCTTTCACTGTACCTTTTTTATTATTTACTTTCATATTATGTTTCCCATTCTCATTATATTTATTAGTATCCATAAAATCATATTCACTGTTTAAAAAATTGTCCAACTTATTAATATTACCGGTAGTATGCTGTTGTACTGACCCAGTAATCTGTAAGCCTCTAGGGCTTGATGTATTTAACACAGTACCTTGAAAAAAGTCCGGTTTATTTTTGTGTTTAGCTGTTGCTGCATAAGTCCTTACTGGCATCTGTCTCTTCGGGCGTGCACCCATTCTTTCATGCTCATCATCCACTTGAAACAGCAAAAAATCAAACGTGACATCTGGTGTACTGTCCTGCAAAACGGGTTCCAACACAGTTTTAGCTTCCTTAAGACTCTTTATTATATTGGTTGGCTCACCCTGTCCATTAGGAATCTCCATGCTGTTGATATTAGAGTCGCTACTAGCACGTAACGAAGACTGCTTTGCAGCAGCACTGTTATCAACTTTCCAATCTAACAGTGTCTTTTGTAGTTGGCCAACTACATCGGTTAACCGAGATACGTTATCCTTTAACAAATTTAGTTCAGTTTTAATACGACCAACTTCATCCTTGTCCAATAAGGTCACCGTCACTTCAGAAGTACTATCCATAGCTGCACAACAATTGCACCGAAAACGTAGAAAACAACTGGATAATCCATATATGAGACAAAACGCTGTCTCTGGCTATGTTTACAGTACAAGTGAACCGGACCCGGGCAAGAGAAGAGAATTATTTATTCCATACACATACGACACATAGAACAAGATAAACGGTTTAGCGCTTTCATCTGTAAATACAGACTTCCTCAGAACAACCATACAAACCATTTCTAAACATTTAAAAAAACTTTTTGGCGCCAAAAGACTACCAAACAACTCATTTAAAGTGCCAGTACATATAAGATGTATAACAAATACTATGGTGGAGAATAATAAAAATACAACAAAAATATATCAAAATGCATCAACACAGATATAAATATATATAATTCATAATGAACTATATCAGTAGTGCTGTAATACCGGACCTAGATATTAAAAAGTTTGATCATTGTAAGAAAACATTATTAACAATTGTAAATATATAAATAAATAAAATAATACATTTTAAAAAACATTGTTAAAAATACATGTATATATATGTGAACATGAAATATTACATTGTATAAAATATGATACATGTTTCTAGGTAGATGTTCGTACAATTAATAATCTTTATTTACATAAGTTGCAAAATTGGTCTAATCGAAATGTGTTCATTAATACCAGGGAATCTTGTTGCATTTGTTTTTATTTGCCACACACATTCTCTTTTGCTCAACTGAGCTTTATAATTACCTCCCCTGGGAGAGATATGTATTTGATCAATAATGGCGAATTTAAATTTATGTGCCTCACCATATTTAATAATGTGTCTAGACAGAGCATTGTTCATATCCTTCACCTTAATCTTGTATAAATGTTCATAGATACGCTTCCTGAACTGCCTCTCAGTTTTTCCAATATAAAAAACCATACATATCTCACACTTAGCTATATAAATTATATTTTTACTATTACAATTTCCCTTTTTGAAGGCAACAAATGTCTTATTAATATCATCTAACCTTATACCACGTACTTCATTAATAGTAGAACACTGCTTACAAGCCCCACATTTTTAGTGTGGGTATTCTCATGCTTATTATGATGGACTTGCCTATTCAATAATTTCTTGATATTCATATCCATTTTAAACACAAAGCTTGGTTTAGTTCCTAATATATGAATGGTTTCATCATCCCTTAAAAAATTGTTCCAACTTTTTTCTATAATATTTCGAACACCTGTCACAAATGGGGAATATGTTAATACACATACCCTATTAAATTCACCATCTGACCTATTATTCCTATTGACGTGGTTACAAATCTCGTTACCCAGAACTGGTATAAATTTATTACCCCACTCCTTAATAACGTATGCTGAAATATCATTCAATAAGGGCATAGGATATCCTCTATTAATAAACATAGTTCTTATATTTTTTATTTCTTTCACCATGATATCATAATCTGATGTCATTCTGGCGACACATATACATTGTCCCTTATAAATATTCTTTAAAATATTTCTAGGATGGCTACTAGAAAAATCAAGATATCCATTGGAAAAAGTTTGTTTTCTATAAATTTCTGACTGAAATCCAATATCATTATGTCTAACATAGGTGTCAAGATATGCTACCCCCTCCACATTAATATTGTGTGTAAACCTTAAAAAATTACTAGTTGTATTAAGATATGTTAGGAACTCATTGAGTTTTTCCATAGGGCCATCCCATAATAGGAACATATCGTCCAAAAATCTTGTATAGTATGTAATATACTGAAAATAAACACTATTAAATATATGGTGATGTTCCCATTCAAGCATTACTAAATTGGCAAAAATGGGGGCACAAGCCGCCCCCATAGCCACACCTCTTATCTGTCTATAATACTCTCCTTCATAGTATATATAGTTATGTTCTAATACTAGACCCATCATTGGAGTAGTTGGAATACTTTACTGTAGTATTGCTTGTGTTTAAGAAAATCAAAATACATTACTGTGAACATTATTTTCATTACAGTCATATTTGGCATTAATGGCTGAATGGGGGCTGTTGGCGAATACTGTATTTTTTTGAGTTAAGCAGTCACTGTTTTGGCTTTGCAGAACTTATGTGAATTTGTGTGATGCCAGCTGGAATGCTTTAATGTGTTTGTTTTTTAACACAGTCATCTGGGCAGTGCACAGTCAAAGTGTCTCTGATGAATATGGAAGTTGTCTGTGATGAAAATGACTGTGTATGTGTGTGTGTGTGTGTGTGTGTGTGTGTGTGTGTGTGTGTGTGTGTGTGTGTGTGTGTGTGTGTGTGTGTTTGTGGAAGGAGTTGCACTGTGTCTAAAAGTAGCAAGTTTGCCATAATTTTTTTCACTTTCAATCACAGTTAGTTAGTAACTGTCTGTGCAGCTTGTATGTGATATAATTGATCATTGGCACAGTCTTACAGTGCTTTGTTGCCTGGTTGAATTTTTGGCTGTGTTTCCTTTGGTATGGAGTCTAACTTTACTCCCTGTCTTTGTGCAGATTTTAGCCAAGTGCTTTGGTTTCCTCTAACTAGCCTTCAGCTGTATAATGTATGCCTTTGGCCATTTGTGCTTTTACTTTCATTACAGTCTTACACCTTAGGGATACACAAAATATAAGTATCTTTTTTTTGGAGGCGTATGAAGGTGAGTACTGTTTCCAGCTAGGATTTATATGCTTGTTATTTATTTGTTGGTATTTGTTTACTGCAACTGACCTTTTTCAGTGGAGGCCCAGGGAGAAATGCTCCACAACTGTAGTACACAATTGAGGAGACTGGAATACAGAAAGCAACTAGAATTCATTAGTAGCAGGCATTTACATTCAGTTATAGCAGTTGGGTATTTACAGAAAATGTTTATAATTCTGTTATATTACGTTTCTTATAGAAGCATATTACAATTCTGCTGTAATATATGACTAATATAGAGACAATTAAAATTATAATTTAGGGAAAAGTGCAATATAAAAAGTTGAACATATATGCATTGCTAGAGATTGAATAGCAAAATGCTGAGTAGGGTAGCCACACTCAGTCAGGGAAGTGAAAGATGTGGAATTAACTTGGTGTGAAGCAAGAACAAATGCAGGAGCTGCTAATATATTGTTTAAGTAGTAATTTTAAATGTATTCAATGTATTTATTTGTTTTAGCTGAAGTGGCAGGGAGTTCCAAAGTTTTGACACATAATTACAGTTTAGAGAGTCAACTGCAAAATTGTTAGATATGGTAGTAATCATGTCAGATTGCATTCTAGAGTGTAGATCCCTAGTAGATGTGTCATAGGATAATGTGCAAGTAGGGGTAGTTTTCATTTTGATAGACGAGATTATGCTCTAAGAAGTTGTGTGTATAAGCCAAGTAGGGAGGTAATTCAATCTATTTTATCTGATTAAAGGGTATACAGTGGTGTATTGTATACAGAATGCTGGCAACAGATTTGGCTATTTTATTAAAGCATGTGTCAGGTTTCATTTTGTTTTTTTGGGAATTAGAGATAGATAAAGGAGTGAGGGAAGGAGGTAAGAAGAGCCAATATTTCTTCTGTCAGAGTTTGTCAGTTTGTAGCTCAATAAAGAGTGCCAAGTTTCTGGTGAGTTTTCTTGATAACTTGTAAGATGTTTTGACCAAACATGGGATACTTGTGTATAGTAGTAACATCAAATAATTTGTGTGGTATTATTTCATTTGTGTTGCTGTCACTTGAGAAGATGTGCAGATTGTGGGTTTTTTCTAAACGCTTTTTGGGTAAGACAACTATTTTGCTTTCTTTGGGGTTAAGAGCAAATTGTCCTTAGACAGCCATGATTCAAAAGATGCAAGGAAGTCGTGTGTTATTTTTTTGTATCTCAGAGAGGATTAAGGCAGTGCAGATAAGAGTGCAATCACTTGTATACTGCATTATTCTTGTCTGTTTGGAGATTATTTATAAAAGATGTTAAAAAGAAGGGGGCCTACAACAGAACATTGAGTAGCTCCAACTAATAATGGCAGAAATGGAGAAAGGTTTTGTTCCCATTTAACAACTAGTTCCATACTGGAAAGATAAACAAGAATAACAGACTCCAGGAACCAGAGCTAAAATGCAAGTGCAAACTACAAAAAAAAAAAAAACACCAACAATAATCTCAGCACCCGGTAGAAAGAAGATTCTCAGAAAAATTCTCCAACAAATTCCTTTATTTAGTACTTTCGTCCTACTAATAGTCAGGGACTTCATCAAAATAAACTGTTGAAAATATAAACAAAATAATTATACAATGACCCCCCCATTAATATTCCAAAACGTGCACGCTGATTGGTCAGCGTGCCCGTTGTAAATCCGACTTATACTAATGGAAAACGTCCAGTTGCCTGGACTTTTTCCATTAGTATAAGTCTTGATTTTTTTTGTGTTTTTGGTAGCAATGGAGAACAGAAGAGCTCCATTTCTGTAATCTCGCTATGTTAAACGAGTTTAAAAAAAAGCAACGGAGATCTTCCTTTCTCCGTTGCTTTTTATAAAGATATCTCGCTATGTTAAACTCGTTTAACATAGCGAGACAGCTTTAAAAAGGGGAACAGAGATCTTCCTTTCTTTGTTGCTTTTTTAAAGCTATCTTCGCTATGTTAAACTCTTTTAACATAGCGAGACACTTTTAAAAAAGCAACGGAGATCTTCCTTTCTCCGTTGCTTCCACACACAGCTCTGATGTACTGCGTAAACATACACATGCGCAGTACATCAGAACTGCAGACAGCTGTGGAAGGGCAGCACGGAGGCATTATACAATGCCATTATGTAAGAAAAGTATTTTTTTTTCTTAAATAATGTCATTGTATAATAGCAATATCCCACTTCTGGGTGTGGGTAATGCTGGATTTACCCACGGTTGTCTTTGTTTGGCCACTCGGGCTTCGCCCTCATGAACAAACCACACCAACCGTGGGTAAATCCAGCATTACCCACGCCCAGGCGTGGGTTATTGCTTAAGTAACCACTGATGTCACATGATATATAAATTAATTAAAGACACATAAACCTTATATTCCCAAACAGTAAAATGAATAAATGCCTAATAAAAGTATATTATTTAGTTTATTATTTAATCTTTCTCAGTCTTCTGTTAAAAAAATAATTTTATATCAACAGTGTCATTTATCTCCAGAAGTCTATCAGCTTGCAGTTTGATTTGTCATTTGGTTTCCTGAGTTTCTAACCTATTCCTAAGATTGCTCCCCCCATAATCACAAGTTCATGTTCCAATACACAAAACAAAAATTTCTTATTAAGTAGAACTACAAATAATATATCTATAACGATCATAATTTACATTTTTGTTTTTTATTGCATAAATATGCTCTCTGATCCTATCTGCAATTCTTTCAGTGGTTATCCCTACATAATTCTGTACAATATGCATGGTAAACTAACCCTATTGAATTACAGTCACAATGAGCAAACATATAAGTAGTTTACTAGGAATTTTGTAAATGGAAAGAAATATACCCATGAGTGTTTTATTTATTTTATTTAAATAAATAAATGAAATTAAATAAATATATAAATATATAAACACTGAATCAGAATTCCCTTTCAGAATATTCCAATTTTTATATAAAAGAATCGTATTAGCTATACTATCAGCTGTTATACTCAGTTTAAAAGAATTAGTCAAACCAATATTTTTTAGAATTAGAAATGACTGTTTTCCCCTTTGGGCATCCTTGATAAAGTATAGGCAAAAATTTGTTGCTCCTTTCCTTAATATCCTATATTAAAGGGGAGTATTATACGGCCTCTCTAATAACATCTTGGTAATAAACTTAACTTCACTCAAAAAAAATCATTCTCTTGGGTAATCATCCTAAATGCTTAAATGTCCCATCCCCTCAGTATGTGCTTCTCTATAAACCCTGTATGATTGCTATTATAATGTACTTAACTATTCATAAATATTCATAAATTTCCAGGGCCAGTGGCGCAATGGATAACACTTCTGACTACGGATCAGAAGACTGTAAGTTTGACTCCTGCCTGGCTTGGTTGACACTTTGGATGGCACAGTGTTGCAGCTGTAGCATTGTCGCCTCACAGCAAGAGGTTCTCCGGTTCGATTCTCATCTGGAGTGCCTTCTGTGCAGAGTCTGTATGTCCTCCCTGTGTTCATGTGGGTTTTCTCCAGGTACTCCGGTTTCTTCACATGTTACAAAGACATGTTTCTGGAGCATTCTTCCTGGGCCTCCGCTGAAAATTGGCTTTGTTCCAAGTTGGACATTCCTGGTAGACAGATGTTAAATAAAATAAATTAAATAAATAAAGGTAATTTTCCAAGATATCTTACTGTTGAATACCCAGTGAATGGTATCCGTCTCCAAAGCAACATGTAAAAAATGTATATTGGTCATGGTAGGCCCTGTAGTAAACTTCAATAAGAAGTGGTCTAGTTTAACTGTAATAAAATCTAAAAAAAACTTCAATTAAACTCCCTCTCCAGAAAAAACAAATCAAATCATCCACAAATCTCTAATAAAAAGAAATTGTAGAATGTAGAGCTCAATATTCATTATGTTACTATCCAAGTAAGTAAATACCAAATTGACAAAAGAAGGGGCTACAGTAGCCCCCTTCACCTATTGATAATACTTATAATTAAAAAAAAAATCCAATAATATCTCTGTTAAAACACAAATAGTGTTAATAAACCCGTTAGAAACCTTAGTAAATTTAGACAAGCATAATCTCACAAAATCAACACCTTCATTAATCGGAATATTTGTAAAAATAGACTGTATGTCTAAGGTAAACATAATGTTTTCCTCACCTTTAAAAGTATAGTCCTTAACTTTTTTTTTTTTTGGTATAGTCCTTCACTTTATCAAAAAATCCCAAGAATCCTTTAAATAACTATCCAGCCCTTGAGCAATAGGGTTTAAATCACTGTCCAAAATTAGGGAAATACTTTATTAATCAACCCAGGTGATTAAACTATCATCCTGAAAGGTGGAACTAAAGCCTTTTTATGATCCTTATGTATACCTTGTGTATGCCAAACATCACCCCTAACCTTGGATTATTAACATACATAAAATCAAATAACTCTTAACTAATATATCCTTGGCTAAACAAATCAAATGATATGTTATAAATATATTGAAAGGGCTTGTATATTTTAAAGAATTGCTATTCATCATAACTAGATAACATTAATTCAGTAGCCTGAACATATTCATGTTGATACATAACAAAACTTCCATCTTTATTGACTTTCATGGGCCACCGATTCAAATTAGTTAGCTCCTTGGCCAATTTACTCTCTTCAAAGTTCAAGTTGTAATATCTAATGTTAGCATCATGATCTCAAATCAAAGAAATCTCTTTAACACATGCATCATGAAAAGCTTGAAGGGTGAGTTTAAGAAGTGGATTGTAAATGGATGGTTTAAACAAAACTCTACTGCTAGCATCAAAAGACTTCTAAAGGTAATTTAAATTCAGCTTCCTAATGAACAACTTCAGGTCAACTAAAGTATTCACTGTATTCACCCTACAGCTGGGTGTAAGAAAACCCATATTCAAACAGCTTAAAATGCCTTTCAGAAAAACACGCACTCGAGGCCCTTCTCAGTATGGAGAACATCGATGTCTGTGCTGTGACAGAAACCTGGTTCAAGGCTCCTGAGAGCACCCCAGCACTATCAGGTTTCACCTCATATCATACGTTCCGGCCCCAAAATCCGGACAACACCAAGAAAGGAGGGGGGGTGTCCATATTCATAAAGGACACCCACACCTCAAGGTTGGTGGCAACGCACGATGCATCGGAGACCATCCAGGTGCAATTAACCATAGGCAAGACTGCTCTGCAATTTGTAGCATGTTACAGGCCACCCTCTCAAACTCAGGAACCTCACATGGCCATCCTGAAAACAATGGAGGGGATAAATGTATCTCCAAACACCATCATACTAGGTGACTTCAACTACCCTAATATAGACTGGGAACACTACTCAAGCCCAAACACTCTAGCCCAAAGGTTCCTGGAGTTCATAAACTCAAATGCCATGGAACAACTAGTCACCATCCCCACAAGAGGAGAAAACATACTTGATCTCATCATCACGAACATGGCATCACAATGTTCAACACCGGAAGTATACCCCTCACTGGTTAGATCAGATCATAAACTAATCTCGCTGGAGGTCCTCATCCCGCCCCACCTGAAATAAAAAAGACCACAGTGAAAAACTTCTCAAAAGCCGACTTCACACTTCTAAAAACTAGTGTGGTCTCCTTTAAGGCCCCTGAGCCAGTGGTAAACATTACTCAAACCGCTGAATCACTTACAAATGCCTTCTACCAGCACCTACAGGACTGCATGGATCAGGCAATCCCAAACAAAACTAAGACTCTTTGTACCAAAGGCAAGCGTCCAGTCTGGTGGACCCCAGCCATAAATAAGCTCTACAACAAAAGGAGGAAGCTACTACAAGATAGAGCAAAATCCTTGAAAGGTAAGACACCTTTGATCATTATAAGTAAAAAACTAAGAGCTCTCATAAAATCATCCAAGGCAAATTTTGAGAGAAAAATCGCCAAGGACTCAAAAGACAATCATAAGGCCTTCTTTAGCTATGTTAGAAACCTAGGAGGAAACTCCCAGATATGCTCAGAATTAGTTCAAAATGATGTGAAGATTACTGAACCTACACACATTGCCAACATACTGGCTGACAGGTTCAGTGCAAACCCCCCCCCCCAAAAGGAGAGATATCTATACCAGAAGATTGTAGTCCCCCAAACATCTCAAAAGCCCAGGTGAGAACTGCTCTCTCCAAAGCAAAAACACAGCATCCATGGGACCGGATGGTGTCCCCGGCTGTGTGCTCCACGAACTCAATGAGGAATTAAACCCACAGTTAGGACAGCTGTTTAATCTTAGCCTCACCTCAGGATACGCACCCAAGGAGTGGCGCGGCGACTGTGGTCCCACTTCACAAGGGCGGTGCCTCCACCGACCCTGGAAATTACCGTCCCATTAGCTTGACAAGCCTTATCTGCAAAGCCATGGAGAGGATCATAATGGAACTCATAAATAAAGACATAGGAACTTGCAGACTTTGGATCCAACCCAGTTTGGCTTTGTCAAAGGCAGATCATGCCTTTTAAACTTGGTTGACTTTTTCGAGACAGTCACCAAGGCCATTGATGAAGGAAAGGCAGTCCATACAGCCTACCTTGACCTGGCAAAGGCCTTCACACAATACCCCACTCAGGTATCATCGAAAAACTCATCAGCTTGAATGTAAACCCATACATCACAAGATGGGTTGCAAACTGGCTAAGTGACAGAACCCACAGGGTCAGAGTTGCTGGAGCCATGTCAGACTCAAAGCCTGTCACAAGTGGTGTCCCACAGGGCTCAGTCCTGGGTCCACTCTTGTTCGGCATCTACTTTTCTGAAGTACAAGCAAACACAGGAGGGTTATGGCTGACAAAGTTTGCAGATGACTGCAAACTGGGCCATAGTCGAAAACACATCTGACACAGATATCCTTCAGAAGGGCCTCACAGAAACGGATAACTGGTGCCAGAGCCATGGCCTAAAGTTAAATGCCAAGAAATGCATAGTCATACCCTTCGGGAAAAACAAGGTTACCCCTAGCTACCATATAGGTGGCAATCCACTGAGCACAGAAGAAGTCATCAGGGATCTGGGGACCCAGGTTGACAGTAGCCTTCGCTTGACACTCATGTTGCTAAAGTAGTTAGGAAAACCTTCTACATTGCCCACCTGATCATGAAGGGATTCACATCTAGATCAAGGGAGGTCATCGTCCCCTGTACTCATCACTCATTAGACCTATGATTGAGTACAATGCCCCATTCGAATGTATCTGACCCGACACCTGCAGCAGCTGGAAAGGCCCCAAAAGTTCCTCACCAAAAGGATAAAGGGTCTCAAAAATATGTCTTATGCTGCCCGACTGAAAGAACTCCAGCTCTATTCAGTCTCATACCGCTTGCTCAGAGGTGACCTGTGCCTGACATATAAGGCCATGTCAAACCCTGATTTGATGAATATGCTTCACCTCAAAAATCTAGATCCCTCAGAACCACAAGGGCGGGAGACTTAAACCTTGACACGGTTATTAATAGAACGTGCTGGAGGGACAGATTCATCACCCAGAGACTCCCTATGCTGTGGAACAAAATCCCGGTACATGTGAGGCAGAGCACCTCGCTGGCCTTGTTCAAGAGGAATCTTGACCAATGGATGGGGGATCGCAGATATACCCCAGGGATTACTTCAGTGTCACTGCTTGACAGAGGCACAGCAAAATAATAGGCATAGTTTTATTCAAAGTACAGGGTGGCGAAAGCCAAATAACTATGGGCTAGGCTTATAAATGCCCTTGGGCAGATAGCCTAGTATGAACCTATGAACCTATGAACCTATTTGTTAGTATAATTAAAATATATCACTGAAAGTCAGGAGACCCAACAGTCTTGTCCAGAGTTACCGTTTGCTGTACTCGTATGTATAATCATTCCATTGTATGTTTCTTTTCTTGCATGTAATGTTGTTCCCCAAATTCTGAAAGTTCTTTTTGTGGTGCTAATTGCTGGTTGGTACTTGCGGTCCCTGTTGACCATACTTCTGGGCATTCATCTCCAACCTCCTTGGATGTGTGGGTTCTAAAAAGATCTTGTGTATTGTCACCATCTCAGCTAAAACTTATGCTTGCGCTTGACCAACAAGGGGGTCACATGACCTGTGAGGAGGAGGATTAGCGCATTCATTACTATAAGCCGTTTAATCAGTTCCATATTATAACAACGAAAAATCCTAATCTCGACCGCTCACATGAGTGAAAATGCAAATACGCGATGTTGGTATTTTATGATCGCACTACAGTGAAGATCGGAATACTTGCCCTCTCCACACTGTAGTGCGATCTCGGAGTTGGAATATATATTTGGGGGGGGCACAGTCCCCCCGCAATAGCGATTTTGAGTATTTGAATTTTCGCTCATGTGGGCAGTCGAGATTATGATTTTTCGTCTTTATAATATAGACCCATTTGATCACAGGTAATCTTTATCCTTTTCCTTTCAAACAGTGTTTTAACATACTGAACAATTGTGGTGAAACACTCATAATCACCCCAAACATTCCTAAATTGAGTCATTTTATGAATGTTATCATCAAGTTGTTTAAGCTCATCATTCAGTACCTTAATAGTTAAGTCATTAGGCTTAATAAGCAGTTTGAGTAGTTGTAACCGAGCTATATTAAAGAATTCCTTAAGTTCATTATAAAACACATCATTCTCCTGTAGTCCTATAGGATAACTTAGAAAAACTAAGTCCCTTGGGAACTATTTTCAAACTATGACAATGTTCTAAACATAAATTGTCATAGACAAGAGCCTGATACCTTTTCAATTTCTTCTCATACTCCTTAATGCTGTCTTTAAAAACAGAGTTGCAGCTCGAAGTTTGACTAACGGCAGCCACACAAGTTTTTCCGGCAACAATTCTGGCCAATGTAGAAAAAAACACAAGGTTCATTTTAGTGTTAGCAGTTGGAGCAGACTAAAAATCAGTCCTGTTAGGAACATTTTCATCAGTTTCATTAACTAAAGCAATAACAGAATCAGTTTCATCAATAAACAAGTTCTCAGAAGAGTCTGAAGACAAACAAACCCTTGCAAGTGGATTGAATTGTTGAGACAGCAGTGAAACAGAAGACTGTATACCTTGTAGAACTGTAGCTATTTTTGTGAATAACAATTAAATATCTCTGGAAATGGATGCATGAAAAAAATTCAAATTTGTGTCCGAACTACTACTGTAACTAGAAGATCTAGGCATACCTGGTAGAGCTGAGAGTTGAACCAAACACCACCAAACTAAAATAAAAACAGATTCCAGGAGCCAGTGCTAAAATTCAGCCGCAAACTACAAAAAAAAAATGTCTGTGACAATCTGAGCACCCAGTAGAAAGTAGACTCAGAAATATTCTCCAACAAATTACTTTATTTAGCACTTTCATCCAACTAGTAACTACAGACACACAACTGTTGAAAATGTAAAGAAAGTAAATACCTAACAATATAACCTCTCTTCTAACCCAGCACACTCTATATCTGTGCATTTATTACTGTAATTCAGCATGGTTAGTATATCTTGCATATTGTACAGAATGTAAATGTTTTTATGTAGGAATGACCACTAGAAGACTTAGAGAGAGGGTTAGAGATATGTTTAAGTTATAAAAAGCAAAAGCATAAATATTGTTGTTTATAGACATACTGTTAATTGTTTCTACTGAGAAGATGTTGTTTTGTGTATTGGAAAATGAACCTTGTCATTATTGGGTGGGGGTTGATTTTAAGAATAGGTTAGAAACCCGGGACACCAAAAGACAAATCAGATTGTATGCTGATAGATTTCTGGGGATAAATGACACTGTTAATATAATTTAAAAAATCAGAAGACGTAGAAGGATTAAATAATATACTTTTTAATCAGACATTTATTCATTTTATTATTTGGGAATATAAGGCTTATGTTTCTTTAATATAATTCATGTATCGTGACTTGTCAGGTGGTCATTTTGTTTGGTATTTATTTTGTTTACATTTTTAACAGTTTAGTCTGATGAAGTCCTTGGTTACCAATTAGATGGAAGCGCTAAAGTCATTTGTTGGAGAATTTTTCTGTGAGTATGCTTTCTTCTGGGTGCTGAGATTGTCATTGGTTCTTTTTTTGTACCTTGCTATTGTAAAGGTCACTGTGAAACCAGGAAAGAGAAGTGTGTGTGATGCCAAAAGAAGAAAGTTAATGATAGGAGTTTTTGATGAGAGACTGTGTCAAATGCTTTGGAGAGGTCAAGGAAAAGGGATGACAGAATATTGCCTGCATTTCTGTATAGGTTCATTGTATAGCTACAGTTAATGAGGGCTGCTGTTGTACAATGCTGTGGGCAAAATTCGTGTTGAGTTTTGGAGAGGACATTATCACTCAGATGTTTAAGAACATGAGAGTGGATGCATCTTTCCAGAACTTTTGCTAGAGGATATTTTGATATCCTTGCAAGCATTTGTCTCTGTTTTGTTAGCTTTGAACATTAAACTTTAGACGCAGCTTATTTTTCCTTGAAAGAAACGATAATACTAAATTTATTTCCTTACTCATGATTTTTGTTCAGGCCATCATTAGATCAAAAGGTTGTTAAAAAAAAGCTCCTAGTTGCCCCCCAGAACATCTAGAACTCTATGACTTCTAGAAGCCTAGTGTCCCTCAACTTAATTCATTTACTTCCTCCACACTTATTACAGCGAAGTCTTTGCCAGTTAGGATGTGTTAAAAGGATCAAGGAAAATGTTAGAATGTAAGACGGTGTGAAATAACAAGAACATGTGCTCTATTTAGATGGTGTGTGTTTGGAGGGGTGGGGTACAGAGAAAATACAGAATGGGACCACTGTGCAACAGGTAGGTCCCATGGATTGCTTTGTCTAGGGTTCCATTTCACCTTAATTTGGCCTTATTGATTGCACCCAGGCATAAGAGTTCTATATAGTCAATAAAGTGGATATAATAAGTGTGTACTGAGGCAGGCTGCAGATAAAAGTGACTGAACTCCTCTTTTTCTTTTCCTGAAACCAATGAGCATCACTTCCATTCTCATTTGGCTTCATGTTACTGCGTGAGCCCCTCTTCTAATGGTCAACCTTAAAGTTATTGTATCTCAAGTATTATTTCTCCCTTTCTCGTCTTTTCTATTGAACTCAAATAACCAATAAGCCCTTATTTTTAAAAAAGTCTCTGCTTCAGGCCAGCTGAATGTGTAAAATCTTAGAAAATTTCCTTCTGCTACATGGAATCAATTAACCTTAGTTAGTTAGTTAGAAATGAGTCTAACTTTTTTTCTTAAGAGCATTATTTCCTGTAGCTTTTATCAACTTTTACAAATGTTAGCATTATAGAGAAAATGGTGGAGAAATCAACTTACATGTGTAGTGTTTACAGTGTGATTAGAACATTTTTTTTTCATTTTTTTTCTAGAATTCAGTTTTGTTCCATGTTATTTTAACTCCACTGTTGGAGTCAGCAGCTGTTTCCCCACAATTACTGCATCTTGTGGCCTTTGATATATGCATTTGTTTTGTCATAAGTTGCTTTCTTTATGTTTGTTATGTATTATCCCCACATCTGTCTGTGGTATACCTTAACTTCTCTTTTCCCTGCAGACTGATATACTATGCTTTTTTTGGAGTAAGTGCTGTGGCTTAGAAGGGTATTTTTGTTAAAATTCTCTTGTCAAACCTACTTAAAAAGCCCAGTTGAGCTAAATTGCTAGCCCTATATCTCAAGGGCAGTAAAATAGATATGTTCTGATTTCTTTAACTGCTACAACAGCTACACACTTAGAGAAAGTAAGTTCAACTGCATGACTTGCATGACTGAATGTGGTTATATAGGTGGCCTGCATGACCTACAGGACATCCCAAATTTGGCTGAGAAGCTGCATCAACTAACCACTCATGTCCCAAGTTCTGACAGAGGCTGCAGAAATCTAGACAGAAAGTTGTACCTGTCATCAGTGACTAGAGGCTTATGTAGTCTGCACCATGTTCCTAGAGATGACACTCAGTATGTAAGGATTCAGACTGCATGAAGGCCCAGTGAAGGTAGTCAAGCATGACAAGCATTTCGGTAAGGTTAAAGTAAATCTCAGAGAAAGGAGGCTGAAGGTGACAGATCAACCTCTGTCTAGATGGGATACCAAAAACCATGAAGGTAAAGAATTTATGTTACCTGGAAGTGCATCCGAAAAAAGACCACTTAAGCTAAACCATGCACAACCATTTGTTATTGAGAAGGCTCACAGGATCTTCAGTTCCCCACCTTGTAAAGGCAAATTATATTCAAGGTATTAAACTTTGCATATCATCCTAGAATCTTGTCTGCTGCAACAGAAGGCAGACTATTCTGACTTGGGGGGAACATGAGGTCAGGCTACTTGAAGATTTCTGCTTGGCTGCTGGGCAGAGGAGAAGGAGGGCATTCACTGAAATAAACACCAGACTTAAATTTCTAGTAAGACTTATGGTAAAATGGAAGTTTCAGGGGATCACTGTCAGTACATTTCAAGAAGCACAGCAATTTTTTACAGCTTAATTTATCAAATGAAACTGGATAATAATGTGTTCTATGGTGCAAAGAGAACTCTAGGTCAGAATAAAACATTGATTGCTGCAAGAAAGTTATGGGTCTGGAAAAAATTGCAGCTGTGCCATCCTTACCCTCTAGCCAACTTGTAGTGAGTCCTGCACTGACAGACTATTTAGGACCAACAACTTATGATCATGAGAACATTCATTTGTAAAAGAGAAAACAAACCATTACAATTTTTTCCTTTATACACATTACACAAACATATTTTTATCTTTATAATTATTCAACTTAACATTGCAAAGACTGTTCAAGTCCTGCCTTCCCAGCAATATCACTCCTGCTGAACATTATTCTGTATGTATTGCTCCATTATTATTTATATGTAGCTTACACCTTCACTTTTCTGAAGACCCCACATCCAGATCTTTTATCTCATTTACAACATTCAACAATTCTGTTACAATTTGTTTTGCATTTGATTTCCATTTCCTCGTAATTGCTTTTTTGGCAGCCAACATTAAACTTTGTAGGACCTTACGATATTTGAGCAGTTCAGTTTCTGTATCTCAGCTGAAAAGAATGATTTCCATAGTCAAAGTAAACTGCGCTCCCAACATTTCTGGCAAAGAACCCTGTAGGGAATTTCTAAAACCCATCAACTTACTACATTCACAGAAAACATGTTTTCAGGTCCCTTTCTCTTTCCCATCACACCTTCAGCAATTGCTGTCTACATGTAGAAAAATTCTCTGGAGTCTACTTGCGGTATGCTGTACTTATGCAAACACTACCTATGCAAAATTCCTGAAGCTAGATTTTTTGCATACTTGGGAGCCATGTGCATGTTACTATCCAGAAGTTTTCCATTCTAAATCAGTCTATCTTTCTAAATACATTGCTTAGGCTGTAAATCATCCAGCTCATTATTTAAATTAGTGGACTGTCTTTCAGATGTTCATCGTGTTTCACTGTTGCAGTCATGACTGTAGGGTTCTCCCCTGCTGGCAGGCAGTCCTCGGTCGGCCATAATCCCAAAGTCTGGGTCCGGCGTCGGCTGTTCAACCGTGCTTCCTGACATCAGAGCGCCAGGAGTACAAAGCTGACAGCTGACGCCATCTTCTCCAGTCTTTCTTGCCGTGCGGTGATAGCAGTTCGCAAGTGCCGGTCGGCTGACTCCTGACGATTTTTTCTGATAAACTTCAGTCCGAAGACTTTCTTCTCCACTCAAAGCTAAGTACCCGTTGAAACTTTTCTTGCTCCAGTCCGATGTCAGAAAAAGTTAATAATTGCATTTCATGTGGGAAGCAAATACCTCATAAGGATTTTCATTCTTACTGTATTCCTTGCTTAGGCCCTGACCACGACGTAGCTAGTTGTCGGTTTTGTGCTAGATTCAATCAACGTACAATTAAGCGAAGGTACGATTTTGCTTTTCATTACTTCAGTAGGCGCTTTAACTATAAAATGTCGTTGGATACAGTTCCGGCTACCGGAGTTCACAAATGCCGCAAGGATAAAGACAGGCCTCCGAGGTCCAAATCTGATGATAGCGCACAAGTGGAGCCAGCTTCAGGTTTGGCCATCGTCAGTGAGGCGCCTTTGCAGCCCCTGCCGTCGGCCATTTCAGAACCGATGGCCGAAACGGACTCTCATGAGAAGCCAACAAGGCCTTTAAATATCTCTATTGCAGGACCTTTGGACAATGCTCCTTCGGATGGGTCCGGAGCTGCTGTGCAGGTACCGGCTTCCGAAGGGGTTTTCAGGCCTACTCAGCTTATAATAAAGGCAAAGCCAAAGACAAAGGCAAAGACTCCTTCTAAATCAAAGACTGCAACACAGGCCTCTTCTGAACCGGCTCCCAAGTCACAGAAACAGTTACTCAAGATGGCAGAGGATTTACTTATTATGATTAGGGGTTCACATCCCCCTCCAGATAAAAGGCCAAGGCAAGATGTTTATTATGATTCCTCTGATCAGGCTTCTGTTTCTTCAGTTTCCTCTTCTGACCAGGAATATTCTTTCCCTCCTTATGAGGATTCTGATGCTGAGGAATCTATTCCCTCAGCTTCTCCCCCTGAGGATTTCTCTTTTGGGGAAACTTTGCATGAAATGAGGGAACATTTCCACTGGGAAGGACAGGAGTATTCAGAATCTAAGAAAAGACTAAGGGGTTTTCTTCTTCTCCCCCAACATAGACCCCTGGCTATTCCTCCTGTTTTGGATATTGTGGATGATACTTTTTCGAAGGCTAATTTAACCCCTGATTCTTTCCCTCCTGCTCCTGTCAAGGCAGATAGATATTACAGGGTTCCTGATTCACACCAGTTTTTAAACAAGAACCCTTCTGCTGACCCTGAAACCATTTCTCAGGGCCCTAAGGGAGTTAAGGCCGCTTCTGCCAAAAATCCCATTCCCACTGAAAAGGACTCTAGATCTTTGGAAAGATGGAGCAAAAAAGTGTACACTTCTGCTACCTTGTCCATCAGGGCTTTAAACTGTCAGTTCCATATGCTGAAATACCAGCAATTTCTCTTGTCCGTTTTAAAACAAAAGCTTTCTTCCATTTCTGCCTGTGCAGATGATAAGGAATTACATGACTTATTGCATGCCACTGAGCAAGTTGGAAAGTATGGTTTACACTGTGGATTTGATGCCCTGGAGGCTTCTTGTAGGGCTGCTGCCTCCGGCACAGTCATTAGAAGGCATGCATGGCTAAAGGAACAAAATTTGCCAGAACAAGTGAAAGCTAAATTATTGGATGCTCCTGTTCAGCATAATGTTTTGTTTGGATCAAAAGCTGAAGAAGTGATTAAAAAGATGGAGGATAAGGTGAAATCCATGCAAACAGTTAAAGATTTCTTACAAGTACAGCCACCAAGATTTAGCAGAAATTGGCCTTCTAAAAATTGGTCCTTTCCCACTTCAGACAGGCCTCAGAGGGTTAGATATAGACGCTCCAGAGGAAGGCCTCAAACACAAGGTTCTTATAGACCAAGGCAGTGAACTGCTTCCACCCCTAGGGGAGGAGAGGACAGGTCACAAACTCATAGGAAACAAACTCAATGACTCACTCCGTTAGGCTGCAGGAACTTCTTGCCTGGAAGCCTCTCTCGGAGGAAAACTCTCTCTTTTTTATCAAAATTAGACTCATATAACCCAAGACAAGTGGGTTCTGGATGTGGTTCTAAGAGGTTACAAATTCCATTTTCATACCCTGCCAAGGCCAAGCGGATGGCCAGACCTTCCAAAACATCAATGGACAGAGGCCTTAAACCAGCTGGAAGCTCTTTTGGCTATGAAAGCCATAGAACTGGTTCCACTTTCAGAGATGGGACAAGGTTTTTACTCAAGGCTCTTTCTAGTCCCCAGGAAACAAAACTCATGGAGACCCATTCTGGATCTGTCAGTCTTGAACACCTTTCTAGAGATTCCAAAATTCAAGATGCTTACTCTACAGCAGCTACTTCCAATGCTGTCCAAAGATGCTTGGATGGTAACTTTGGATTTAAAGGAGGCATATTTACACATTCCCATCAGGCAGGAACGCAGAAAATACCTCAGGTTCAAGGCCGGATCGAGGCACTTTCAATTATTTGCACTGCCCTTTGGATTCTCTACTGCGCCCAGGGTCTTCACCAAATGCCTGGCTCCAGTAGTAGCTTACTGCAGACTCAAGGGAATTCAAATTTACCCTTATCTGGACGATTGTCTAATTCAGGCAGACAGCAAGGATGTCTTACTCCAGCATCTAGAATTTGTTCAGAACCTCCTCAAGTTCCTGGGTTTCTCTGTAAACATAAAAAAGTCAAATTTGACACCCTCACAACAGATAACTTTTCTGGGTGCTCTTCTAAACACCACAACCCAGATGGCATTTCTAACATCCGAAAAACAGTTACAGCTGGCTTCAACTTTCAAAACCTTGGCAACCTTAACTCAGCTATCTGCAAGGAGATTCCTGCAGACTCTGGGTTACATGGCCTCCTGCATCCTTCTCGTACCATATGCAAGACTACACATGAGGAAAATACAGTGGTACCTAAAAAGTGTATGGTCTCAGCATTGCCACAGTTTAGACATACTGATCTCCGTCCTTCCTTGCCTTCAAAAGGAATTTCTTTGGTGGTCCAGGGCATGTACACTAAACAAAGGGAAACCCTTCTGTCTGCCTCCTGCCACTCAGATTCTAATCACGGACGCCTCGGATTATGCTTGGGGAGCCCATTTTCAGGGCAAATGTCTGCAGGGCCTTTGGACAAAGGATCAGAAGCACCTGCATATCAATTTAAAGGAAATGTTAGCTATCCAGGAAGCTTTACTGGCCTTCAGGAATCTTTTACATCCAGGACAACTACTAATACGGACAGACAACACCACAGTTATGTGGTACATAAACAAGCAAGGGGTATCTCATTCCTACCCCCTTTGCAGACTAGCCATGGATCTATGGAACACAGCTCTAGCTTGCAATCTGGACCTTCAGGCTCAGTTTCTACCAGGGAAGCTAAACTTCCTGGCAGACAGTCTGAGCAGAAACCTTTCGGATCCACACGAATGGATGCTGGACACCAAAATATTCAGGATGATAACAGCAGTCTGTGGATGTCCTCACATAGACCTCTTTGCATCCCACCTCAATCATCAACTACAGAATTTTTGCACAGGACTTTCCACAAAGAAGCTTGGAAACTGGATGCCTTATCATTCAGTTGAAGGAACCTTTCGGGATATGCCTTTCTGCCTCTTCCTCTTCTTCCACGGGTATTATTAAAGATAAAACAGGACAAGCCCAAGATGATAATCTTGCTGGCCCCAAATTGGCCTCGACAGTTTTGGTACCCAACTCTAAAAAACCTATGTCTGGAGCCCCTTGGGTTTTACCTCAGTCTCCGAACCTTCTGTCCCAACATCAGGGTCAGGTTCTACACTCTCATGTCAGAACTCTCAGCCTGGTGGCCTGGTTAATCCAGGGCCTTTGATGTCTTCTTTCCTACCCAAGCAGGTTATGGATGTCATTTTGGAAGCCAGACGTCCTAGTACTAGAAAATCTTATGCAGGAAAATGGAAAAGATTTTGTTCCTGGATGCAGGCTCAGGATTCTGATCCTCTTCTTCCGAACATTCCTTTAATTTTACTTTACTTGACAGATCTCTTACATAAGGGCCTCTCTTTCTCTTCCATTAAGATTCATGCCTCTGCTATTTCTGCTCATTATAATACAGACCCTCCAATCTTTTCCCACCAGCTCATGAGACAGTTTCTCAGGGGAGCTAAGAACTTGAGACCTCCTAGATCTCCTCCCATTCCTGCTTGGGATCTCAACTATGTCTTGGAAAAACTGACCTTGCCTCCTTTTGAGCCTACCGCCTCTTCTGACATCAAGTTTTTATCTTGGAAGACAGCTATTCTGTTAGCCCTAACCTCTGTCAGGAGAGTTTCAGAGTTACAAGCTCTTATGGCTGTGGAGCCTTATATTATTTTTCATCAAGACAGAGTGTCTTTGAGGACTAATCCTACCTTCATGCCTAAGGTGGTTTCCAAAGTTGCTTTAAATCAGACTATCCACTTGCCTACCTTTTTCCCCACTCCTCAAAATAAAGGGGAAAGGCTCTTACATTCCTTGGATGTACACAGACAACTACGTTTTTACCTGGACAGAACCAAGGACATCAGGAAATCAGAGCAATTGTTTGTTTTTTATGCTTCAAGTTCCCAAGGTAAAGCCATTTCAAAACAGACCATTTCTAAATGGATTGCTCATGGAATCAGATTTTGTTATTCTCACCATGGAAAGCAAATCCCAGGGAGTATACGGACTCATTCCACCAGAGCTGCTGCCACTTCTGCGGCTTTTCTCAGGGGAGTTCCTACCAAGGACATTTTGGAGGCTGCAACTTGGAGTTCAGTGCATACTTTTTCTAAGCACTGCAATCTACCTCTCTACTCTAAGTCTAGGGCAGGCTTTGCCTTTGCAATCTTGCAGGGCCTTTTAGCCGCCCCTTCTTCTTTATGACCACCTCCCTTTCTTTCAGCTTTGGGATTCTACCCTACAGTCATGACTGCAACAGTGAAACATGATGAACATAGTACAGTTGTGTACACCTACCATAAATGTAGATGTTCGAGTGTCTTCACTGTTGCAGTCTGGGTTTCCCTCCCTCCTATCCCCTCTTGTTTTTACTTTTGTGTGGTTCCTTTTTTCACCTTTCTTCTGAGGTGTATTTGCAAAGGATATGGGACCTTTTTCATTTTGAGACTCCTGACATCTGGGGCAAGAAAAACTGGAGAAGATGGCGTCGGCTGTCAGCTTTGTACTCCTGGCGCTCTGACGTCAGGGAGCATGGTTGAACAGCCGACGCCGGACCCAGACTTTGGGATTCTGGCCGACCAAGGACTGCCTGCCGGCAGGGGAGAACCCTACAGTCATGACTGCAACAGTGAAGACACTCGAACATCTACATTTATGGTAGGTGTACACAACTGTACTTTCCTACTTGTCATAACACCAGGTGGTCTTTTTCTGCTGAGGAGTATAAGTTATCCGTTCATTTTTTTCCACTAAAATGTCCCTTATTAGATCTTCTCTACTTAATTCTACTTATTCTTTTTTCTAGTGTTGGTCAAAGGGGAGGAATTTTTGCATCTTACTTGGGGGGTGTTTGCCATTCCTGACATCACTGACCTGTACTCTTTGCTGTCTAACATTTGTAAAACTACTTGCTGATTGGACCTATGCCCATCTCATTTTGTGGTGACACCCCTTGAGGCCATTTGCCCACTTATTTACAAGATCATCACTACCTCTGTTAGGTTTGTTGTGTTCCCCTGTAGATTGAAAGAGGCATTGTTGACCCCAGTCCTTAAAAAAGTTGGTTTAGATTCAGATGATCTCATTAACTATCATCCTATTTTGAGCCTTCCATTTTGAGAAAGTAGTTTACATTCAGCCGGAGTCATTTTTGAGTAATCAGGCCATTATAAACCTGTTCTAGTTTAGATTTAGGGCAGGACACAGAACTGAGACAGCTCTCAGTAAAGTTTTTAATGATCTCCCAGTTGCAAGGTATTAGAGTTGCTCTCATTGGAATTTGATTTAGTGGACCATTCTATCCTTTTATATTGATTAGAGCATTATTGTGGCCATTCTAGAACTGTCCTAGATTGCTTTTCTTCCTAATTATCAGGACATACTCGGAGAGTTGTTTCAAGTATGAATTTTCCTTCTCTCCTCAGACCACAAACCAGTTTATCACCACAGACACATCAGGTTGTGCTTGGGGAGCAGTTTACAGAGGAGAAAGGGTGCAAGGTCAATGAAATTCTTCAGACAGACCAAAGCACATCAGTTGAAAAGAGGTGTTGGCTGTGATCTATGCCTTCCAGTCTCTCCATCAACTTTAGTCCGTAGGATCTGTTCAAGTGATTGACTACCATAGTCATATGGTAAATTAACAAGCACAGAGATACAAATCCTATGCAGGCTGGCAAAAGTGGCTTGGGAGTGAACTCTTCAGCATTTCTTTATACCCTAAGCATCTTAATTCCCATCTAAGCAAAACATAGTGGCAGACAAGATGAGTAGGACCAGAACAGGCCCTCATAAATGGAAATTGAATGAAGGGGGTCTTCCAGGAATTGATCCAGCTGTGGGAACACCTCAAATTGGTCTGATGTTCTTTGTGTTTCACTGTTGCAGTCATTACATTTGGGTAATCTGCTGGCAGGTTGCCCTCAGTCGGCTTGATTAACAAAGTCTTGGGTCCTTCGTCAGTTGCTGTCCCTTCTTCCATGACGTCAGGTCATCAGGGGTATAAAACATGCATCCAATGCCATTACATCAGTCTTTCTTGCCGCGCAGTGCCCGAAGCAGAAGCAGTTCGCAAGTGCCGGTCGGCTGACTCCTGAAATTTTCGTTTTCGAGTTTCAGAACCGAAGTCTTCAACTAAAAGCTAAGTACCCTGTTGGGGAAACTTTTTCTTGCTCCTTACCAATGTCAGTAAAAGTTAATAATTGCATTACTTGTGGGAAGCAAATACCTCATAAGGATTTTCATTTATACTGTATTCCTTGTCTATGCCCTGACCACAATGTACCTTGCTGTCGGTTTTGTGCTAAATTTAATCAACGCACTATTAAACGTCGGTATAGTTTTGCTTCTAAATATTTTGGCTCACGATTTAATTATCCAGAAATGTCGTTGATTAACAGTCTGACTACTGGAATACCTAAAAAATGTAAAGAAAAAGACAGAGACAGACGGTCGAGGTCCAAAACTGATGACGACGCTTCTCCTAAGCCAGTCGCCAGTTCACCGGTACTTAGTGAGATGCTTTTGCAGCCCCTGATACCCGCTACTTCTGATTCACAGACCTCTACTGAGACCCATTCAGAGTCCGGTATGCCGCAAGATGTTTCAGTTGTGGAACCCGCAGATGTCTCTACCTTAGATGGGTCCGGAGCCGCTGTGCAGGCACTGGCTTCTAAGGGTGTTTTCAGGCCTACAGATTTGTATATTTGTCCGACGCCATCTTCAAAACTAAGGCCAAAATCTAAATCTATGTCTAAACAACCGATGCCTGGGCCACATGTGCAGGCCCCTGTGCCTAAAAAACAAATGATCAAAATGGCTGAAGATTTAATTACTCTGATCAGGGGTAGCCAACCCCCTCCTACTAAGAGGCTTAGGCAAGACATTGATTATGAATCTTCTGAACTGGATTCTATTTCTTCTGACTCTTCTAATGAACAGGATTTGTCTATACCTACTTATAAGGACTCTGATGCAGAAGATTCCATTCCTTCTACCTCTCCCCCTGAGGGTTTTTCTTTTGGGGAAACTTTACATACCTTAAGGAAACATTTCCACTGGGAAAGTCAGGATTTCTCTGAATCTAAAAAGAGACTTAGGGACTTTCTTCTTCTTCCTCAGTGTAGGCCTTTGGCTATACCTCCTGTTCTTGACATTGTTGATGATGTTTTTTCAGAATCTGGTATGGCTCCTGATTATTTGTCTCCGGCTCCTGGTAAGTCAGACAGATACTATAGGGTTCCTGACTCCCACAAATTCCTTTTCAAAAATCCTATTGCAGATCCTGAAACCATTTCTCAGCGTCCCAAGGGCATTCAGGCCTCTCCTGCTAAAAATCCTACCCCTTCTGACAGAGATTCCAGGGCGCTGGATAGATGGGGTAAGAAGGTTTACACTTCTGCAACCTTGGCAATCAGGACTTTAAACTGTTGATTTCATATGCTTAAATATCAACAGCATGTTATGGGACTGCTTAAACAGGGAATTATGTTAATTTCTGACTGTGTGGAAAATAAAGATTTACAGGATTTATTGCATTCAGCTGAACAAGTTGGAAAGCATAGTTTGCAATGTGGTTTTGATTCTTTGGAGGCCTCCTGCAGGGCTGCTGCAACTGGGTCTGTATTAAGAAGGCATGCTTGGCTCAAAGAGCAAACTCTGCCTGATCATGTTAAAGCAAAATTGTTGGATGCTCCTTTACAACAGGACCGTCTTTTTTGTAATAAGGCTGAAGAAGTTTTAAAAAAAGATGGAAGATAAAGCTAAATCTATGCAAACTGAAAGGTTTCTTACAAGTACAACCTCCAAGATTTAGTAGGCACTGGCCTACTAAGAACTGGTCCTTTCCGGTTCCTCCGAGAGCCACTCAAGTCAAACCCAGACATTTCAAAGGCTCCAGGTTTCAGTTACAAGGGACCTTTAGAACAAAACAATGGGGTGCCTCCACCTCCAAATCTGGAACCAACAAGGCACCTCCCTATGGTAAACAGTCTCAATGACTTCCCTCTACCCTTACCAAGCACTTATCTTTTAGCCGCCCCTTTGGGGGGAAAGCTGGCACTTCATGCAAGAAACTGGCAACTTATAACCCAGGACAAATGGGTTTTAAATATAGTATCTCAGGGATACAGATTTCATTTCCACACGTTGCCAATCCCAAACGGATAGCCAGACCTGCCCCCACATGAGTGGGCAGAAGCCCAGAAACAAGTTCTGTCCCTCATGAACATGAGGGTACTCAACCAGTACCAGAAGAGGAAAAAGGACAAGATTTGTATTCAAGACTTTTCCTGGTACCCAGAAAAGACAAATCATAGTGTCCAATTCTGGACTTATCTACTCTAAACACATTTTTGGACATTCCAAAATTCAAGATGCTGACTCTTCAACAGTTACTTCCTATACTAGGCAAAGATGCCTGGTTGGTAACTCTAGACTTAAAAGAGGCCTACCTGCATATCCCAATCAGGGAATCTTACAGAAGATACCTCTGCTTCAAAGCAGGCTATTTGCAATACCAGATGTTCTTAGTGTTTCACTGTTGCAGTCATTACATTTGGGTAATCTGCTGGCAGGTTGCCCTCAGTTGGTCTGAATAACAAAGTCTTGGGTCCTGCATCGTTTCTGTCTCCTCTTCCATGACTGCAAGTTGTCAGGGGTATAAAACATGAATCCAACGCCATTTTATTCAGTCTTTCTTGCCGCACGGTGCCTGAAGCAGAAGCAGTTTGCAAGTGCCGGTCGGCCGACACGTGAAATTTTCGCATTCGAGTTTCAGAACCAAAATCTTCAACTTAAGCTAAGTACCCCATTGGGGAAACTTTTTCTTGCTCCTTACCGATGTCAGTAAAAGTTAATAATTGCACTACTTGTGGGAAGCAAATACCTCATAAGGATTTTCATTTGTACTGTATTCCTTGCCTAGGCCCAGATCATAATGTGCCTTGCTGTCGGTTTTGTGCTAGATTTAACCAACGCACTATTAAGCGTCGGTATATTTTTGCTTCAAAATATTTTGGATCCAGATTTAATTACCCTGAAATGTCGTCGGTTAGCAATCCGACTACCGGAGTTCACAAAAACGCAAAGAAAAAGACAGAGAGAGACCCTTGAGGTCCAAAACCGATGACGAAGCCTCTCCTAAGCCAGTCGCCGGTTCACCGGTACTCAGTGAGGCGCTTTCACAGCCCCTGATACCTGCCACTTTTGAGTCACAGGCCTCTACCGAGACCCATGCAGAGTCCGGTATGCCGCAAGATTCTCAGAGTATTGAACCCGCGGATGTCTCTCCCTTGGATGGGTTCGGAGCCTCTAAGCAGGTACCGGCTTCTGAGGGTGTTTTCAGGCCTTAACATTTTTATGTAAAACCAACGCCAGCTTTAAAAACGAGATCAAAAACATCTTCTAAGGCAAAAATAACGATGCATGAGCCATGTGCTCAGGCCCCTATGCCTAAAAACCAGATGATCAAAATGGCTGAGGACTTAATTACCTTGATCTGGGGTTCCCAACCCCCCCCGCCCCACTAAGAGGCCTAGACAAGACACTGATTATGAATCTTCAGATCAGGTTTCCATTTCTTCTGATTCCTCTTCTGATCAGGAATTTTTAATTCCACCCTATGAGGATTCAGATGTAGACGAAATCATCTCATCTGCATTTCCTCCTGAGGATTATTATTTTGGTGAAACCTTGTATACTTTAAGGGAAAATTTTCATTGGGAGATTCAAGATTTCTCTGAATCAAAAAAGTGGCTTAGGGATTTCCTTCTTCCTCCTCAGCATAGGCCTTTGGCTATACCTCCTGTATTAGACATTGTTGATGATGTGTTTTCAGAATCAAGCATGGCTCCTGATTCCCTACCTCCGGCTCCTAGTAAGCCAGGCAGATATTACAGGGTTCCTGACTCCCACAAATTTCTATTCAAAAATCCTGTGGCTGATCCTGAGACTATCTCACAGGGCCCCAAAGATGTAAAGGCCTCTACAGCCAAAAATCCTACCCCCTCTGATAGAGACTTCAGGGTGCTGGATAGATGGGGAAAGAAGGTTTACACGTCTGCAACCTTGGCAATTAGGGCCTTAAACTGCCAGTTTCATATGCTTAAATATCAACAGCATGTTATGGGCTTATTGAAACAGAAAATTATGTTGATTTCTGATCGTGTGGAAAATAAAGAATTACAGGAATTATTGCATGCAGCAGAACAGGTTGGAAACATATTTTTACAATGTGGTTTTGATTCCTTGGAGGCCTCTTGCAGGGCCGCAGTTACTGGATCTGTGATTAGAAGGCATGCCTGGCTCAAGGAGCAGAATCTGCCTGATCATGTTAAAGCTAAATTGTTGGATGCCCCTTTACAGCATGATACTATGTTTGGTAATAAGGCAGAAGAGGTTTTAAAGAAAATGGAAGACAAAGCTAAATCTATGCAAACTGTAAAAGATTTCTTACAAGTGCAGCCACCCAGGTTCAGTAGGCACTGGCCTACTAAAAATTGGTCCTTTCCTGTGTCCAACAGAGCCTCTCAAGGCAAATCCAGGTGCTCAAAAGTCTCTAGATACCAATCGCAGGATTCTTACAGGTCAAAGCAATGGGGTGCCTCCACCTCCAAATCTGGAGGAAACAAAGCACAACCCTACAGTAAGCAGTCTCAATGACTTCCCTTTACCTTCACCAAGCACTTATCTTTTGGCAGTCCCCTTGGGGGGAAAATTAGCACCTCATGCTCAAAATTGGCAGTTAATTACCCAGGACAAGTACGTATTAAACATAGTATCCCAGGGGTACAGATTTAATTTCTATACTTTGCCAATTCCAAGCGGTTGGCCAGATCTGCCACAAAATCAATGGGCAGAGGCTCAGAAACCAGTTACATCCCGCATGGATATGGGGGCTATTCAACCAGTACCAGAACAGGATAAAGGACAAGGTTTTTATTCAAGACTGTTCCTGGTACCCAGAAAAGACAATGCCTGACGTCCAATACTGGACTTATAGATTTTGAACATGTTCCTGGACATTCCAAAATTCAAAATGCTGACTTTACAACAGCTACTGCCTATGCTGGGCAGGAACGTTTGGTTAGTGACTCTAGACTTAAAAGAGGCATACCTGCATATCCCATTAAGGGAATCGTGCAGAAGATACCTCCGCTTCGTTGCAGGTTTTTTGCATTACCAATTCTCTGCACTGCCCTTTGGCTTATCTACTGCACCCAGGGTCTTTACAAAGTGCCTGGCACCAGTAATTGCATTCTGCAGACAAAGAAGCATACAAATTTATCCTTACCTGGATGACTGTCTCATTCAAGCAGAGAACAAGGACATTCTTCTTCAACATCTGGCATTTGTAAAAAGGATTCTAACATGCCTAGGGTATACAATAAACTAAAAGAAATCACAACTGGTACCCTCTCAAATAATTACATTCCTGGGTGCAAGCTTGAATACAACTGCCCAGATGGCTTACCTTACGCCAGACAAACAAAGGCAACTGACGATATACTTCAAACAGATGGCAACAAAAACCCAGTTATCTGCAAGACAAATTCTGCAGGCTTTGGGATTCATGGCATCCTGCATTCTACTAATTCCATATGCAAGACTGTATATGAGGAAACTTCAATGGTACCTAAAAAGTTTATGGAGTCAGCATTGTCACAGTGTGGAAACAATGATTCCTCTCATTCCCTGCCTACAACAAGAGTTTCTTTGGTGGGCAGAGACTTGTCACCAAAACAAGGGACAGTCATTCACTCTACCCCCTGCCACCCAAACCCTTACTACAGACGCATCAGACTATGCTTGGGGGGCCCACCTGGATTCCATATGCATTCAGGGTATATGGAGCCCAAAACAAATGCGTCTGCATATCAACCAGAAGGAGATGCTAGCTGTTCAGAATGCTCTGACAGCCTTCAATGACTTACTTCATCCAGGACAACTACTGATAAAGACGGACAACACCACTGTTATGTGGTATATAAACAAGCAGGGGAGCACACACTCCTACCCCCTTTGCAGATTAGCCATGGCATTGTGGGACACAGCCTTGACTTACCAAGTACATCTTCAAGCTCATTTCCTGCCGGGAAAACAAAACACTCTGGCAGACGACCTAAGCAGAAATTGTATGGACCCGCATGAGTGGAAACTGGATCCACAAACCTTCAGCATGGTAACACAGAAATGGGGGAGCCCAGACATAGATCTATTTGCCTCCCCTCAGAATTATCAACTGGACAAATTCTGCACAAGGACTTATCACAGACAAGCATGGAAAGTGGATGCCCTATCCTTCACTTGGAAAAACCTGTCAGTCTATGCCTTTCCCCCTCTGCCTCTTCTCTCCAAGGTCTTACTGAAGGTCAGACAGGAAAAACCAAAAATGATCCTAATTGCTCCAGACTGGCCTCGCCAGCACTGGTACCCAATTCTAAGGAATATGTCTCAACTCCCTCCTTGGTACTTGCCTCAAATACCTCATCTACTGTCTCAGCAGAACAATCAAATTCTGCACACTCAGCTCCAAACTCTGAACCTTGCAACATGGCTGATCATTTAATTATTCAAACAACACCTCTCAGTAAATCTGTGATGGATGTAATTTTGGAAGCCAGAAGGCCTAGTACTAGAAAATCTTATGCTGATAAGTGGAAGAGATTCTGTAAACGAAAAAAATGAGCAGGCAACGGATTCTTCAACACTTTATTCTTGTAAGTGCTTTCACTGACACCAGTATATCAGCTTCTTCAGACTAAATGAAACAACTTGCTCACAGTCTCCCAGTTTAAAACTTCCTCAAAAGATTCAAAGCCAATGAACTGATCGCTGCAAAAATTATGTCATCTTATACATTCAAAGTTAAAGCAACATTGCCTATTTTTAAAGTTTAAAGTGCTATCTGCTATAAAAAAACATCCCCATTATGGGAAGGAAAGAAAAAACATTTACAGACATTATTTAAAATCAGAGCTGACCATGTACGCCTAAGTCAACAAGTTCTATACCACCTAATAAATATTAGCACTCTCATTATACAAAAGCCATATCTTCTTCTTCTTTCGGCTGCTCCCGTTAGGGGTCGCCACAGCAGATCAACAGTTTCGATTTCCTCCTGTCCTCTGCATCTTGCTCTGTCACACCAACCACCTGCATATCCTCTCTCACCACATCCATAAACCTTATCTTAGGCCTTCCTCTTTTCCTGTTACCTGGCAGCTTCATCCTTAGCATCTTTTTCCCAATATACTCTGCATCCCTCCTCAGCACATGTCCAAACCAACGTAATCTTGCCTCTCTGGCTTTGTCTCCAAACCTTCCAACCTGGGCTGACCCTCTAATATACTTATTCCTAATCCTGTCCATCCTTGTCACACCCAGTGCAAATCTTAACATCTTCAACTCTGCCACGTCAAGCTCTGACTCCTGCCTTTTTGTCAATGCCACTGTCTCCAACCCGTATAACATAGCTGGTCTCACTACCCTCTTGTAGACCTTCCCTTCCACTCTTACTGGTACTCGTCATGTCACAAATTACTCCTGACACTCTTCTCCACCTACTCCATCCTGCTTGTACTCTCTTCTTCACCTCTCTTCCACACTCACCACTACTCTGAACTGTTGATCCCAAGTACTTAAACTCATTCACCTTCGCCACCTCTACTCCCTGCATCCTCACCATTCCTTTATCCTTCCTCTCATTCACACACATGTATTCTGTCTTAGTCCTGCTGACCTTCATTCCTCTTTTCTCTAGAGCATATCTCCACCTCTCCAGGGTCTCCTCCACCTGTTCCCTACTCTCACTACAGATCACAATGTCATCTGCAAACATCATAGTCCACTGGGACTCCTGTCTGATCTCGTCTGTCAACCTGTCCATCACCATTGCAAATAAGAAAGGGCTCAGAGCTGATCCTTGATGTAATCCCACCTCCACCTTAAATGCATCCGTCACTCCCACTGCAGATCTCACACTACCCTTGTACTTATCTTGTACCACTCTTACATACTTCTCTGACACTCCCGACTTCCTCATACAATACCACAACTCCTGTCTAGGCACCCTATCATATGCTTTCTCTAAATCCACAAAGACACAATGCAACTCCTTCTGACCTTCTCTGTACTTCTCCATCAACACTCTCAGAGCAAACATCACATCTGTAGTGCTCTTTCCTGGCATGAAACCATACTGCTGATCACTAATCATCACCTCCCTTCTTAACCTAGCTTCCACTACTCTTTCCCATAACTTCATGCTGTGACTGATCAGTTTAATCTCTCTGTAGTTACTACAGCTCTGCACATCACCCTTATTCTTAAAAATCGGTACCAAAACACTTTTTCTCCATTCCTCAGGCATCCTCTCTCAGATAAGTATGAGGGTAGTGTGACAGAGGTGAGGTTGGCATAATGGTTAAGGTGTTTACCTTACAGACACAAGGTGCAGGGTTTGATTCTCACATGAGGCAATTGGCTAGGCTTAAAATGGCCCACAAGGGCACTTAGCCTAGTACTAATCTATGAACCTATGAACCAAGATTTCATTAAACAATCTAGTTAAAAACTCCACTGCCATTTCACCTAAACACCTCCATGCTTCCACAGGTATGTCATCTGGACCAACAGCCTTTCCGTTCTTCATAGCTATCCTTACTTCCTCCTTGCTAATCCACTGCACTTCATGATTCACTATCTGCACATCATCCAACCTTCTCTCCCTCTCATTCTCTTCATTCATCAACTCCTCAAAGTACTCTTTCCATCTGCTCAACACACTCTCCTCGCTTGTGAGTACGTTTCCCTCATTATCCTTTATCACCCTTACCTGCTGCACATCTTTACTAGTTCGGTCCCACTGTCTAGCCAATCAGTACAGGTCCTTTTCTCCCTCCTTAGTGTCCAACCTTTTATACAACTCTTCATACGCCTTATCCTTAGCCTTCGCCACCTCTCTCTTTGCCATGCACCTCATCTCCTTATACTCTTGTCTACTTTCTTCATCTCTTTAACAATCCCACTTCTTCTTCGCCAACCTCTTTCTCTGTATACTCTCCTGTACTTCTTCATTCCACCACCAGGTCTCCTTGTCCTCCTTCCTCTTTCCAGATGTCACACCAAGCACCCTTCTAGCCATCTCTCTTATTAGCTCTGCTGTAGTTACCCAGCTGTTCAGTAACTCTTCACCGCCTCCCAGTGCCTGTCTTAACTCTTCCCTGAACATCACCTCACAATTACCCTTTTTCAATTTCCACCATTTCATCCTTGGTGCTGTCCTCACACACATCCTCCTCTTCTTGATCACCAATGTCATCCTACAAACCACCATCCTATGCTGCCTAACTACACTTTCCCCTGCTACCACTTTACAGTCTCCAATCTCCTTCAGATTGGCCCTTTTACATAAGATATTAAACTCTAAACTCGAAAGTTATGTACCATAATATTAAAATCTGATCATGTATTAAATTTATAAAAAGAACTAAATGAATACGCTAAATGTAAATAAACTCACAGGTTATGTGTCTTATTCATAGGTAGGTACTAGGCTATCGGCCCTAGGGCCCATACAAGCCTAGCCAAAAAATGTATTCATGAAACTAAAACACATTAAATCTATTGTGTCACATGTAAATAGTATAAAATCATATACTCATCTCTGTGTTATTTCTAATGTCTACCACATGTTTATACATTCTGTTAAATAAAGAAAATCCTGAAAGAAGTTTGATTATTATTATACACAAAAACCACCAAAGCCCGAAAATCAAGCATGTTTTTGGAATGCACAATACAAACTCGTTGAGACAGAAGATGTCATCAGGGGACCATAGTATTTGTATGTATAGTACAGAACATTACTACCTAGTGAGGGCCCTCAGTTTTAATAAACATTTAATAGATAGGGCCTCATTCAATCCAGGGAAAATGTGTGCTGCTGTTCTAACTTGCCATTCTAGTTCTGCTTCTTCCAATTTGAGTTCCCAAGGTCCACCTCTCTGTTTAAACTCAATTTGTTGTAATACTACAAATGTAAAACGGTGATCAGGAAAAACTGAGCTGTGTCTAGCTAAAGCATTAGTGTTTATTTTATTATTAATGCTATACTGATGTTCATAAATCCTTGATTTTATCTTCCTCTCAGTTTTTCCTATGTAAAATGCCTCACATTAGTCACAGGTAGCTACATAAACTGGTTTACTATTAAAATTTCGAACGGCACTCCGTCAACTGTGCTATAGTCGGCAACAGAAGTTCGAAAACGTCAAATGTCAAAGTTAAAAAATCAATCTAGGAACGGTTTTAACATGGGTCGAGGTAGGTGTTCAGTATTATTCTGAACTACAAACATCTCCCCTACCTCAACCCATGTTAAAACCCATTCCTAGATTGTTTTTTTGAGTTCGCAATTATCATTTTCGAACTTCGTGTTCGACTATAGTACAGTCGACGGAGTGCCGTTCGAAATTTTAATAGTAAACCACATAAACTACCCCCCTGAGAATCACAATTGTATCTACCATAAATGTGATATTCTCTGTGTCTGAGTTTTACTTTGTTATTTTTATGTGCCTACATTGATGGCATCTGCCAGAATTATTCATGCCCAACTTCCTTCTAGAAGTTCTGGAGGACCTTTCAACTAAACATTTCAGGTTCAAACCCTTTCTAAAAGCCAATTGTGGGGCTGAACTTAAGGAATTTAATTGTGGGGTTGAACGTAAGGAATTTCTAAGTTGGGTATCATCCGAAATGAAAATCCAGTTTTTGTTGATGATCTCCCTAATGACACAAGCATCTGTTGAGAAGGTGGTTAATAATCTAATGGGATGGCTAGGAGCCTGTATGCTTCTAGTACCAAGGGCAATTCACTCTGTTCTACTATGGAACTCATGTCATAGCCTTTACGTAACAAGGGTCTAAAATGGCCCAAGACTCTTTCCAATAACTTCCTCAAAAATTAATTCAATAAAGGCACTTGGGTAGCTTCTCTTACAAAACATAGTTTTTAGTAGTTCGCATTCTAAAATAAAATCATCATAGTCTGAAACCATTCTGGCTGCCCTCACTGCTTGTCCTTTTACTACTGCTTTTTTTTTGGTGCAGTGGGTGGCAGCTAGTAAAATGTAGAAATTAATTAGAGTATGTGGGCTTACGGTAAATGGTGGTTCTAAACTGGTGATTGGAATGATCCTTCTTGAGGTGTATATCCAAAAAATCAATGTGCTTGGTCCCCACTTGAAAAGTAAAATCCAAAAAATGTGTAAAGGATTTAATTTCCATAATAAAAGACTGGATCAGAGCAACCTCCCCATTCCACAAAAAGAACATGTCGTCCTGGTACCTAGTGTACCAGACAACATGTTCCTTGAATGACTGGTGGTTAAATAAAAAGGTTCTTTCCCAGTACGCCATCACACTGTTTGCGAAACTACTACCACATGCAGCTCCCATTGCCACCCCACATTTCTGTAGAAAAAGTTCATTATTAAAATAAAGGAAGTTATTGGATAATACTATTTCTAAAAGTGTTTCTATGACATAAATCTCCTGGTTATCTAAACCTTTAAGGTGAAGGAACTCCCTAACCCATTCAATGCCAAGTTGTTGGGGTATTACAGTGTATAAATCCTTGACATCTACCATAAGAAAAGCTAAATTCTCATTAAATTCTAAATTGTTGATAGACTCAAGGAAATGCCAAGAATCATGGCATATTTGATCTTCTAATTTCAGCACTGGTTTCAATTTAGAGTTGATGTACTTGGCACATGCATAAGAAATGGAGCCCCTACCATCAACAATAGGTCTAAAATGTGGATTAATCAAATTTCGTAAGCTAAATTTACAGTTGTTGATGGGAGGCCACTCAACACTTACAGATAGTCTCAAGCTTGTTTAACCCTCCCCTAAATGATATATTGTGTCAGTCTGAAAAAGCGTGTGAAACTGACTTCAGAAGAATGTTTTTTTAAAAATAGTTGTCATCTAAACAATTACAAGAACATATCGGCTGAAGAGAAGAAATTTTATTGACTTACTGAATATTTGCCAAGTTCGAGTCAAGAAACCCTATAAGGGTGGAGGACTAGTGTTTATGGACCAACATGATTATGTTAGGAGAATGTATTTAGTGTTAGATGGCGCAGTATATGAAAAGGTTAGCCTTAATCAGGTTCATGGAGCTTACAGGAGAATAAATGCTATCCTTTCCGATTTGTTTCTGGAAGGGAGCATTGATGTAGATACATTCCACTACCTAACCATGCCTGCATTTATGATTCCAGTGCTTTTTGGGGCCCCTAAAATACATAAAAATTTGGTTAATCTACCTTTTAGACCTATTGTTGATGGTAGGGGCTCCATTTCTTATGCATGTGCCAAATACATTGACTCTAAATTGAAACCAGTGTTGAAATTAGAAGATCAAATATGCTATGATTCTTGGCATTTCCTTGAGTCTATCAACAATTTAGAATTTAATGAGAATTTAGTTTTTCTTACGGTAGATGTCAAGGATTTATACACTGTAATACCCCAACAACTTGGCATTGAATGGGTTAGGGAGTTCCTTCACCTTAAAGGTTTAATTAACCAGGAGATTTATGTCATAGAAACACTTTTAGAAATAGTATTATCCAATAACTTCCTTTATTTTAATAATGAACTTTTTCTACAGAAAAGTGGGGTGGCAATGGGAGCTTCATGTGGTAGTAGTTTTGCAAACAGTGTGATGGCTTACTGTGGAAGAACCTTTTTATTTAACCACCAGTCATTCAAGGAACATGTTGTCTGGTACACTAGGTACCAGGACGACATGTTCTTTTTGTGGAATGGGGAGGTTGCTCTGTTCCAGTCTTTTATTATGGAAATTAAATCCTTTACATGTTTTTTGGATTTTACTTTTCAAGTGGGGACCGAGCACATTGATTTTTTGGATATACACCTCAGGAAGGATTATCCAATCACCGGTTTAAACCACCATTTACCGTAAGCCCACATACTCTAATTCATTTCTACATTTTACTAGCTGCCACCCACTGCACCAAAAAAAACAGTAGTAAAAGGACAAGCAGTGAGGGCAACCAGAATGGTGTCAGACTATGATGATTTTATTTTAGAATGTGAACTACTAAAAACTATGTTTTTTTTTAAGAGAAGCTACCCAAGTGCCTTTATTGAATTAATTTTTGAGGAAGTTATTGGGAAAAGAGTCTTGGGCCATTTTAGACCCTTGTTACGTAAAGGCTATGACGTGAGTTCCATAGTAGAACAGAGTGAATTGCCCCTTGGTACTAGAAGCATACAGGCTCCTAGCCATCCCATTAGAATTCTTAACCACCTTCTAAATACATGCTTGTGTCGTTAGGGAGATCATCAACAAAAATTGGATTTTCATTTCGGATGATACCCAACTTAGAAATTTCTTAAATTCAACCCCACAATTGACTTTTAGAAAGGGTTTGAACCTGAAATGTTTAGTTGAAAGGTCCTCCAGAACTTCTAGAAGGAAGTTGGGCATGAATAATTGTGGCAGATGCCATCAATGTAGGCACATAAAAATAACAAATAAAGTAAAAATCAGAGACAGAGAATATCACATTTATGGTAGATACAATTGTGATTCTCGGGAGGTAGTTTATGTAGCTACCTGTGACCAATGTGAGGCATTTTACATAGGAAAAACTGAGAGGAAGATAAAATCAAGGATTTAGGAACATCAGTATACCATTACTAACAAAATAAACACTAATGCTTTAGCTAGACCCAGCTCAGTTTTTCCTGACCACCGTTTTACATTTGTGGTATTACAACAAGTGGAGTTTAAACAAGAGAGGTGGACCTTGGGAACTCAAATTGGAAGAAGCAGAACTAGAATGGCAAGTCAGAACAGCAGCGCACATTTTTTCTTGGATTGAATGAGGCCCTATCTATTAAACGTTTATTAAAACTGAAGGCTCTCACTAGGTAGTAATGTTCTGTAATATGCATACAAATACTATGGTCCCTTGATGACATCTTCTGTCTCGACGAGTTTGTATTGTGCATTCAAAAACATGCTTGATTTTCAGGCTGTGGTGGTTTTTGTGTATAATAATAATCAAACTTCTTTTAGGACTTTATTTAACAGAATGCATAAACATGTGGTAGACTTTAGAAATAACACAGAGCTAAGTATATGATTTTATACTATTTACATGTGACACAATAGATTTAATGTGTTTTAGTTTCATGAATACATTTTTTGGCTAGGCTTGTATGGGCCCTAGGGCCGATAGCCTAGTACCTACCTATGAATAAGACACATAACCTGTGAGTTTATTTACATTTAACGTATTCATTTAGTTCTTTTTATGAATTTAATACATGATCAGATTTTAATATTATGGTGCATAACTTACTAGAGTTTAGAGTTTAATATATATATTTTTATATGGCTTTTGTATAATGAGAGTGCTAATATTTATTAGGTGGTATAGAACTTGTTGACTTAGACGTACATGGTCATCTCTGATTTTAAATAATGTCTGTAAATGTTTTTTCTTTCCTTCCCATAATGGGGATGTTTTTTATAGCAGATAGCACTTTAAACTTTAAAAAAAGGCAATGTTGCTTTAACTTTGAATGTATAAGGTGACATCATTTTTGTGGCTGTCAGTTCATTGGCTTTGAACCTTTTTAGAAAGTTTTAAACTGGGAGAATGTGAGCAAGTTGTTTCATTTAGTCTGAAGAAGCTGATACACTGTTGTCAGTAAAAGCGCTTACAAGAATAAAGTGTTGAAGAATCTGTTGCCTGCTCGTTTTTTTCATTTACTTTGTTTGGCATTTAAAGGTTTGTTCTGGAAGAGATTCTGTGCTTGGAACCAAGCACAAGGAACAGACACAGTAAAACCAAATATCCCTGAGATTTTACAATACTTGACTGAGATGCTTGACAAAGGGCTATCTTTTTCTTCGATAAAAATCCATGCCTCTGCCATCTCAGCTCATTACAACACGTAGCCTCCCATCTTTTCTCGTCCTCTGCTAAAACAGTATCTTAGAGGGGCCAAAGATTTAAGGCCTCCCAGAAGATCCCCAACTCCTGCATGGGACCTCAATTTTGTACTGGAAAAACTCAACCTGCCTACTTTTCAACCAGCAGCTACTGCGGATATAACATTTTTATCTTGGAAAACAGCTTTCCTTTTGGCAATCACTTCAGCAAGAAGGGTTTCAGAACTACAGGCTGTGGAGCCTTTAATTACATTTTACCCGGACAGGGTGTCCCTCAGGACCAATCCTTCCTTTATGCCTAAGGTGGTATCCAGTGTGGCTCTTAACCAAACTATTCACCTGCCAACATTTTACCCAAATCCACAGAACAAGGGGGAGCGGATTCTGCATTCATTGGACGTACACAGACAACTAAGATTCAACTTAAACAGGACCAAATCTCTAAGAAAGTCTGAGCAACTACTGGTGGCATTTGCTTCAGGGTCAGAGGGGAAGGCTATATCAAAGCAGAATATTTCTAAGTGGATAAGCCACTGCATTCTTTTCTGCTACTTGCACTATGGTAAATCTGTGCCCAAGGGAATCAGGTCACATTCCACCAGGGCTGCCTCTACCTCAGCAGCCTTTCTCAGAGGAGTTTCAACCAAGGACATTCTAGAAGCTGCTACTTGGAGCTCTGTTCATACCTTCACAAAGCATTATCATTTGTCTCTCTTCTCCAAATCCATGGCAGGCTTTGCCACTGCAGTTCTGCAGGGCCTTATAGCTGCTCCTAATGTTATTTAGTTCCATGCTCCCATCCATAGCTTTGGGATTCTACCCAAATGTGATGACTGCAACAGGGAAACACGAAGGAATATAGTACAGTTGTGTACACTTACCATAAATGTAGATGTTCGAGTGTATTCACTGTTGCAGTCCGGGTTACCCTCCCGCCATCCCCCTTTTCTATAACTACTCTTTCCTTCACTGTATTCTAAAGCCTTTGTGGTGTATTTGCTTTTGGATGAAGGTAAAGTTTATGTTGTTAAAAGCGCATTTATATATATTGCTGTTTATTTATATATACATATATATATTTTTGCTCCCTATTAGGGGGGCACCTGACATCTGGGGCAAGAAAAACTGAACAAAATGGCGTCAGATGCATGTTTTATACCCCTGATGACCTGATGTCATGGAAGAGGAGACCGCAACCAACACAGGACCAAAGACTTTGTTATTCAGGCCGACTGAGGGCAACCTTCCAGCAGATTACCCAAATGTAATGACTGCAACAGTGAATACACTTGAACATCTACATTTATGGTAAGTGTACACAACTGTACTTTCTCTGCACTGCTCTTTGGCTTATCTACTGTGCCCAGGGTCTTCACAAAGTGCCTGGCTACAGTAATTGCATTTTGCTGGCAAAGAAATATTCAAATATATCCATACCTGAACGATTGTCTAATTCAGGCAGAAAACAAGGACATTCTTCTAAAGCGTCTGGCGTTTGTAAAAAGGGTTCTAACTTGTCTAGGGTACACAATAAACAAAAAGAAATCACAACTGGCACCCTCTTAAAAAATTACATTCCTGGGTGCGAGCTTGAATACAACTGCCCAGATGGCTAACCTAACACCAGAAAAGCAAATTCAATTGGTGACTTACTTCAAACAGGTGACCACAAAAACCCTGCTGTCTGCAAGACAAATTCTGAAAGCCTTGGGGTTCATGGCCTCCTGCATTCTTCTAATTCCATATGCAAGACTGCATATGAGGAAACTTCAGTGGTACTTAAAAAGTTTATGGAGAGAAACATTGTTACAGTCTGGAAACAATGATTTCTATCATACCTTGCCTGAAACTAGAGTTCCTATGGTGGGCAGAGGCCTGCCACCAAAACAAGGGACTGCCATTCACTCCACCCCCTGCTGCCCAAACCCTAACTACAGATGCATCAAACTATGCTTGGGGGGCTTATCTGGCAGGGAAGTGCATTCAGGGCAAATGGAGCTCAAATCAAATGCACCTTTATATCAATCAGAAAGAGATACTCGCTGTACAGAATGCACTGACAGCCTTCAAGGACTACCTAAATCCAGGACAATTAATAATAAAGACAGACAACGCTACAGTTATGTGGCACATAAACAAGCAGGGGGGGTACACATTCCTACTCCCTATGAAGACTAGCCATGGCATTGTGGAACACGGCCTTGACCTACCAAATACAACTACAAGCTCAATACCTGCCAGGAAAACTGAATACTCTGGCAGATGAACTAAGCAGAAATCTCATGGACCCACACGAATGGAAACTGGAGCCATGGATTTTCAACATATTGACACACAAATGGGGGAGTCCAGACATAGATCTTTTTGGCTCACCCCAGAATTATCAGTTGGACAAATACTGCACAAGAACTCATCACAAAAAAGCTTGGAAAGTGGATGCTCTATCATTCAGCTGGAAAAACCTATCGGCCTATGCTTTTCCCCCTCTGCCTCTGCTCTCCAAAGTTCTACTAAAAGTCAAACAGAACAAACCAGAAATGATTCTGATTGCTCCAGACTGGCCTCGCCAACACTGGTACCCACTCCCACGCAATGAGTCACTCCAGCCGCCGTGGCACCTGCCTCAGACCCCTTACTTACTGTCTCAGCAGAACAACCAAATTCTGCACACTCAGCTTCAAACTTTGAATCTTGCAGCGTGGCTAATCACCTAAATTCACCTTTAGCATCCCTCAGCAAACCTGTGATGGATGTCATTTTGGAGGCGAGAAGGCCTAGTACTAGAAAATCTTATGCTGACAAATGGAAAAAATTCTGTGCCTGGAACCAATCACAAGGAATAAAGCACAGCAGCGCCCAATATTCCTCAGATTTTACAATACTTAACTGAGATGCTTCAAAAGGGCCTGTCCTTTTCTTCCATAAAAATCCATGCCTCTGCCATTTCAGCTCATTACAACACAGAACCTCCCCTCTTCTCTCATCCTCTGCTAAAGCAGTATCTCAGAGGGGACAAAAACTTAAGACCACCCAGGAGAGCTCCAACCCCTGCCTGAAACCTCAATTTTGTATTGGAAAAACTCATTATCCCTCCTTTCAAGCCAGCTGCTACTGCAGACTTAAATTTTCTCTCCTGGAAAACAGCTTTCCTTTTAGCAGTCACTTCAGCTAGAAGGATTTCTGAATTACAGGCTCTTATGGCATTGGCCTTTCATTATTTTTCATACGAACAGGGTGTCTCTCTCAGGACCAATCCATCCTTCATGCCTAAGGTGGTATCCAGTGTGGCTCGTAATCAGACCATTCATTTGCCTACTTTCTTTCCCAATCCACAGAATAAGGGGGAGCGAATTCTGCATTCTGTGGACGTACACAGACAACTTAGATTTTACTTAAACAGGACAAAATCTCTAAGAAAATCTGAACAACTACTGGTGGCATTTGCTGCATGGGCAGAGGGAAGGGCTATTTCAAAGCAGACTATTGCCAAATGGATAAGCCATTGTATTTGTTTCTGCTATATGCACCATGGTAAAACTATCCCCAAGAGGATCAGATCTCATTCCACCATGGCTGCATCTACTTCTACTGCCTTTCTCAGAGGTGTTCCTACCAGAGACATTCTAGAAGCTGCTACCTGGAGCTCAGTTCATACGTTCACCAAGCATTACCACTTACCTTTCTTCCCTAAATCCAGAGCTGGCTTTGCCACTGCTGTCCTGCAGGGCCTTATAGCTGGTCCTAATGCTGTATAAATCCAGCCTCCCAGTCATAGGTTTGGGAATCTACCCAAATGTAATGACTGCAACAGTGAAACATGAAGAACATAGTACTGTTGTGTACACTTATCATAAATGTAGATGTTCAAGTGTATTCACTGTTGCAGTCATGGTTACCCACCCTCCAGCCCCCTGTTTTTCCCTTACTATACGTCTACTTTCTTTTATTATGCTTAAAAGCCTTGTTGGTGTATTTGCTTTTGTTTGGAGGTGTATTTTTGTGTTTTAAATGTTATATATATATATATATATATATATATATGTATATATATATATATATGTATATATATATATATATATATATATATATATATATATGTATATATATATATATATATATATATATATATATATATATATGTATATATAAGTATAAATAAATAAATATATTTTGCTCCCCATTTGGGGGGCACCTGACCTCTGGGGCAAGAAAAACTGATGTAATGGTGTCGGCTGCATGTTTTATACCCCTGACAACCTGACGTCATGGAAGAAGAGTCAGCAACCGACGCAGGACCCAAGACTTTGTTAATCAGGCCGACTGAGGGCAACCCGCCAGCAGATTACCCAAATGTAATGACTGCATCAGTGAATACACTCGAACATCTACATTTATGGTAAGTGTACACAACTGTACTTTTCCCTCCTTTCAAAACAGACAGATAAACAAGTTTTGTTTAAGGGCTCCTTGAAAACCAGCCTAGAAGATAGATGCGTTTGTATTCCCTTGGAAGGGAATGCTCCTTTTTGCATTTCCACAATTTCTACAGATATCCAGGGTAATTTTGAAGATTCATAGGAATTCCACAAAAATAATTGTGGCAAACCCTTTTTGGCACAGGCAATATTGGTTCTTCCTTTTATGGAATTGGCCAAGGGCAATTACCACAAGCTTCCTCACAAACTGGTTCGGATCTCACCTCAGTAACAATAAACTTCCACTGACTGCCTGGACGATTCAATTTTAATACCTTTAGGCACTTATTTCACGAGGAGGTACAGCAGTTACTAAGGAGTCAATCAAGTATGCTACTAGAAAATCCTATGTTGTTAAGTGTAAGCAATTTTCTGTTTGGTGCCTAACCAATACATAGGTGCCCATCACAGATTTTGTACCACTGGTGCTCAAATATTTGTGAGAGTTACTTGTTTCATGCCTTGCTTAGTTTTATGTAAAGGATCATTTTGCAGCGATTTCAGCATGTCTGCCCATGGCTCCTCCTCTTTCTTCTCTGTTTGTTGTGAATGTTTCTGAAAGGAATTTTACACCTGAAACCTCCTTGCAAATAGGTTGTTTTTCTCTAGGATCTCATCTAGGTCTCCTTTTGAACATGCCCATCAAGTTTATTTAAGGTTCGTGGTTTGGAAAACTGTACTCATCACCACTCTGACATTTGCAAGAAGAGTATCTTGAGTTGCAAGCTGTCATGATGGGTGGACCCTATTTGATTTTCATAGGGATAAGGTATCTTTAAGCACAAACCCCTCATTTATACCCATAATGGTTTCAGAGTTTACTTTGAATCAAGCCATCAATCTCCCAGTCTTCTAGGGAGAATACATCCTGCATACTCTAGAAATATATAAGCAGCTCTTGTACTATCTTGACAGAAGTAAGTCCTTTAGAAAAGCTGATCAGCGATTTATTTCTTATCGAGGGCAGACCCTGGGTTTAAAAAACATTTACCAGGTACTTGTCATCAGCATCATGGCATATGCATTCCAGGCCATATCATGGCACATGCCACTAGAGCCTTGTCCTTAATAGCATATTGGAAAGGGGTGCACTGTAGAAGCATTGTAAAGGCAGCTACATGGTCCGGCTTACATTAACAAAGCATTACAAACTAGATTCCTTTTCTAAGTACAGGTCAAACTTTGCTAAGAACATTCTTCAGGGGCTCCTGCATCCATAGCTATCATCCTCCTCCCAGGATGGGTAGCCTTTAATATTCAACCCATATGGCCTAAAGGATACTGCAGCAGTGGGAATGCTGAACATAGTACAGTTGTATAAGTTGCACTTACCCATTGCAGTAGATATCCAAATTCTTCATTGCTGCAGTAGCTGCATCCAGCCACCCTACATTCCCCTACTCTTGTATATAGTTCTAGTTGGGATATAAACTAGGGCTGTGTTTCTACTTGATATAGTTTGTTGCTGTTATTGGTTGGTTATTTCAGGATTGTTAGTCTCTTCTCTCTTTGTATGAGCAAGAAAGTCCTGAAGAAAGCTTCACTCTGACTGCAGATTTCCATCCTAGGGATTAGACAATCGGCTGTCGGAGGGAAGAAGTGTGTATGTGGGGGGGAGGTGGGGGGTCAGAGCTTTTTGATGCTAGCCAGTTGTTTCCTATGCAGGAAACAACCCATATAGCCAAAGACTACTGCAGCAAGGAGGATTTTGAGCTTCTTCTGTTATATGTAAGTTCAACTTACACATCTGTACTTTTCTTCACTTTTCCTTTAGCCCTGTTACTCTGCTGAGAAACGATTCTGGAATCCTTTATTTGCCAAATCCAAAAGCTCATTTCTTTCTAAGTGTATCCTTGTAACATTACTATTTTTAACCTACACATCATAATATAATTTAGTGCTCTTCTTCTTGGAAATGGCTACAATGTCGTTCACATTCCAGACTTATAAGTCAAACATTCAATGCTATTACTTTCACATATTCCACATGACATTTTTTGAATATGTTTCCAACTAGCAACTTCGCATACATTAGTGTTTGGCAGACTGAATTTAGCAATTGCATCTTCCCGTCTCTATTTAAACCCATGTGTTTTACAGACTTACTGTTTCAATAAAAGCATTCTAAAACAAACAAAACTATATACATTTTCATTTTTAATATCCAACCCTTTTTAACAACAAAATGCACACAAATATGTACATTTTCCAAAAAGAAAAATTACTCCTCCATTTATGGGTATGTGCCACAAATTGACGTTTGCACCCACAGGCACAAAGTTAGGTTTAGTCCTTCTGACAGCCCAGTATTCCATAGTATACCAACACCATCCTTTCTTGTCTTATCCCAGCTTCCCTCAAATATGTCAGAAACAGCTTGCAAACTCTCAATTAAGTGAATTATTTCCTTAAGAAATTGTGTCCTGGCTATCATTAAATGAATAGATTTCGCATTGTTAAGATTCATAGTGCGTTTTAGTAGTAGGAATATATCTATTTGAATTTACTTCAGTCTAACAGACTTCATATATTTTACTGAACTACTTGTCACTTCTTTAAGTACTAATTTCAGTGTTTCATCATACAGTTACTTCACAGTTTGTGGTTCAGTCATTTCTTGATTTGTTACCTAAGTCTGTAGACTTTCTTTTGGAGAGCCCTGCCGGCAGATGAGGAAAAAACAACCAGAAGAAAAAAAAAGTACTTGCCTACTTTAACATCACTATCATTAGCAACAGTCACTGATAAACCCCCCACCTTCACATTTAGAATACCTGTGCATACTGCATGTAACTACTTACACTGTAACTGTGTTATACACATACTACTAAGATAAAAAGAACTGTTTTACTTAGTTTGTACCCATATTACTAGGAAGAATGACTTTTTTTACTTCATTCACTATCCTTAGAAATATTAATGACAAAGTGGAAAAATTATACTTCATAGTCCACAACCAGCTTAAAATAAGCCACAAACTTCCTGTTTTTTCCTTCCTCCCTCCACCTGTAAAAGCACTACTCTCTCTCTCTCGGCTTTTCCCAGTTAGGGGTCACCACAGCAGATCACCTTGTCCACTCATGATTGGCAGTGGAGTTTTACGGTGTCGAGTTGCCAGCCTGGCACCCAACCTTCCACAGAAGGCACACATGCACGCACTCACACCTAGCGCCAATTTTAGTGTGTCCAATCCACTTGCAGCATGTCTTTGGGGATGTGGGTCTTGTGTACAATTTGCATCTTATAGAAATATCCATTTACAGTTTTCCTGTTCATTTCCTGCATCCAGATTTTTGCTGTTCCACTTCTTCATCGTCTTGATCACCCAGCACCATAAACTGGTTCAAAATCAATATACTCCTTATTTTTCTCATCAGCTCCTGTGTTTTTTTCTGTCACTTAGTCATTTACCTTTGGAATATTGGAAAATATTTACTGACAAGTTTTGTCTGTGGTCTGTGTCGTTGTCAGAGAAATGAGAAGCAGAATCCCTTTCAAATTGCTGTCTCACTTTTTGTTGAATAAACCTTTTTTATTTCTTCTTTTGCCTGTTCTACATCCAATAATGTTTTTATTCCTTCTGAAGAAAAATCTGAAGGCAACTGGATATAGCAACTTGAATCTCACCCCTGCATCTCGGTATTCTGATTGCAGGGATAAACTTGCTTGTCTTCTGCCAGTACAGTAGATAATAATTTTCCATGAACACTCTGGTGTCCCCATTTAATAATACTTTACCCTTCTACCATGTTTTTGTCAGGAGCAGCCCTTTCTGCTGATATGATTGCATCTTTACTACTATAGGTCTTGGCTTCTTTCTCATGGCCAAATTTGGGATGTAGACATGATATGCCCTTTTTTGTTTAACAGATCCTGCCTTAGAATACCAGTCAGTTGCTTATTTGTATTTTCATAAAATTAATGCAGTTTGTACCTTTCAGTTTCTCTGGTGTAGCAGCAAATCTCAGGTTTTCTCTGCCTTCTAGCTCTACTATTTTTTGAAACAGTTCTTGAGAAACCTGCTACAGTATTTAACAAGTATTACCTTCATTTCACCTTCTGATTTCTGCTGGTTTATCAGCTCATATAAATAGCTACTTAAAGCTTCTTTTCTTCCCAGCCTTTTCTCTTTTGACTGCATGTGTTTCTGCAGTGTATTATTTTTTAAACACCTCTGAATGCTTTTTATTTTTTTCTGTAAATTACAGTTACTCAATTACTGCAAGCCATCTTCTGTACTGAAGCTGAAGCTCAGATGCTCATAAGCCTAGTACTTATTATACAGCAGGAACTTCTTATTGTAACATTTGTTAATGTCTGTTATGTACTTCACATATAAAGATTCTAGTTGTCTACTGATGTACTATGTTCTTCATCTGTAAATATGTTGTAAGTAATTGCTATGTAAATTGTTAATCGCTACATAATCCAATGTAACTACTGTCTGTTTATTTTAACTGTGGAGCTTTTCTCCCCGGGCCTCCACTGAAAATGGACCTACGTCCAGTCGGACACTCCCGGTCAAGAAATATAAATAAATAAATAATATATATTTTTTTTTATCTCCACCAGAGTTTTGTTTTTTTCTCCTTCTATAGTTGATTTTCTCTTTTTCTTAGTTGCTAACATCCAGGCATTGTAGTGACTAACCATTATCTGAATTTTACCCCCCCCCCCCCATTTTTTCTATTTCAGTCTGCTTTCCAAAGTTTCCGTTTTCACTTGTGGGAAGCTCTAATCAACTTATTGATGAGCTCTAATTGACCTGTCTGTCAGTGTGCATCCATCTTAGAAATCCTCAAATTGGTTGTTATTGGTATGCACTTAGTTTTCATGAAGTAAGGAAATGTATCTCACATCCCAACTAAGGCATTGAGTTCTCAGTTTTAGCTTTGTAGTGTAGTTTTTTTTTTTTTTTTTACATTATTTGTGATACAGTTATGTTCTAGTTAGGTGTTTGTTTTAACTAGTTTGACCAATTATGTTTTGTGTATAATGTGCATATTTGCTTTTGCACTGTTGCTACTTGTTGTTTGATCATATGATCAATTGGAAGCATTTTGCAATAAAGTGAGTTTTTGGAAGAAAGAAAGAAAAACAAAGTTAAACTGTGCTTTTTATTCAGCTCTTTGTGGCAGTGGCCAGTGGGCTGGTTGGTAGATGACAGAGTCTTTGGACAGTTTATTTACGTAGTTAACACACACACAGAAAAAGCAAATTAGCATGTGATGTGAACTCAGAGTGCATACCAGTATTTGGGTAATACAGAGTAAACTGGTTAACTTTATTATACTGAGATGTTCATCGTGTTTCACTGTTGCAGTCATTACTCTTGGGTTATCCTGCTGGCAGGCTACCCTCGGTCGGGCAGAATTCCAAAGTCTAGGTCCGGCGTCGGTTGCTGTCGCCTCTTCCCTGACGTCAGTGCGCCAGGGATATAAAAGATGCAGCCGACGCCATCTTCTTCAGTCTTTCTTGCCGCGCGGTGCCCAAAGCAAAAGCAGTTCGCAAGTGCCGGTCTGCTGACTCCTGAGATTTTCAAATCCACATTTCAGAACCAAAGTCTTCATTAAAGCTAAGTACCCCGTTGGGGAAACTTTTTTCTTGCTCCAGACCAATGTCAGAAAAAGTTAACAATTGTATTTCTTGTGGAAAGCAAATACCTTATAAGGATTTTCACTCTTACTGTATTCCTTGCGTAGGCCCTGATCACAACGTTGCTAGCTGTCGGTTTTGTGCTAGATTTAACCAACACACTATTAAGCGTCGGTTCGATTTTGCATTTCATTACTTTGGCCGAAGATTTAATTATATAATGCCGTCGGAACAGCCGATGACCGGAGTTTACAAAAAACTCAAGGACAAGGAAAAGGATAGGCAGCCGAGGTCCAAAACCTACAACGACGCCTCTGCTAGGCCAGTTGCCAGTTCTCAGTGAGGCGCTTTCGCAGCCTCTGGCGCCCGCTACCTCAGAGCCACAGGCCGCTTCCGACTCCCACGTGGAGCCGACTGGGCCTCTGGATAGTCAAGGTATTGGACACTCTAAAATCATTCCCTCAGATGGGTCCGGAGCCGCTGAGCAGGCATTGGCTTCTGAGGGTGTCTTCAGACCTACACAACTATATATTAAACCATCTTCAGCTTCAAAGACTAAAGCAGCTCTAAAGGCAAAGAAACAAGTACAGCATTCTCCTACTCAGTCTACCATGCCTAAAAAACAGACGCTCAAAATGGCTGAAGACCTAACTTTTTTGATCAGGGGCTCCCATCCCCCACTTGATAAGAGGCCTAGGCAAGAGACAGAGTATTATTCTTCTGATCAGGTTTCTATTTCCTCTGATTCCTCTTCTGAACAGGATTATTCCATGCTTCCCTATGAGGATTCTGATGCTGAAGAATCCATTCCTTCAGCCTCTCCTCCTGAGGATTATTCTTTTGGGGAAACCCTGCATACCATGAGGGAGCATTTCCACTGGGAGAGCCAAGATTATTCTGAATCTAAGAAAAGGCTCAGAGACTTTCTGCTACTTCCTCAGCACAGACCCCTTGCTATTCCACCTGTTTTAGACATTGTAGATGATGTATTTTCAGAGTCCAGCTTGTCCTCTGACTCTTTACCCCCTGCACCTGCTAAGCCAGACAGATACTACAGGGTTCCGGATTCTCATAAATTCCTATATAAAAACCCTGCTGCTGATCCAGAAACTATATCTCAGGGTCCCAAAGGGGTTAAAGCCTCCACTGCAAAAAACCCTGTCCCCTCTGATGGGGATTCCAGGGCTGTAGACAGATGAGGGAAGAAAGTATACACTTCTGTTACCTTGGCTGTAAGGGCTTTACATTGTCAGTTTCATATGCTTAAATATCAGCAATATCTAATGACACTGCTTAAACAGAAATTGTTGACAAATACTGAATGTTCCGAGAACAAGGACTTGCAGTATTTATTGCATGCAGCTGAACAAGTGGGAAAGCATATTTTGCAATGTGGTTATGATTCACTGGAGGCCTCGTGCAGGGCCGCTGTCACAGGTTCTATTATTAGAAGGCATGCTTGGTTAAAGGAACAGAGTCTGCCTGATCATGTTAAAGCAAAATTATTAGATGCGCCATTGCAGCATGATACTTTGTTTGGTACTAAAGCAGAAGAGGTTTTGAAAAAAATGGAGGATAAAGCAAAATCCATGCAGACAGTCAAGGATGTCTTACAGGTACAGCCTCCCAGGTTTAGCAGGAACTGGCCTTCTAAAAATTGATCCTTTCCAGTGTCAGACAGACCACAAAGAGGCAGATACAGGCATCCCAGAGGCAGATCTCAGCCCCAAGGCTCATACAGGCCTAAACAATGGGGTGCTCCTACCTCCAAAAGCGGAGAAGACAAATCACAACCTTACAGGAAACAGTCCCAATGACTTTCCTCTGCCAGATCCAAGCACTTTTCTTTTGGCAGCTCCCTTAGGGGGAAAACTAGCACTTTTTTCATCAATTTGGCAAATGATTACCCAAGACAAATGGGTCCTGAACATAGTGTCCCAAGGCTACAGGTTCCATTTTCACACTCTACCAAGGTCAAAAGGTATGCCAGACCTGCCACACAATCAATGGGCAGAGGCACAAAAACTAATTACAGCCCTCATGGACATGAGGGCCATTCAGCAAGTACCACAACAAGAGCAGGGGCAAGGATTTTACTCCAGACTATTCCTAGTACCCAGAAAGGACAAAACCTGGAGACCAATACTGGACCTGTCTATACTAAATACGTTTCTGAAAGTTCCAAAATTCAAGATGTTGACTCTACAGCAGCTACTTCCCATGCTGGGCAAGAAGGCTTGGCTCGTAACTTTGGACCTAAAAGAGGCATACTTGCATGTCCCAATCAGACAATCTTGCAGAAGATACCTCAGATTCATAGCTGGCTCAATGCATTACCAATTCTCTGCACTGCCCTTTGGCTTATCTACTGCGCCCAGGGTCTTCACAAAGTGCCTGGCACCAGTAACTGCATTTTGCAGACAAAGAGGAATTCAAATATATCCCTACTTGAATGACTGCCTAATTCAAGCAGTTAACAAAGACATTCTTCTAAAGCATCTGGCATTTGTAAAAAGATTACTAACTGGCCTAGGGTATACAGTAAACGAAAGGAAATCAAAACTAGTGCCCTCTCAAGAGATAATATTCCTGGGTGCAAGCTTAAATACAACTGCCCAGATGGCTTATCTCACGCCAGACAAACAAAAGGAACTGACTTCTTACTTCAAGAAATTGGCAACAAAAACCCACTTATCTGCAAGGAAAATCCTGCAGGCCCTGGGTTTCATGGCATCCTGCATTCTACTAATTCCATATGCCAGACTGCATATGAGGAAACTACAATGGTATCTAAAAAGTGTTTGGACTCAGCATTGCCACAGCCTGGAGACAGTAATTGCACTCATTCCCTGCCTGCAACAGGAGTTTCGATGGTGGGCAGAAGCCTGTCACCACAACAAGGGTCTGCCATTCAGTTTACCCACAGCCAAACAGACACTGACAACGGATGCATCAGATTATGCCTGGGGGGCCCATATGGCAGGAAAATGTATTCAGGGCACATGGCCTGCAAACCAGATGCATCTTCACATCAATCAAAAAGAGATGCTAGCTGTTCAAAATGCCCTGACAGCCTTCAAGGACCTGCTTCATCCAGGACAACTACTGATAAAGACAGACAATACTACGGTCATGTGGTACATAAACAAACAGGGAGGTACACATTCTTACCCTCTCTGCAGACAAGCAATGACCTTATGGGACACAGCATTGGCTTTTCAAATTCACCTGCAAGCACAATTCCTGCCAGGAAAAGCAAATACTGTGGCAGACGACCTAAGCAGAAACCTCATGGATCCCCACGAATGGAAACTGGATCCACAAGCCTTCAGCATGATAATAAGGGAATGGGGATGCCCAGACATAGATCTATTTGCCTCCCCCCCACAACTCCCAATTGCAGAGATTCTGCACAAGGATTTTTCACAAGCAAGCATGGAAAGTGGACGCCCTATCCTTCAGCTGGAAAAATCTAACAGTATATGCCTTTCCTCCACTGCCTCTCCTTCCCAGGATACTCCTAAAGGTCAGACAAGAGAAGCCAAACATGATACTGATTGTACCAGACTGGCCACGCCAGTACTGGTACCCAGTCCTAAAGAGCTTGTCTCAAGGTCCAGCATGGATATTGCCTCAAACTCCTCACTTGCTGACCCAACAAAACAATCAGATCCTGCACAGCCAACTCAGGACCTTAAATCTGGCAGCATGGCGGATAATGTAACCATTCAGAACACTCCTCTTTCAAAAGCTGTTATGGCTGTTATCTTGGAGGCCAGGAGGCCCAGTACCAGAAAATCTTATGCAGAAAAATGGAAGAGATTCTGTGCTTGGAACCAGGAACAAGGCATTGACACGTGTGTACCAAATATTCCTCAGATTTTACAATACCTAACTGAGATGCTGAACAAAGGCCTTTCTTTCTCATCAATTAAGATTCATGCCTCTGCCATTTCAGCCCATTACAATACGGAACCACCTATCTTTTCTCATCCTTTAATAAGGCAGTACCTCAGAGGGGCCAAAAACATTAGGCCTCCAAGGAGAGCACCAATTCCGGCCTGGGACCTAAATTATTTATTGGAAAAACTCACACTGCCTCCTTTCGAGCCAGCTTCAACAACAGATATAAAATTTTTATCCTGGAAAACAGCTCTACTCCTAGAAATAACCTCTGCAAGTCGAGTCTCGGAGTTACAAGCACTCATGGCTGTGGAACCTTTTATCAATTTTCATTCAGACAGAGTTTCTCTGAGGACAAACCCTACATTCATGCCTAAGGTGATATCCAGTGTGGGCCTCAACAAAACCATTCATTTGCCTACCTTTTATCCAAATCCACAGAACAAGGGTGAGAAAATTCTGCATTCTTTGGACATACACAGGCAGTTACGTTTCTACTTGGACAGAACTAAAGCTTTCAGAAAAACTGAGCAACTTTTAGTGTCATATGCTGCAGGATCACAAGGAAAGGCTATCTCAAAACAGACTATTTCTAAATGGATAGGCCATTGCATCCATTTCTGCTATTTTCAACATTGAAAATCAGTGCCTTAGGGCATTAGGCCTCATTCCACCAGAGCAGCAGCCACTTCAGCAGCCTTCCTCAGAGGAGTACCAACCAAAGATATCTTAGAGGCTGCAACTTGGAGTTCAGTGCACACTTTCACAAAGCACTGCCACTTACCTCTTTACTCTAAGTCCAGAGCAGGCTTTGCCACAGCAGTTCTGCAGGGCCTCATAGCCTCTCCTAATCCTTTATAGGCAGCCTCCCATCCTCCGCTTTGGGATTCAACCCAAGAGTAATGACTGCAACAGTGAAACATGATGAACATAGTACAGTTGTGTACCTACCATAAATGTAGATGTTTGAGTGTATTCGCTGTTGCAGTCCAGGTTACCCACCCACTATCCCTTTTCTCTTTGCTGAGTCTATCTGCACTTCTCTATCCTATACAACCTATTTGGTGTATTTGCTTGTAGACAAGGGAAATGTTATTTTTGTGCATGCATTTTTATTGGCATATTTTTTCAGCCTACAAATTTGGGGGCACCTGACATCTGGGGCAAGAAAAACTGAAGAAGATGGCGTCGGCTGCATCTTTTATACCCCTGGCGCACTGACGTCAGGGAAGAGGCGACAGCCACCGATGCCAGACCTAGACTTTGGAATTCTGGCCGACCGAGGGTAGCCTGCCAGCAGGATAACCCAAGAGTAATGACTGCAACAGTGAATACACTCGAACATCTACATTTATGGTAGGTACACAACTGTGCTTTTCATATGTAAGAACTATAACAAAAACATGGTATAGTGAGGCTGATGCATATAAACCTTGTTAGCATGTCTTGTCTTGCCATACAGATGACAGCCACTACAGAAGTACATCAGAAACATGCTGACAGCTTAGAAATTTGTTAGACACTGACAAACAGCAAAGTGCTGTAATATTTTTTAGAGCTGTTGATTGTTTGCAAGTGCACTTTGCTTCAAACTGCTACTTATGTTGCAGCATGAAATGAGTTACGGTTTGAACACTTAGTGCTACTACATTTTTAAAATTGGTGATACATCAGAGCAAGTAAAACTGCCCTTGTATTACAGAGAATTATGACCAGGTTTCCAGTGATAACTTCAGTTTTTGTGTTCTCAAAATGTATTCCAACAAATTCGCCTTTTAAGCTTCACTGTGAATTTCTTGGCATCAGTATCTTGAGTTTATTACAAACTAGTTATTATCAGTAACCTGATCAAAATCCTGTATATTAAGTTAAATGAATCCCATGCATCTTAGGGTGATTGGATGACAGATTTATTAATTCACATGTGATAGGGCAAACTCCTCTTTGAAGAAGCAGGTAGTTTCAGAACACTGCTGAGATGCTGCTGTGTGTTTTCCATTTAGACAGTTTTCTAATGTTGGATCAGAGTTTCAGTTACTGTGCTGCACACAGCCATGCGTGGCCACTGATATCAGGTAGCGTTTCAGTCTTCAGAAAGAAAAGCCGTGCACTCAAGAATGAGCTTGAACATTAAACGTATAAGCACACAAACACAACAAATAACAGAAATGTATCCAAAAACTGTTCAGTGTGCAACATCCATGGAGCATTTCCCATTGCACCATCGTCTTGTTTCCTTACCTCAGATTTTATCAACTTTCAGAATTTTTTTTTTCTATGGATATTGTAGGGATTGGGGAATTTGCCATTTTCCCACTGTAGTACAATCTTGCAGTTGGTATCTGTAATTATCAGGATTTGTGGGAAGTGGTGCAAGGGGGCAGGCTCCCCTGCAAAAACAGAGAATGTGAAGTTGTTCAGTCTCGCAGTTCATTGGTCACTGATAGGTTCGGAGCCCATCCTCGGCTCCAACATGGCCGACTAGCAAGCTCAAAGTTCACCAGTAGCTTGAGACCCCACCCCTTATCCCACAATGCACTGCTGGAATGACCTCAGATCTAGTTTGCTGCGGCCCGGATCTCTTGGTTTCCAGCATTGCTCGAGACTTTACTGGGAATTTTCAACTTTCTGCAAGTTATATTTTTCAATTTTTATATATCCTTGATCTATTTTTAATAATAGATATTACTAGCTAGTAGATAGTTGTTTTCTGTCTTCATACCCCTTTCCTCAGTAAAATCTTTCTTTGCCTTTGGCCTTAGGATCCCTTCTTTAGTTGTTAGTCAGTGTCCCCTGTTGGGACTGTTGTTACTGGATTACTTAATCCTGTTTATATTAATATAGTTGTTAGTTGCCCCTTTTGGGCTGTGTGTGTTTAGTGTGAGTTAGTTAGTTAAAAATAGCTCATAGTTAAAGAGTGTGTTCCATTTAGTGGAAACGTCTGAAGAAAAAGACAAGCTTCCAAAGTCTGGGTTTAAAAAATGCCCAGACTGCGGACAGAAAATGTCAGTCACGGATGCCCATGTGCAGTGTGTTTACTGTTTAGGTGAGGTGCACCTGCAAGAATGATGCAGTATCTGTCACTCCTTTTCCACGAGAGTGCTAGCAGAAAGGAAGAGGAAGTTAATTGATAGGGGTATTATCAAACACCCTTTTTCTGAGGCATTGTCTGACCAGGATGGAGCTAGTAAATCATCCAAATCTTTCTCTGAATCTAGGTCTAAAAAAGGAAAAGTTCAGAAAGTGTGGTGACTTCAGCTCCACTGCCTTCGGAGCCGACAGTCTGTTCTTTTCAGAACTGGGACACTGCTCTGGAACCGGTTGCCGAGAAACCTCCATCCATATTGCTCCAGTCGACTCCATCTGTTCACTTTTCCAGGTCCTCTGTCAGCCTTTCTGATCTGGATATGGACCGGCTGGTTCAGAAACTCTTAAAGGCACCAGGCCTTGCTAAATTGCTGTCGGTTCAGACCCAACCGTCGGAGCCGAAGACCACTACTCTTGAATTTTCTGCTCCTCCTCCGAGCCATACCGGACCTTCAGAGCTGGAGGAGGCTGACCTGATGATTGTGGATCCCTTGGAGCCGACACCTACTCCAGTGTCGTCGGCTCCATCTGCTCGGATGTTCTCGGCACCGACCGGGGACCAGTTGGGTCTGGGGAGGATAGCCGCACAGACGTGTCAGTGCTGACTCTTCCTCTCAGGGCCTCGGCTCGGGTGGGCTCGGCTCCTACCTCGGGCTCGGAGTCCACGGCTTCGGTGCGGGAGGAGATCGCGGCTCTGTCAGAGCCGTTGACTCCTCATCAGAACCAAGGTGCATTCAAAGCCATGAGATGAGTGTTGTCTCCCTAAGACTTTCTCTTCTCAAGGTCTGGCCTCTTCTTCCCCTAAAGTGCCTGTGTCAGTTTCTGTCTCCTCCGGTCATCCCAAGCGTAGAGACCCTGAGCCTCAGGAAGCCTAACAGGGCGCTCCCTGCTTTTCTGAGACCTCTCCAGAAGTTCCCACTGAAGAGGCTCCCAGAAAGAGATTATGCAAGAGGAGGCATTTGGACTCCCCCCAGGAGTCTCTCACATCGGACACCGACTTAGATGAATCAGAAGGGTCCCCTAGATCCCCCTCTGAGGACATCTCCTTTGCGGGGATTCTTGAAATTCTTAGGCAGAGGGGTGATTGGCAGTCCAAGAGCCCTACTGAGGACGAGTAGGTTCTCCTGAAGGCGTTTGGGTCTCAACCTTCCACCTCTTGGGTATCTCTGCCCTACGATGAGCTTATGGATCTGGTCTCTCGTAGGGTGTGGAGTCACCAGAATCTATGGAACCTGTTCCTAGGAGGCCTAATAAGTTTATTTCAACCCCTGTGGATAAGTCCTTTTTGACCAAGGGTGTCCCTGTTGATGCCATGGTGGTGGCGGCAGCGACCAAAAAGGAAATGTCTGAGACTTTCTCATCTATCCCCTCCTGACAGAGAATCTAGGATCATGGATAGATATGGGAAACGCATGTTCAGTTCAGTGACTTTCTCACTCAGATCACTGAACTACTTGACACATTTTACCAGACTGCAGAGAGATCTCCTTAAGGAGTTGGGAGATGCTCTTCAGGGTGCTGTAGCTTCGAGTGTATCTGACAAGAGTGCCACTCAGCTCTCTACCCTCAATTCGATAGTCAGCTCATCCATGCTTCTCATATCTTATGCAGCTGATGGTTCGAGTAGAGCTGCAAGTACAGGAATCGCTCTTCGTAGGCATGCCTGGATGCGACTCTATTCTTTCGCGGAACCCTTCAAGTCTTCCTTTACTAATACCCCATTTGACGGCTCATCTTTGTTTGGGCCAAAGTTGAAGGAGACTTTGACCAGGTGTGAGCAAGAAGGAAAGACTCTGTCTGCTGTCGGAGTCCGTTTTTCTACCCCCACTCGACCCTTTCCCAAAGATCAGAGGGGAGGAAAGATGTGGTTCCGGAAAGCCCAAGGAGCCTTTCAAGACGCACGTGGAGAGCCCCCCTCCAGAGGCAGAGGAGGGAGTTTCAATGGAAGATGCCACCCTCGTGGCAGAGGGGGTCGCAACACCAGGGTGACAGAGATCACTTCTCTGGTCAGTCCTACCAACGCTCCTGAAGGGAGGCCCGGCTGTCTTACTCTAGAAGCAGTCGGGGGTCGCTTATCATTGTACCCAAAAGCCTGGCTAAATATAACAAACGACAGTTGGGTACAAAGTATCATTTCCGGAGGGTATTTCATACCATTCTCCACCCAGCCCCTTCCCGTGAAAAAAATCCCGGACATTCCACCCAGTCACATGGGACAAGTGGCAATAGAGGTACACCGATTGCTAGAGAAAAGAGTCATCCAGCCAGTCCTGGCAGACCAGACAGGATTCGGAACTTACTCAAGATTCTTTTTGGTTCCAAAGAAAACAGGGGACTGGAGACCCATTTTGGATCTCAGCAGACTCAACCAATTTGTGAGAAAAGAGAAGTTCCGAATGGTCACGCTACAGTCCATACTCCCGTTTCTAGGGAAGGACAATTGGATGTGCTCGATCGATCTCAAGGATGCATACTACCACATAAAGATGGTCAGGCCATCCAGAGATCACCTGTGTTTCCAGCTGGGAGCCAATCATTATCAATTCCGAGCTCTGCCCTTTGGTCTCACTACAGCCCCCAGAGTGTTCACCAAGTGCATGGCAGTAGTCACGGCTCACCTGAGGCGTCTAGGATTCCAGGTGTTTCCATATTTGGATGATTGGCTCCTTACTTCCACCACCAGGCATCAACTTCTTCAAGTGATAGCGGCTAATCTGACACATTGCGATCAGCTAGGCATTACATTCAACTTCGAAAAGTCTGCCTTGTTGCCATTGCAGCATATAATTTTTATAGGGACAGAATTAGACACGTCAACCACCACTCTTCGTCTTCCACCAGAAAGAATTTGTATTCTTCGCCAACACATTATGTCCCTGATATCAAAGAACAGAGCACCAGCTGCAGAGGTATTGAAAGTTCTAGGATTGATGGTGGCAGCTATTATAGCAATCCTGTTAGTAAGGATGCATATGAGAATCCTTCAATGGCTTCTGTTCACGCAATGGTCTTACCAAGAACTTCCAATGAGTCACATGATCCTGATAACCAATTCCTGCAAGAAGGATCTTCAGTGGTGGTTGACGTCTCTTCATGTAACAATAGGACGTCCCTTCATGCTCCCCCCTCCAGTTGCCACTGTGGCCACGGATGCTTCCCTGATAGGGGGGGGGGCTTTTTCAGGGAAAGACTGCCCAAGGCACATGGACAGATCAAGAATCACATCTGCATATCAATGTCCTGGAGATGAGAGCAGTACTTCTAGCATTGCAATACTTTCAGGGCTCTCTTCCTCTAGGGACAATTGCAATACAGACAGACAACATGTCAGTGGTCTGGTATCTGAACAAACAAGGCGGGACCAAGTCTTATCCCCTTTGCCGATAAGCCCTCAGGGTATGGCAGTGGGCACAGTCATCCCAGCGCTTTCTGTTGGCAACGCACATCCTGGGCAAATCCAGTGTCATAGCGGACAGACTGAGCAGAGCAATGGTCCCTCAAACAAGAGATTGCGGACAGGATCTTCCGCAAATGGGGCCAGCCTTCCTGTGACCTGTTTGCCAGTCACATCAACAACAAATGCAGAAGCTGTTTTGCCCTGATTCCCACACCAGCTCACTCCCCGAGGGATGCTCTTGTCCACGATTGGCCCCCCGGGTCTCCTCTATGCATTTCCACCAATTGCCTTGATACCCAAATTCTTACAGAAAACAAAGTCGCTGGGACGGACAATCATCCTTATAGCCCATCATTGGTCTTGGCAGATTTGGTTTCTGTTTCTTTACCATCACATTCTGGAAGATCCATGGATCCTGGACCCAGTTCCGGACTTGTTGACACATCCGTCAGGGGATCTTCATCCGTCCTTGTAGACACTGAAGCTAACCGCTTGGCTGCTCCAATTCCCCGCATAGCCAGGCTCTGTAATCTTTTCCATGACACTAGTCAGAATTTGTTGGCTTCCCATAAACCTTCCACTAGGAAATTGTATCGTAGTAAGTGGAAGAGATTTTCCGTTTGGGCCTCTTCCCACAACATTGACCCTTATCAAGCGCCATTGTCTTCTATCTTATAATTTTTGACAGAAATCTTCAACAAAGGAGAGCGGGTGCTACAGTGCAAGTACAATTAGCTACTATATCTAATTTCTGTCTAGGAATCGATGGTTTGAATATTATGGCTCACCAATTGTCTAAGGCTTTTCTAAAAGGTTCTTTTCACATGAGGTCTCCAGTGAAGACACCTTATTCCCCCTGGAATTTGAATTTTATGTTATCTCATATCATTCTTCCTCCATTTGAGCCTGCATCATCTTGTGAACTAAAATTTCTGTCATGGAAAACTCTCTTCTTAGTAGCCATCACTTCAGCCTGTAGAGTATCAGAGCTCCAAGCCCTATCCACCAAGCCCCCTTATATGGTCTTCCATGCTGACAGAGTATCTCTCAGGACAAATCTATCCTTTTTGCCCAAAGTATGTTCTGAGGTTAACATTAATCAAGTCATTGAGTTGCCCATTTTCTTCCCTAATCATATCAACAAATTGGAATATATGTTGCACAAACTCGATGTTCATAGACAACTTAGATTTTGTTTGGACAGAACAAAAGACATTAGGAAATCAGATCAGCTCTTTGTGTCCTTTTCTGAGGCCAGAAAAGGTAAACCAGTTGCTAAAACAACCCTGTCTAAGTGGCTGTCGGACTGTATCACCTACATATATGCTTGTCATAATATTCCCTTGTCTAGTAAGGTAAAGGCTCATTCAACCAGGGCAGTTTCTACCTCTTCAGCCTTTCAAGCCAAATTACCTTTGGACAACATCTGTGCAGCAGCCACATGGTCTAAACTTCACACTTTTATAACTCATTACAAAGTGGACAAGGCCTCCAGGGACAGGGCTTCTTTTGGTTCTACGGTTCTGAAAAGTGTACTTCCGTGAGCCACCCAAGATCAGGGTGCTAGGGACGCTACCAATCAGTGAAGAATGAACAGCGAGATTGAACAACTTCACATAAAGAAGTTATGTACTCACCATAACGTTCCATGTGAGTTGTTCCATCCTGCCTTCATTCTCATGTCCCTCCCCTCTTCCCCCTCCTGGCTGGCAGTTGACCTGGAGGCTGTCTTCATCCTGGTTTTTCAATGTGTCTTCATTCCTAGGCAGAATAATTATTGTACTTCTATATGGTACGCAGCAAACAAGATCTGAGGTAATTCCAGCAGTGCATTGTGGGATCTCGAGCTACTGGAGAACTTTGAGCTTGCTAGTCGGCCGTGTCGGAGCCGAGAATCGGCTCTGAACCCATCAGTGAAGAATAAGGATGGAACAACTCACATGAAACATTATGGTGAGTACATAACTTTTGTTTTTTGTTTTAGTTTTTGGCAATCATATGGTCTTGACCATATGCAGTTTGATGTTCTGTAATGTCCATGTTATAATAGGGATCCTGTTGTGGCCATGGAGAGAAAAGTAGGATGAAACAGGAATGCTGCAATTTAGTGTAAATTGGAAGAAAGGGGAGTTTTGGGAAATCCCTTTGCTAATTTCCCAAAATAGCACAGATGACTTTACATTTATCAACTAAATCATTTACCAGCAAATATGTAGATGAGACACATTTAGTTACACTGAAAAAATATCTGAATTTCCCTTGGAGAAGTTGCAGATTAAACAAATTGTAAAAGGAATTTCAAACTTTATACACACTGGCCAGTTGATTGTCCACACTACATTGTCTTCGGATGGAAATGTATGTACCCTGTAGTAGACTGACATCCTGTCAATAGGTGGTTCTTGTTTTGTAACCATTGTTTGCCATGATGAGCTTCAAGACGCCCAGCCCTATATTGGATGAAAGTGAGTACAGAAGATGTATGGCTGGAAAGCGTATGTTCGTATATGTGCATGTGTGCATATGCAGAGAGAATTCCCTTTCTTGATGATTTTAGATGACTCGTTTACCGCTTATTGCCATTATTTTCTTTCTTTTTTAATCAAGAGTTGCACCTTGTGGCCACTTTCCATCCTTATTTTATATAGCAAAGTTTTTTTTCTTTTTATAAATTCGTACTGTTTTTCCCCCATCCCCTCAAGAGTTAGAGTGCAAATACTCCATGTGTTGTTTGATTCACTTTTTCATGATATCCTGCTTGTGTAGCCATGTCTGCATGGGTTTTCTCTAAGCCTTAGTTTAGCTGACATCCACTATTGCTGTTTATGTAGCCTTCCCTGGTTATGCAGATGCAGTGAAATTATAGAAGTCCTTCCCTAAGGCAGGTTAGCCAACTACAGACTGTCTTTTTCTCACTGTCCTAACCCTCTTTCTGGCACCTATGCTGATCAGCAAGCCTGTGTTACCAGGGATACAGACAGATTCTTCTCCCTCTGCATGTACAATTGAGCTTGTCTGGATTTCAGGCATTGTTTAAACTAGAAGTGAGTATGTTTCTAAAGGCATTATTGCAGGCAGTATACATAGAATTGTTGAGAGGGATAGTAGTGCAGTGACTAACATTGTTTTCTCACATTGTTTAGTTTTCCAGGTCAGACATCAGATAGGGTACCTTCTTTGCAGAGTCTGCATATGTTACTGTGTATGTGCATGGATTTTTACCATTTCTCTTTGCTTACTCGATATTCAGCTGCTTGCAGCTTATTTGCTCAGAGCTGAACATTGGTGTGTATGTTTATACATATATGTATACATGTACTGTGTCTATAAATAACATTTCTCCAGTTTTGTGCTACCCCAGAGGCAGTATATCAATGGTCAGTGGATGTGGGGTAGACTCCCCCCATGTCCAAAGAGGTGTAAGGTGGCTTGCCCCCCTGCAAAAAAAAAACATTAGAACTCTTGTGTCAGTCACAAGTACACAGTGACTAAAGCAGTCAACAGCCACTTATTGAAAGCTGAGCAGTTGATGTTCATGTTAATAAAGGAGGTACATTTTTGCCAGGTGCTTCATTTTCTTCCTGTATCCCAGACACCTGCCATAGGTGAACTGGTGATCTACAAAATTGCCCAGATGTGTGCTTGCCTTGGGTGAGTGTGTGTGTGTGTGTGTGTGTGTGTGTGTGTTAGCATCCATTACTAGACAGATATCTTCTGTATTATTAGTTTCCTGCATTGTACCCCCCCCCCCCCAGAAGTGCTGCAGTACCCTCTGGACATCTATGACACTAGATTTGATAAACCATATAATCACAGAGTAAATTAATGAACAGATTTGTTTGTTCTGTTGATCAGGGCTAATGGACATTTTCCTTGTTTAGTTACTCTGTAACACTACCCTTTAAGCTGAACTCTTGGGTACAGCAATTTTTTTTAATTTTTTTTAGTAAAACTTAGCAAGTTGAAGCATGTAATATGTGATATATTGAAGTTGGAAGTGTGAGCATTAAGAAATGTTTCAGTTTACATCTGTGATTTTTTTTATATCAGCAATGTTGTTGACAGGTTTTTGTTCTCACATATGTGAGTATGGTATAAAATTGTGTAGTACTGATTATCAGAATGTATTACTTTGAAATTTGAATTAATTTTTTAATGTGCAATTTTCTGAAAGACTGACATAATCTTGTTGCATTTCACCTCCAGGGAAAGTCTACATTTTTTTAACCTGGGTATGCAGATGATCATGTCAGGTCTGCATATGCTTGCTATTTTATACTTTACTGTTATGGTCAATATTTGTGATGGTCACTGCTGTTTCTGTCAGTGCCGCTGGTTATCTTTACACTTGTGACAAATATCATGGTAGATGTCCCCCCCCCCCCCCACACACACACACACACACACACTTGGAAGCTGAAGATGTTCAGTTTGAAAGATAGCACACTTTAGAAGTTGGTATATTTTTAGTTTTGATGAACATTTGTGAGAAAGCGATGATGATAGATGATAATAGCATAACTGAAGAGGCAAGGTAAAAAAAATAGAAGACGGCATTGTTTAATATTTAGTTTTGAGTTAAGAGGTTACTAAATCATGGAAAGAATGCTGGATTTGGAATAATTAAATTCAAAATGTTGTGTACTGTAGATAAGAATAAATGCATGGTTTGAAATAGTGATGAGGAAGGAGAGAGCAGCTTCATTAATTGTGCTGAATTTACTAGACCATTCTCTCTTTCTCTCTCTTTTTTATTTCAGCTGTTCCCGTTAGGGGTCACCACAGCAGATCATCTGTTTCCATTTCTTCCTGTCCTCAGCATCTTGCTGTGTCACACCAGCCACCTGCATGTCCTCTCTCACCACATACATAAACCTTATCTTAGGCCTTTATCTTTTCCTCTTAGCAGGCAGCTCCATCCTTAGCATCCTTTTCCCAATATACCCAGCATCCCCCCTCAGCACATGTCCAAACCAATGCAATCTCGCCTCTCTGGCTTTGTCTCCAAATCGTCCAACCTGAGCTGACCCTCTAATATACTGATTCCTAATCCTCTCCATCCTCATCACACCCAGTGCAAATCTTAACATCTTTAACACTGCCACGTCCAGCTCTGACTCTTGCCTTTTTGTCAATGCCACCGTCTCCATCCCATATAACATAGCTGGTCTCACTACCCTCTTGTAGACCTTCCCTTTCACTCTTACTGGTACCCGTCTGCCACAAATCACTCCTGACACTCATCTCCACCCATTCCACCCTGCCTGTACTCTCTTCTTCACCTCTCCTCCACACTCACCATTACTCTGAACTGTTGATCCCAAGTACTTAAACTCATCCACCTTCGCCAACTGTACTTCCTGCATCCTCACCATTCCTCTGTCCTCCCTCTCATTCGCACACATATATTCTTAGTCCTGCTGACCTTCATTCCTCTACTCTCTAGAGCATATCTCCACCTCTCCAGGGTCTCCTCAACCTCATCCCTACTCTCACTACAGATCGCAATGTCATCTGTAAACATCATAGTCCACGGGGCCTCCTGTCTGATCTCGTCTGTCAACCTGTCCATCACCACTGCAAATAAGAAAGGGCTCAGAGCCAATTCTTGATGTAATCCTACCTCCACCTTAAATGCATCCGTCACTACCACCGCAGATCTCACCACTGTCACACTACCCTCTAACATATCGTGTACCACTCTTACATACTTCTCTGCCACTCCCAACTTCCTCTCTAGGCACCCTGTCATAGATTGATTAGAGCATTATTGTGGTCTTTCTGGAAATGTCCTAGATTGGTTTGCTTCCTAATTATCAGGACATACTCAGGGTTGTTTCAGGTGTGAATTTTCCTTCTCTCCTCAGACCGCAAACCAGTCTATCACCACAGATACAGGTTGTGCTTGGGGAGCAGTTTCAGGTTGTATCGGAGTATGTACATATGCATTTTACCAAATACTACTTCATTGATAAAGCAGTAAATCTTTCCAAGGTTTCCTGTAATCCTTGACACTTTCTTAAAAGTTAAGGGTTTCAGGACGTTTCTCTCCCCATCTTCCTAGTATAGTTAAGACTTTCTTTTTTTTCAGTCAATAGACTGATTTAAGTATGATTCAGGACAAAAAACTGTGTTCAGACCCTTATGATTGCTACATAGTGCAGCATTGGTGCTACATACCAACACCAATGTTTACTAGTACTCTCACTCCTGACTACTCTTACCACTACTTACCTCTTAACCTCCTATGAACAACCCCTCTTCTCTACTCTTATCATTCCTTCCAAACAAACTGTAACACCTTTTTCAGCTTTATCTACAAGCTTTCTCAATGCCATCTACAAGCCCAGTTACTTTCAAGCTAAATATCATTGACTAATTCATATTAAATACTCAATTCTAAACAATAGAAAATTATTTGGCTACCATTGTAAACCTCCCCAATACTACAACCTTATATTACTCCACTCCTTAATAGATGGAGATATTCACACCAACCCAGGCCCAAACCCTCCCCCATCCTCCACTAACTGCAACCAATGTAATACAATCCCTTTACCATCAACCAAACCCTCCAAATCACTCTCAATAGCCCATCTAAACATACGTAGTATATGCAACAAAATACCACAAATTCATGCTCTTCTAGATGTTCAGCAGTTCGACATCCTCTGCTTAACTGAAACATGGCTCAAACCCACAATAAAAGATATTGAAATTATCCCCCCAGGCTATAGTATCCTTCGACAAGACCACACAAACGAAAAAGGTGGAGGGGTAGCAATTCTCTATAAAGAAGGACTACAAATCAGCAAAATAAATCATAAACTACCCTCAGATAACAACGTAGAAATAATTATTTCTAAACTGCAGCTTAATTCCCAAAAATCAGTTAACATCATCTGCACCTACCTTCCACCAGGTAAAAATCCTACAATACTAGAAGACTTACTAAACTGGCTTTCTTCAAATCTCCCTCAAGAAACAATACTACTAGGAGACTTCAATATTGACTGGAATCTATGTAACAACACCAATCCATCCAGCCTGATTAACCTGTATGGCTTCTCACAAGCTATAAACTCTCCAACTAGAACAAATAAACTTAATAATAATGAAAGCATCCTTGATTGGATACTAACAAATTGTCCACAGCAAAACTATACAACAGGAACCCTCCCAGATGAACTTAGTGACCACTCTCTAATATATATTATCAGACATAAAGCAAGTTTAAATATCTCTACTTCAGTCAGAACTGCCCGTAGCAAAAAACATTTTGACCACAAACTGTTTCTAACCGAACGTAAACATTGCAACTGGTCACTGCCTAAGTCCCTCCCTATAAATGAAGCAGTTAATTACTTTAATACCACTTTCCTAGCAATCCTAGACCATCATGCCCCAATGCGTTCCATAAGAATGAAAAATAAACCAGCCCCATGGCTCTCAAATCATACTAAGAAACTAATCCTTACTAGAAATAAAACTTGGGCTAAATGGCGTACCACAAAGGACACAATTGATCACCAAACTTTTAGACAACAAAGAAACATAACAAAAAAAGCTATCCTACAAGACAAAAATAACTTTTATTTCCAACTACAACAATCATCCCTTCAACAACCACAAAAGTTCTGGTCTACTATTAACACACTACTATCCCCAGGCAAAGTAGCAACACCTAATCCACTAGGCTCCAACCCTGACTGTCCAGTACAAACAGCAAATGCCTTTAATACTTTCTTTACTACTGCTATACTAAATCTAGCAAATCAACAAAAACCTGATACCTCCAATTTGCCCAGTCCAAGCTCTATTCCTCCCCCTTTCCACCTTGAACCCATACCCACCTCCTATATCTCTTCTTTACTTCAAAAATTAAAACCTACTACCCCCTCAGCTGATAAATTACCAGCAGAGTACCTCCAAATAGGAGCCAAAGCCATTGCCTACCCAATCTCCATTTTGATCAATAGAACCATAAAAGAAGGCACTGTCCCATCTATTTGGAAAATCTCACACATTATTCCTCTTCACAAAGGTGGTGACTCCACTGAGTACTCCAACTTTCACCCCATAGCTCTACTCTCTCCACTTGCTAAAATAATGGAGAAATGTATCCACAAACAATTAATAACCCACCTACTCTGCTATAATCTCCTAGCTAACTGTCAACATGGTTTCCGGCCATTCCACAGTACCACCACAGCCTTGCTATCATTTACCAACTGTATCAACAAAAATCGCAACAATAATATTCTCTCCTCGGCATTCTTTGTAGACCTATCTAAAGCCTTTGACATGGTCAATCATCAACTTCTCCTCCACCTACTGAAGTCCCTCTCTCTTGACAATCCTGCTATGAACTGGTTTACATCCTACCTGGAAAACCAAAAACCAGCAGTTCTCTGGCAAAACCATGTTTCAGACTTCCTTCCCACCTCCCTAGGTGTCCCACAGGGTTCCATTTTAGGTCCACTATTGTTTTCCATTTTCATAAATGACCTTCACCTCTCTACTCCACTCTCTACCTGCATTCAATATGCTGATGACTCTACTATCATTTGTTCTGCTTCATCCCAAACTGAACTTCATTCTCTCACACAAAAAGCCTTCACCACTATAGAACAATGGTTCTCCAACCACTGTCTTCTCCTCAACCCCAAAAAAGCCAAACGATTGCTCTTTACACCCTCTCATTTGTCTCCCCCTCTTCATTTCACACTTATATCCAACAAAGGTACCGTTATCTCTCCAGAACCCACCACCAAACTCCTAGGAATTACAACTGACAATCAACTAAAGTTTGACACTCACATAAACACTACAATAAAATCTATTAACAAAAAACTTGGATCCCTCTATAGAATCAAACCCTTCCTGACACCAGTAGCCAGAACCACAATAGCTAGAACCCACTTAATCTCTACCCTATTATATGCTTCCCCCATATATACCAATCTTTCTAAAAATAATCTTAACAAACTAGCTAGATCATATAACAATATTGCCAGATTTGCTACAAACTCTCCATACAGGACTCATCACTGTCAGAATCTAAAACAACTAGGCTGGCTTGAATTAACTCACCTATTACAGTTTAACCAACTTACAATCGCCCATAAAGCCCTACACCAACCCAACAACACCCCAATTCTCGCTACCCTGATAAGACCATATAATAACTTGAGGAATCTACGCTCCACTAACAAAATGTTGATTCACACTTCTTATCAAATAACTTAGCAGGTGACTCCATATTCTCTAATTCAGTTGCTAAAATATGAAATCACTTACCACAAGACCTTACAACCCTAACCTCCCTCCCACTATTTAAAACTAACCTAAAACTTTTCTTCTCTAACCACTGGTTATGCTCTTGTACCAACCCTGACTAACTGTTATTTTCTAATTATCTGATACCCTCAAAACATAACATTCTCAACCATAACTCTTCATGCAACCATTCTTTATACTAACCTTCCTTCTTAATTTCCTAACACTGTCACTCCTGAGTACCACTTACCATGCTTAACTCTTCCAGTCTTTTTTTTTTCAGTCCTTTTGTAAATTTTGTTAAACTGAAGATGATTTATTTTATATTAATGTCATTTTCTAATTTTTGTATTAGATGTTTCTGTATGTTTTTAGTATGTTTTATAGTATACTTTTAACTGGAGCTTTTCTCCCCGGGCCTCCACTGAAAATGGGCATGTATCCAATTGGACTAGCCCGGTCAACAAATGTAAAATAAATAAAAAATAGTGGCTACCTGCATTTCAGGTCGCTAAGATAGAGAATGCCTTCCTTTCACTGACATTTGTAATAGTTACTGCATGAGCCATTGTCAACTATGTTTTGATAAGTTACAGTCCAATAATTTACTGTAGCAGCAGTGTCAGGTATTAGGCTTATATCATCTGGTAGTTGGATTACTGCAGGTGTTCAAAATGTGGTAGGAGCATAGTGTTTGTGAGAGTGCTGTGTTTTATGAAAATTGTCTGCCAGTCTTCTTTGTGTCTTTCAGTGCTTTTGGTTTTCCCTTATGCAGTTTTGGTATATTTTGTTATAGTATCTATATTTTGTATTTACATAGATTTGTTTTTTTGCCAGGTATCGTGACTGCTTTGGCCTGGCCAGGCTCTATTCTAACATTTTCTGGTGTCATTGATAACCCATGGGGTGTATGCCTTAATCGCTCAGCTGAAGTTGGAAAGCACCTGGCTCATCTGTTACTCAGCCGTCAGCAGGTAATTATATAGAAACAGCATACATTTGGTCTTTAGTTTTGCTTTTAGCAGGTACTTCTGAGCAGTCCAAGCTCCAAAAATTCATCACCTTATTTTTATACCCATATTTAAATATGAGCTAACCTTTGAATATTGCATTCAACTGAATTTCAAGTAATTTTGTCTAATGTCTAATAAAGGCATATTTGATGCAAAAAGGCTGTGTTATTTCACATCCTTTAGGATTCTGTTGTTTTTTTCTGTTACTTTTATACATAGTTTTATTTTTATTTTGTTTAGACGGATATTAAAAAAACAGAATCCTGTTGACTGATATTTTATTATAGCTACTCTTGGTCATACTTATAGGATTAGGCCACTGAATCTGTTTAACAATTGCAACAGAAGTAAAAACATACAGATTGTTCTTCTTTTGGCTTTTCACGGTTAGGAACTCCGGTCCGCTAATGATTGGCAGTAGATTTTTGCGGTGCTGAGGTGCCAGCCCGACACCCAACCTTCAACGAAGGCGCACCCATTCATGCATATCTTTCGAATGCCACTTGACCACAGGAAGGACATGCAGACACCACACAGAAGGCACTCCAGCCAAGAATCGAATGGGAGAACCTCTTGCTGTGAGGCAACAACGCTACCACTGCACCACCGTGGCTTTGAAGTAAAAACATACAGATAAATTGGTAAAATAGAGTTGGTGTTGAGAACATGATATCTGATGTTGTCAATCTTCATTCCTTCTTGACGAATGGGACTCGGTTCCGAGTCCTTGGAACTATCTCTGCCGTTATACAGCTTGCTCCAGCCAAAAACTCTCGACCCACAATGCCCCCTCTCCATTACCTCAGATCTTGTTTGCCGCTCTGAAAACAACGCGTCAGTCAATACTCTCAAGGTAAGTGCCTTAGTTATATATGTATATATCTATTTTTTTTGTAAAAACTTTTCTAACTTTAAAATAAAGCTGTATCTTTCTCTTGAGTGTGCATTTTGACATTAATCTACCTCTTTTTTACCGAACGGTATTCTTTGTTACCATTGTTGGTAACTTGTTTCCCCTATCTCCATTTACCTTTTGCTAATTCTTTGATAGCATTGTTGGTATCTTTTCTGTTTGTTTACCTTTTTCAGGTATTTCTTCATACCATTGTTGGTAGATTTTTCTGGCTTTCTTTTGTGTGTGTGCATGTGTGTATGGTGTTTAAGACATGGCAGATGAGCAAAAGGGCAGGGCAGGAAGCAATGTCAGGCTTGTGGTAGAAGGATGCCCAATTCAGATGGGCACCTTTCCTGTGTGTACTGCTTGGGTGCTCCTCACTTAGTTACTGGGTGTAAGATCTGACAGGGATTCAGTGCCCGTACTCTGGCAGAATGCCGTAATAAGATTATTTTGAAAGGATTGTTGAAATCCTCTTTTGAAGAAGCCCTGTTTAAGTCAGAGTCATCCAAACTGCCTAAATCAGAGTAAAAAAAGAGAAGATATTCAGTGCCGACCTCACCATTGTCACAAGAATTAAAACCTCATAAGTCACTGGTTCCATCTGTGTCTTTGGAACCGAGGACTAAAGTTGCAAAAATGACTGCAAACAACCTTCACTGCCAACGGTTAGGTCCTCATTGGTACAGACAGTTTCTGCACCAATCCTGAATTCTTCGATGCCGACCTCATTACCCTCAACTTCCTTGGTTCTGGCTTCCCCTTCTGCTCAGCAGCCTACTGTGCCGAAATTTAAAACATCGCTACCTCCCAGGACTAGATATTCCCCTTCTGCGGACCCATTTGTTGGTCATCTCCCCAGTCCCTTCATTCATAAGCCAGAGTCTCCCTCAGGAATTTTGATCCATTCATCCAGAAGTCTTTCCAAAGTAGATGTGGTTAGATTGGTGGACCAGCTTTTGGTGGCCAGGGGTCTTCCTGCAACTATGTAGACCTCCCTCCCGGAGCCAAAGCATATTCTCCAAGGACTCCCTCGGACTTTCCTTCTCCAACCTCCTTTCAGGTTTGGAGCCCACCACTTCGACTATCCCAGTTTCAGCTGTCTTGGTGCAGACAGTAGACCTACCTCGACACCAGGCTCATCTCTGATGTCTTCTGAACTGTTTTATCCATTGCATACCTGAGAATGTGGTTGGCTGTCAGCTCCGGGAGCTTCAGTATGGCTCTGGTTGTTAGTACAGCACCTTCTTTGGCTCTCAGGGCCCTGACAGTTTTGAACCCTTCCCGGCTCCTGTTTTGGAGGGTGGCTCATTGGAGCGGGGTGTGACCCTGGTTATGAGGTTGTCTTTCTTGGTTCTGGGCTCCTATCCCTCTTTGGGTGGCTCTGCCTTCCAGGTCATGGAGAGAACTCTAGCCTCAGCGGGCTTCCAGCTGACCCCATCTATGTTGAAGTGTCACATTTTTGTATCCTCTGGGTTTGTAACTGCTACAATCTATCACGCCAGGACAGCGGGCAAGACATCACTGTTCAGGGTCCCTCTTCTTCGGAGTCTGTCTCAGAGATCCCCACTGAGGAGCCACCCCATAAGAAGACTTACAAGAGGAAGCATCTGGATTCTTCATTAGAATCTGTCACGGAAGACACAGACTACGATGAAGGGGGGGGGGGTTCCCCTGGTCACTTCCTGAAGATGTCTCCTTTGGAGACATCCTAAAAATCTTAAAACAGAGGGGTGATTGGAAGCCCTCAAACCCATCCTCTCAGGAATCTCTGTTCTTGCAAGCTTTTCGTGCCTGCCCATCTGCTTCCTGGGTGACTTCACCCACTGATGAGCTTATTAAGCATATCGTACAGTGGGCGTGGAAGGCTCCTGATTCCATAGAGCCAATTCCCTGAAGACCAGATAAAATGTTATCAGCCCCAGAAGACCAGCCACATTGAGGAAAGGGTTTAGCAGTAGATACCATTGCAAGCTTTTCAGTCTGTCCTTCCTTTGGGGACAGTTGCAATCCAATCAGACAAAGTCGGTAGTCTAGTACATCAACAAGCAAGGGGGAACCAGCTCATAACCCCTATGTTGGGAAGCCCTCAGGATTTGGCAATGGGCTGTCGCTTCCATCCGTTTTCTGATAGCAATGCATATCCCGGAAAGCTCCATTGTGATTGCAGACAAACTGAGCAGATGCATCCTCCTACCTCCTCACGAGTGGTCTAGTTACAACATAGCAATGAAAATCTTTCGTCGTTAGGGCCAGCCTTGCTGTGATCTTTTCGCCTGTCCAGTGAACAGCAAATGCAGTAGCTATTTTGCCCTAATTCCCCTCACACTGAGTCCCCGAAAGATGCACTCCTCCTCGATTGGCCCCCGGGACTACTTTATGCCTTTCCCCTACTTCACTGATTCTCCAGTTCTTGAGGAAAACACAAGTAATTCTCATTGCACCCTATTGGCCCCATCAAGTCTGGTTTCCCTTCCTTTGGCCTCACCTAGTTTATCATCCTTGGATTCTGGACCCAGTTTCCAGAACTGCCTCTTTCACCCACAGGGATTGGTGCATTCCAGTCTCCACAATCTCAAGCTGATGGCCTGGTATCTCTAATTCCATTAATTGCCAGGCAGAACAAATTACCTTTTTCAGTACAAAAGATTCTTCTGGCTTCTCATAAACTGTCCACTAGGAAACTCTGCCTTAGCAAATAGAAGAGATTTTCAATTTGGGCCCATACAAATAATATAGACCACTTTTCAGCATCAGTTGACAAGGTTTTGGTATATTTGGCTTAGTTATTTGAATTGGGAGCTTCTACTTCTACCATCAAAGTCCATTTAGCAGCCATTTCCAATTTTCACAGTGGATTTGATGACCATACTATGATGTCTCATCGTTTATGCAAAACTTTTCTTAAAGGTGCCTTACATCTAAACCCTCCCTGGGATTTAACCTTAGTACTACAATCTTTAGTTCGACAACCCTTTGATCCAGCAGCTATTTGCAACCTAAAATTTTTGTCTTGAAAACTCTCTTCCTGGTAGCTATCACTTCTGCCAGGAATTACAGGCTTTATGTGTAAAACACCCTTATATGATTTTTCGCAAAGATAGGGTGTCGCTAAGAACCAATCCGTCCTTTCTTCCTAAAGTGGTCTCAGAATCTAATATTAACCAGGCTATAGATTTGCCCAGCTTCTTTCTAAATTTTTCAAATAAAGGTGAATACTGCTTGCATCTGATGGGGATCCACAGACAGTAACATTTCTACCTGGACAGAATTAAACTAGCTAGAAAATCAGCCCAGTTATTCATGTCCTTTTCAGGCCCCACTTTGGGTAAACTGGTTTCAAAATTTACCTTATCGAGTTGGCTTAGGGATTGTGTTACTTTGTCAACAATTATAATAAACTCGAACTTACCTGCACCAGTTAGAGTACATTCTACCAGATCTGTATCCACTTCAGCTGTCTTTCATTCCGAATTCCGAAGCCTCTGTGGAAGAAATATGTTCAGCTGCAACATGGGCCATTCCTCATACCTTTATCACTCATTACAAATTAGATGTGGTCTTTAGGGGAAGAGCATCCTTTGGCTCTATGGTACTCAGTAATATCCTTCCTTAGGGCCACCTGGGATCTAAAGTAGCTGGGGACTCTGTCCCATTCATCAAGAAGTAATGAAGATTGACAAAATAAGATAAAGAAATGATGTCCTTACCATAAAGTTCCATCTATGTTGTCGATCTTCATTCATTCTTGATATCCCACCCTCCTGCCCCCTCCAAAGGACTTCTGGAGGATCGGACCTTTGTCCTGGGAGGTTTGTAGGGTTTACCTTAGACAGGGCTTCTGTTTTTAACTTTACTTAGGCTGCAAACTCGATTTGAGGTAATGGAGAGGGGCACTGTGGGGAGAGCCTTAGCTCGAGAGATTTTGGCTGGCGTGAGCTGTATAATGACCAAGCTGGTTCCGAGGACTCAGACCGAGTCGCATTCATCAAGAATGAATGAAGATCAACAACACAGATGGAATGTTATGGTAAGGACATAACTACTTTTTTTCATAACATAGATTGTTGTGTGGAGTTAATATTGGATTCTAATCCAGATTTTGGCAGCAAGCACGGAATCAAAAACAGTTACTGGTTTAAAGGAAAAGTTGTGTGCAAACCTGCATCTCTGACTTTAAAAAAGGACTTTCTTGCAGACTCATTTTAAAAGTTCTGAGAACTTCTGTTTGACATTAATGTGCAGTTGTCTTTGATGTGTTCCTTCAGCATGACATTTCACCTTAATAATGTTTTAAATCGGGTCTATATTATTTCTTCTTTATATCTTTCCGAGTACTGGGTGTATACTGTACAAAGTTTGTTTAATTATAAATTACATTTTTATCAGTGGCTTTGGGTCTTTTAAAGAGCTAGCTGTATTTCAGTCGTTGTTGTATAACTGTATTTTGTCATGTAGTTTTTGTTGTATAACTGTATTTTGTCATCTGTTTGTGGATTCAGAAAGATCCCCACTGCTTTCATTAGGTGTTTTGGTAAAAAGGCCCTGTTTTCACAGTGCCGAATTTTGTGATCCAGCAAGGTGTTAGCAGCAATGAGGAAAGATCTCATTATCGGCTAATCTGCATGTCTCTGAATGGCTGTGAAGTACCACAAGTGCAGCTCAGCACTTTTCCTGCAGTAGTTAACAATGGTGGCAGCTGCAGTTTTGTTAGCACAGGCATCCCCCATTCACTCTCCCACACATGGTGCATACATTCAAACACATATACAGACCCCCACCCCATACCTGTTCCTGTGTTGTGACAGTGTCCCCAATGTCTCTTTTGTCCTACCTTCGTAAATCACAAATAATTAGGCAGTCATAAACGCAGACATTAGAGTTTCACTTTTCATATCCTTCAGTAAATACATAGTAGTGTAGTAAATCTTATACTAGTGATTGTCTCAGTTTGCAGGAGGACTAAGCAACTTCAGTCCCTGACTTTTTCACACCATTAATTTTGTCTTTGTACAGATGTCTTGCACTCTGAGGTCGAGAGGTATGGCTGATGTTCCCTGAACATCTTCCTCAAAAGTCACAAACTATTGCAGACATAAAATGATGTCCAAGGTCTTCAGTATATGTTAAAAATTCTGCTAGACTAGCTTCATTTAGAGCAGTGGGTTAATGCTGAGGTTTGTTGTGTGAAGGGTGCAGGATCTGCATCCTTTTTCACCACTTTTCACCTTACTTTGTTTTCTACACGAGCTCCCTGATATCTGGCAGTGGCACAGAGAACTAATAACTGTACGAGGTGTGGAGGGTACAGGGTTGAATTTCATTTTACTTAATGTCACTACTTAAACAGAAAATGTTGACAAATACTGAAGGTTCAGAGAACAAGGAAATGCAGGATTTATTGCATGCAGCTGAACAAGTGGGAAAGCATACTTTGCAATGTGGTTATGATTCACTGGAGGCCTCTTGCAGGGCCACTTTTACAGGTTCTGTTATTAGAATGCATGTTTGGTTAAAGGAACAGAATCTGCCTGTTCATGTTAAAGCAAAATTATTAGATGCCCCATTACAGCATGATACTTTGCTTGGTGCTAAAGCAGAAGAGGTGTTGAAGAAAATTGAGGATAAAGCCAGACAAACAAAAGCAAGTGACTTCTTACTTCAAAAAATTGGAAACAAAGACCCAGTTATCTGCAAGGAAAATCCTGCAGGCCTTGGGTTTCATGGCATCCTACATTCTACTAATTCCATGTGCCAGACTGCATATGAGGAAACTACAGTGGTATCTAAAAAGTGTTTGGACTCAGCATTGCCACAGTCTGGAGACAGTAATTACCCTCATTCCCTGCCTGCAACAGGAGTTTCGATGGTGGGCAGAGGCCTGTCACCACAACAAGGGTCTGCCATTCACTTTACCCACAGCCAGACAGGCACTGACAATGGATGCATCAGATTATGCCTGAGGGGCCCATATGGCAGGAAAATGTATTCAGGGCACATGGCCTGCAAGCCAGATGCATCTTCACATCAATCAAAAAGAGATGCTAGCTGTTCAGAATGCCCTGACAGCTTTCAAGGATCTACTTCATCCAGGACAGCTACTGATAAAGACAGACAATATTACGGTCATGTGGTACATAAACAAACAGGGAGGTACACATTCCTACCCCCTCTGCAGACAAGCAATGACCTTATGGGGCACAGCATTGACTTATCAAGTTCACCTGCAAGTGCAATTCCTGCCAGGAAAAACAAAAACTCTAGCAGATGAACTAAGCAGAAACCTCATGGATCCCCACAAGTGGAAACTGGATCCACAAGTCTTCAGCATGATAACAAGGAAATGGGGATGCCCAGACATAGATCTCTTTGCCTCCCCTCACAACTGCCACTTACAGAGATTTTGCACAAGGATTTATCACAAACAAGCATGGAGAGTGGACGCCCTATCATTCAGCTGGAAAAATCTAACAGTATATGCCTTTCCACTGCCTCTCCTTCCCAGGGTACTCCTAAAGGTCAGACAAGAGAAGCCAAAAATGATATTGATTGCACCAGACTGGCCACGCCAGCACTGGTACCCAATCCTAAAGAGCTTGTCTCAAGGTCCAGCATGGATATTGCCTCAAACGTCTCACTTGCTGACCCAACAAAACATTCAGATCTTGCACAGCCAACTCAGGACCTTAAATCTGGCAGCATGGCAGATAATGTAGCCATTCATAACACTCCTCTTTCAAAAGCTGTTATGGATGTTATTTTGGAGGCTAGGAGGCCCAGTACCAGAAAATATTATGCAGAAAAATGGAAAAGATTCTGTGCTTGGAACCAGGAACAAGGCATTGACACGTATGTACCAAATATCCCTCAGATTTTACAATACCTAACTGAGATGCTGGACAAAGGCCTTTCTTTTTCATCAATTAAGATTCATGCTTCTGCTATTTCAGCCCATTACAATACGGAACCACCTATCTTTTCTCATCCTTTAATATAGCAGTACCTCAGAGGGGCCAAAAACATCAGGCCTCCAAGGAGAGCACCAATTCCAGCATGGGACCTCAATTATGTCTTGGAAAAACTCACACTGCCTCCTTTTGAGCCAGCCTCAACAGCGGATATAAAATTCTTATCCTGGAAAACAGCTCTGCTCCTAGCAATAACCTCTGCAAGACGAGTCTCAGAGTTACAAGCACTCATGGCTGTGGAACCTTTTATCATTTTTCATCCAGACAGGGTTTCACTGAGGACAAACCCAACATTTATGCCTAAGGTGGTGTCTAGTGTGGCCCTCAACCAAACCATTCACTTGCCTACCTTTTATCCAAACCCACAGAACAAGGGTGAGAAAATTCTGCATTCTTTGGACATACACAGACAGCTACGCTTCTACTTGGACAGAACTAAAGCTTTCAGAAAGACTGAGCAACTTTTAGTGTCATATGCTGCAGGGTCACAAGGAAAGGCTATCTCAAAACAGACTGTTTCTAAATGGATAGGCCATTGCATCCGTTTCTGCTATTCTCAGCATGGCAAATCAGTGCCTAAGGGCATTAGGCCTCATTCTACCAGAGCAACAGCCACTTCAGCAGCCTTCCTCAGAGGAGTACCAACCAAAGACATTTTGGAGGCTGTAACTTGGAGTTCAGTGCACACTTTTACAAAGCACTGCCACTTACCTCTTTATTCTAAATCCAGAGCAGGGTTTGCCACTGCAGTTCTGCAGGGCCTCATAGCCTCTCCTAATCGTATTTAGCCCAGCCACCCATCCTCAGCTTTGGGATTCAACCCAAGAGTAATGACTGCAACAGTGAAACACGATGAACATAGTACAGTTGTGTACCTACCATAAATGTAGATGTTCAAGAGTATTCACTGTTGCAGTCCAGGTTACCCTCCCTCCATCCCCCTTTCTTTTGCTGGGGTTTATCTGTACGTCTCTTTTCTATACAACCTATGTGGTGTATTTGCTTGTAGATGAAGGAAATGTTTCTTTACTGCATGTATGTTTATTGGCATAATATATTTAGCCTACCCTTTTGGGGGCACCTGACATCTGGGGCAAGCAAAACTGAAGAAAATGGCATCGGCTGCATCTTTTACACCCCTGGCGCACTGATGTCAGGGAAGAGGCGACAGCAACCGACGCCGGACCAGGACTTTGGAATTCAGGCCGACTGCGGTAGCCTGCCAGCAGGATAACTCAGGAGTAATGACTGCAACAGTGAATACACTCGAGCATCTACATTTATGGTAGGTACACAACTGTACTGTCCTCAACATTGTGTCCCAGGGGTACAAATTTTACTTCCACTCACTGCCAACCCCAAATGGGTTCCCAGATCTCCCTCTAAACCAGTGGGCAGAGGCTCAAAACCAAGTCCAGTCCCTGCTCTCTATAAGGGCAATTCAACCAGTTCCTGCGGAACAGATAGGCCAAGGATTCTATCCCAGACTTTTCCTGGTACCCAGAAAAGAGTGCACTTGGTGCCCAATATTAGATCTTTTAATTCTCAACACCTTCCTGGTGGTACCAAAATTCAAAATGCTCACCCTGCAGCAGCTTCTACCTATGCTAGCCAAAGATGCCTGGTTAGTCACCCTAGACTTAAAAAAAGCCTATCTGCACATCCCTATAAGGGAGTCATGCAGAAAATATCTACGCTTCAGGGCAGGATCTATGCATTATCAGTTCTCTGCTCTTCCCTTTGGCTTATTCACTGCTCCCAGAGCATTCACGAAATGCCTGGCTCCAGCCATTGCTTACTGCAGACAGAGAAACATTCAAATGTACCCATACTTGGACGACTGCCTGATTCAGGCAGACAGTAAGGAAATGCTGTTGCAGCACCTGACATTTGTAAAAAACCTACTAACCTCTTTGGGGTACACCATCAGTGAAAAGAAGTCAAAACTGATCCCCAGTCAAAAGACTATTCCTGGGAGCAAGCTTGGACACAGCATCCCAGATGGCATTCCTCACTCCTGAAAAACAAGCCTATCTGACAGGCTATTTTACTCAAATGGCCACCAGAACCCAGCTATCCACAAGGAAAATCCTGCAGGCCCTAGGGTTCATGGCCTCATGCATCCTACTAATTCCATATGCCAGACTGCATATGAGGAAACTTCAGTGGTACTTAAAAAGTCTTTGGTGCCAACATTCTCAGGACCTGGAAACTGTCATTCCCATGATACCTTGTCTAAGGGTAGAGTTTCTTTGGTGGGCAGCAGCATGCAACCACAACAAGGGACAGACCTTTACCCAACCCCACGCTGCCCGAACCCTAACCACAGACGCATTAGACTATGCCTGGGGGGCACACATGGACGGCAAGTGCATTCAGGGCCACCGGAGCCCAAGTCAAATGCATCTGTACATCAACCAGAAAGAGATGCTAGCTGTGCAGAGCACGCTCTGACAGCTTTCAGATCCCTACTCTTACCAGGACACCTGCTAATAAAAACAGACAACACCACAGTTATGTGGTACAACAACAAGCAAGGGGTAACCCACTCTTACCCACTCTGCAGACTAGCCATGGCCCTGTGGAACATGGCCTTGGACATGCAGGTACATCTGCAAGCTCAGTTCCTGCCAGGCAAACAAAACTCACTGGCAGACGATTTAAGCAGAAATCTCCTAGACTCACATGAGTGGCAACTAGAGCCACGCACCTTCAACCTTCTGATTCAGAAATGGGGGACACCAGAGGTGGATCTCTTTGCCTCCCCCTGCAATCACCAGCTCAGTAGATTGTGCATCAGGACACCTCACGGCAGGGCTTGGAAAGTGGATGCCCTATCCTTCCAGTGGGTAAATCTCTCAAATTATGCCTTTCCCCCCTGCCCCTCCTCTCAAGAGTATTGCTAACGATAAGACAGGACAGACCAAGGACAATTCTGATTGCCCCAGACTGGCCACGCCAACACTGGTACCCACTCCTATGAAGCCTGTCACCGGTGCCACCCTGGCACGTACACCAGAACCCAACCCTGCTGTCTCAGCAGGGGGGCAGATATTGCCTTAAATCTTGCATCCTGGCTTATTCCTTGAATTCTGCCCCAGTAACCAGCCTAAGCAAGCAGGTACTGGACGTCATCCTTGAAGCCAGAAGACCCAGTACAAGGAAATCCTATGCTGATAAGTGGAAAAGGTACTGCTCCTGGATTCATTCTAAAGGAGAGGACACAACTCTGCCTCTAATCCTGGATTATCTAGCTGATCTACTCCACAGAGGCCTATCCTTCTAGTCCATTAAGATCCATACCTCTGCCATTTCGGCTCATTACAGCACTGAGCCACCTCTGTTCTCTCACCCTCTTATCAAACTGTTCCTGAGAGGGGAAAACAACTTAAGGCTGCCAAGGAGAGTACCCACCACTGCTTGAGACCTTAAGTATGTACTGGAAAAGCTCACGCTACCCCACTTTGAGCCTGTAGCGTCAACAGAGTTAAAATTCCTCTCTTGGAAAACAGCCTTGCTTCTGGCCATCACTTCAGCTAAAAGAGTGTCTGAGCTACAAGCACTTATGGCTGTGGAACCCTTCATATTTTCCATGCTGACAGGGTCTCCCTCAGGACTTAACCCTTTCTTTATGCCTAAAGTGGTGTCCAGTGTGGCTCGCAACCAATCTATCCATTTGCCTACCTTCTTCCCTAATCCTCTAAATAAAGGGGAAAGGATCCTGCACTCCTTGGACTTGCACAGACAGCTCAGATTCTACCTTGATAGGACTAAGCCCTTCAGAAAATCTGACCAGTTACTAGTCAGCTTTGCAACAGGGGCAGAGGGCAAGGTCATTTCAAAGCAAGCAGTTTCCAAATGGATAGCACATTGCATCCATTTCTGCTACAAGCACCATGGGAAACCAACCCCTCAGGGGGTCAGAACACATTCCACTAGGGCAACTTCTACTTCTACAGCATTCCTCAGGGGAGTCCCTACCAGGGACATCCTGGAAGCTGCTACCTGGAGTTTTGTACACACCTTCACCATGCATTACCACCTGCCTATCTTTTCTAAATCCAGGGCAGGTGTTGCAACAGCAGTCCTGAAAGGCATTCTAGCCAGCCCTAACTCTTCTTGACTGCCTCCACCCTCCTTCAGCTTTGGGAATCTACCCAAGTATGATGACTGCAACAGTGAAACACAAAGGACATAGTACAGTTGTGTACACTTACCATAAATGTAGATGTTCGAGTGTATTAACTGTTGCAGTCCTGGTTTCCCTCCCTCCAGCCCCCTGGTTTTCTGTCTCTTTCTCTTCCCTGAACTCTCTATGCCTTTTACTACCCCCCCCCTTTTCAGGGGTATTGGTATTTACTTTTTACTGGTGGTGTTTTCCCCACCATAACTTAGTTCCCTATTTGGGGGCTCCTGACATTTGGGGCAAGAAAAACTGATGTAATGGCGGCGGCTGCCTGTTTTTATACCCCTGATGACCTGATGTCAGTCCTGGAGTGACAGCATCCGATGCAGAAATACTAAGTCTGCGGTATTCGGGCCAACTGAGGGCTACCTACAGGCAGATAACCGAAGTGTGATGACTGCAACAGTGAATACACTCCAACATCTACATTTATGGTAAGTGTACACAACTGTTTTTTCTCTCAAGCCTGTCAGGCTAGATTCAGTCTCCTTTATTCTGAGGTTAAGGCCTCTGCTCTTGCTTTGCTTGGGATGTCCTTCCAATTAGCTCACCCTTCTATTAAATGTAGCTATAATGCAGCTGACACTTCACCTAGGGCTGCTGATTTTGGAACTGTTTTGAGGAGGTATTCCTGGCACAGAATTCAGTCTTTACCTGATGATATCAAGGCTAAACTATTGGATACCCCTCTGGATAATAAACATTTATTTGGTGCTGGTGCTGCAGGGTTATTTAAGTCCATGTAAGAAAAGGGCAAGGCATTACAGGAGTTGAAGCATATTTTTGTTTCCCTTGTGCCCAGGTTTCAGAGGAGTTATCCTAATAAGCCTGCCTTTGTCCATAGGCAGTTTTGTCCTCCCCCAAAGGTAAAAAGGGTGGTAGAAGCCCTCCTCCTGCTAAGGCTACCCATACTCCTCCTACTGAGAAGGCTCCATTTCCTGACAAACTACATGCTGTCTGACTATCCTGTTCTTCTCAGTCACATTCCTGTTTCTCTGTGTCTTTCCTTGTCCCTTCCTGTTTGGGTAAAAAGTACCCAAGACTCCTGGGTTCTTTCCACAATTCACTAGGGTTATTGCATGGTTTTGGAAATCTGTTCCACCCTTTTTGGGCATTTCTCAGCCTCCTCAGGAACAAATGCCACTTTTTCCAGAGGTGCGCCAGGGCCTGTTTAGCACAAAGAACAATTCAAGAGGTTCCAACTCCTTACAGTGAGAAGGGATTTTACTCCAGAATTTTCTTGGTCCCCAGCAAAGAATGCACCTGGAGACCCATTCTGGATCTTTCTCAGCTAAACAGCTTTCTGTATGTTCCCTCCTTTTGTATGTTGTCTCTTCAAACCTGATATCTTTCGCTACTTTTTCAGGCTTTTCTAGTTTCCCTGGATTTCAAGGATGCATATCTATACATTCCTATTCATTCCTTTTTCAGGAAGTGTTTATGTTTCTCTGTTGCTTCCTGGCATTTTAAGTTCTCAGCTTTGCCCTTTGGCCTCTTTACTGCCCCAAGGGTCCACACCAAATGCCTCACTCCTGTGATTGCTTTCTATAGGCTAAGGGGGGACATAGGTTTTTCCCTATTTGAATGGCCTGCTTATTCAGGCTTCCTCTGAAGAGATCTTACTTTAGCATCTTCACTTTACCATTTCACTCATGCAAAGCCTAGGTTTTACAGTAAATTTCTAGAAGTCATTCCTGATTCCTCCTCAGGATCCTGGGTTTGCAGGATCCAGATTGTTCCATTGCTGGTATCCCTACCTCCTCCCAAGGCCTTAGCTCTCATTGCTTTCTACCACTCAACCCAGGAAATAAAAATAATCCCAGTTCATGCCCCAATGTACCACCTCTTCAAACAGACACCAGATTCAACACATACTTTATCTAGTCCATATCTAACCTAAAAGTAAACCCAACTCAAACACCACAACTCACAACTTCTACTAATACTCCCAATACTAACCTCTACACACCCCACATATTACACACAACCAACCAACCCCTCATTCATAACCAAAAACCACACCATCTCCAGCTTACTCTTCAGCCCATCACATTATCTCAGATAAAAAAAAAAAAAAACTACTATAAAAACTGAAACCTTGCTCAACCTCAGCAGACAGCCTCCCAACAAAATACCTAAAGCTTGCCACAGAGGCAATAGCATCCTAGTTAATATATCCATAGCTGAATCATACGTCTCTAACCTGTAGAAAAGATCACACATTATCCCTTTACATAAGGGAGGCAATTCCACTAACATCACAAACTTTCGTCCTATTGCAATATTTTCCCCTGTATAAGATTCTAGAAAAATGTTTGCACCTACAACTTCTCCACCATCTTACACACAACAACCTACTTTCCCCACACTCAGCATGGCTGTTAGACCTGCACACAGTACCTCAACAGTCTTATTATCTTTCACAGACTCTGTCAACAAAGCTTGTGACACTGAAACTAGTATCTGCAGTATTTCTAGATTTGCCAAAAGCAGTTGACATGGTATCTCACACCAAACTCCTTAAAGAACTTTGCAGCATTGGGCTGTCCTCTTCCCTTCAGTGATTTTCTAGCTGCCATGCCGCAAGCAGTAAAATGGCAGGGCTCTATCTCCTTATATCACATCACCCCTACAGGTATACCTCAAGGATCCATTGTTGGCCCATTACTATTTAATGTCTCTGTCAATAACATACATGCATCCTCCTGTGAAGGCACTCTAATCCAGTTTGCAGATGACTCCACAATCATCTGCATATCAGACACATTAACTCACTCACAACACGTAACACAACAAGCTTTCTCTTCCATAGAAATGGCTCTCCAATGCTGAACTCTTACTGACCCCCCCCCAAAAAAAAAAAAAGCTCCTTCTCTTCACCTACAAACCCCATAGCTCCAACAAAACAAACTTCAAGATATTTACAGCCAATAATACAGAAATTTAATTAACAAACAGTCAAAAAACGAGCAAACAAACTTGTGAAAATGTGTAGAGACAGGCAACCTAATGTCCAGATAGTCAATACTAACCACAGGAAACAAAATCCAAGTTTCTTCTTTAACGTAAAAGTATTTTATTTTTCAAAAAGACAACGTTTTCGCCGTGACCCCTGTCACAGCTTCCTCAGAAGAAGACAAATAAAACAGCTAAACTGGTCTGTTCAAATACTCAGTTAACAGGAAGTGACAAATAATTGCACTTCCTGCACTAATTTATCTTAATTAAAAATTAGTAACTAAAATCATGAATAGTACTAAAAAACTCCATTGAGTTAGCAATAAATATTGTGTAATGAAAACCTCATAAAAATATTCTTAACTAATACATTTGTATTATTTACATTGTAAATATTATGCAATATACCCACAAAATATGTGCATATAGGCATTACCTAAAATAGCTCTTTAGCTTAAGGACACATGAAATATTACAATTCTCATTGAGACCATCTAGCCTAAATGCATCTAAATTCAACTGCCATGAAAGTTCGACACACTCAAGAACTGTCTGAAAAGGGCCTCCCTATCAGTTAAAGGTACTTGGTCAATACCCATAAAGCTAAAGGAGTGGTCAGGGTTACTACTAACATGTTTTGCCAAGGCATTCTCTAAAAGAGGTTTTTTTATAGCATAAAGATGCTGATATACTCTCTCTTTTAGTTTGCGATTGGTTTTTCCTATATAAAAGGAAGGGCAGGAATTACACAAAGCGATGTAAACTACTGACTTTGATTCACAAGTGATCCTCTGCTTGATGTTATACCTTTTGTTCCTAACTAAAGACTCCTGGTCTTTCTTACGTGACATCAACAGTATTAAGTTTGACTCTGAGTGTAACTTTTTGACTGTAGATGTCATTGATTTATACACATCCATCCCTCACAATGAGGCAGTTGAATGGATTCAACTGCTTCTCAAAGATTTAAATGCACCACAAGTGGAGATGGATGTTGTAACAGAACTGTTGAGTATAGTGTTGTCATCAAACTTTTTCGTTTTTGAACACAAATTCTATTTACAAAAATGTGGAATAGCCATGGGCTCCCCTTGCGGAGCCAGTGTGGCTAACTTGTTTGTAGCCTTTTGGGAAAACCTCTATATATTATCTAATGAAACTGTAATGCAAAAGATAAAATATTACACTAGGTTTTTGGACGACATATTTATCCTTTTTAAGGGGAACGAAGTTGAAGCAAAACTTTTTGTAGACTTTTTGAATAATTCTACACAATGGTTAAAATTCACTTATAGGTTTTCAATAGTAGAAACAGATTACCTTGATTGGAGACTAACTAAGGAAACAGAAGAAGAGATTTATTTGTCTGGCATTTTTAGAAAACAGACATACTGCAACTCCTTCCTGCACTACACAAGCTTACATCCACCTAGGCAGAAAAAATCTATTGTTAAAGGTCAACTGGTACGTGCAGGCAGGATGTGCAGTACTTACAGGGATTTCAAAGCTGAGTGCCAGTTTTTGAAAGGAATGTTCTTAAACCGTGGATACCCTGTCTCTCTTTTAGAGGGGCTTATTAATGAAGTTGACACTAAAAGAATAAAAGGGTTGTATAAACCACTACTTGACCAATCTAATGTAGGTAGGTCTACTATTGACAATGAACTAGTACACCAAAATTCCTTATTAAATCAGCAGAGAAATTTTTCTTTAAGTTTTATAACTCAATTTAATTTGAATTCAACAGGAATTTGGGCCATTATTTTAAAAAACTGGCCACTAGTTATTAATTCAGTTAATTTGATTGACAAGTTAGGTCAGCGCCCCTATGTAATTTATAGGAGAAGTAATAACTTGAAAGAACTTTTACAGCATACTTCTAACACTTATGGTTATATAAGACCTAGTGGTTCATTTAAATGTGGATGCTGCAACATGTGTAAAGTGATGAGAACTGGAAATTCCTTTATAGTTAGGAACAAAAGGTATAACATCAAGCAGAGGATCACTTGTGAATCAAAGTCAGTAGTTTACATCGCTTTGTGTAATTCCTGCCCTTCCTTTTATATAGGAAAAACCAATCGCAAACTAAAAGAGAGAGTATATCAGCATCTTTATGCTATAAAAAAACCTCTTTTAGAGAATGCCTTGGCAAAACATGTTAGTAGTAACCCTGACCACTCCTTTAGCTTTATGGGTATTGACCAAGTACCTTTAACTGATAGGGGAGGCCCTTTTTAGACAGTTCTTGAGTGTGTCGAACTTTCATGGCAGTTGAATTTAGATGCATTTAGGCTAGATGGTCTCAATGAGAATTGTAATATTTCATGTGTCCTTAAGCTAAAGAGCTATTTTAGGTAATGCCTATATGCACATATTTTGTGGGTATATTGCATAATATTTACAATGTAAATAATACAAATGTATTAGTTAAGAATATTTTTATGAGGTTTTTCATTACACAATATTTATTGCTAACTCAATGGAGTTTTTTAGTGCTATTCATGATTTTAGTTACTAATTTTTAATTAAGATAAATTAGTGCAGGAAGTGCAATTATTTGTCACTTCCTGTTAACTGAGTATTTGAACAGACCAGTTTAGCTGTTTTATTTGTCTTCTTCTGAGGAAGCTGTGACAGGGGTCACGGCGAAAACGTTGTCTTTTTGAAAAATAAAATACTTTTACGTTAAAGAAGAAACTTGGATTTTGTTTCCTGTGGTTAGTATTGACTATCTGGACATTAGGTTGCCTGTCTCTACACATTTTCACAGAAATTTAATTAGTTCAGCATACCAAACTACTATATGTCACAATTGACGATAATCTTAAGTTTGACCTACTATAACCCCCCCCCCCAAAAAACTAGACATGCTGTGCAGAAATAAAAACTTCCTCACAGCAGCTGCCACGATTACCCAGGCCAAAACCCTCACTGTTATATGGGGCCCCAATTTTAACTAACTTACAGACTTTCCTAAGAAAAAACTAGAATGCTGCTATAATAAAATTGCCAAATTTGCTGTAAATGCAGTCTGTCTTAACTCATCACTGTAGAGTCCTACATTCCCTAAGATGGCTCGAACTCCCCCTCCATCTCCAATACATACAACTTGCTATGGTATACAGAAGTCATCCGCAGCCCACTAGCTTGTATGCTCTTAGCCCATTAATCAACTTTTATATCCCAAATGAACATCTCAGATCTGAAAACAAACATCTCCTCACAACTAATAAACCTAACAAAACCCCAGGAGCAAATCCAAGCTATGTTTTACAGAGATTTTGAAGGAGTGCAGATTAGTAGCTGTTTTCATAGTTAAAGTGAGTTCCATACTTTTGCCACACAGCAGGAGTAAAGGCTTAGGCCTGGGGTTTTGTTAGGTTTATTAGTTGTGAGGAGATGTTTGTTTTCAGATCGGAGATGTTCATTTGTTCATATCATTATGATAGTCATTATTATGTAAATTATTATGTAAATAATGCTACATCTTCCTATTATCAGGCTTTCCATATAGTTTATACTTGAACACTATGACTTTATTATGTCTGTTGAGTTTCTATTCTGACAAACTAATGTGTAGTTTTTCAAATTTTGTTCTTGAATGTTATGACTTTATTATATCTGTCTAGTCTTTCATTTTTGATAACCATATGTATCTGGAGTTTTTCTCCTTGGGCCTCCTCTGAAAATGGGTACCTCATGACCCAGTCGGACTTTCCTGGTAAATAAATGCCAAATAAATAAATTTCTTTCAATCCCATCTTCCTCTGCCATCAGTCACAGCCAGAGAATGTCTGATGGCTCTGTATTATATGGCTTCCACCATTCTTATGCTGCCTCTAGCCAAGCTCCACATGAGAAAGCTTTAGTGGTTTCTAAATTCAGTTTGGCTTCAACATTTTCATCCTTTAGATTTTGTAGTCTCTGGACTTCCATGCCTCAAGCTGGAACTGCAGTGGTGAATTCATTAGCTGTCCCTCATTCCAGGACTTCCTTTTCAACCTCCAGTCCCCTCTCAGGAAATTTTCATGTATTGCTCGAATGTGGGATGGGGGCCTCCTTCGACCCTCTGAAGGTACAGGTCCTTTGGTCGCTTCGACAAAAGAAAGACCACATCAGTATCAAAGAGACGAGAGCTGTTCTGCTGGATCTTCAGGCTTTTCATTCTCTTTTTCTTCCTGGCCCTTTCAAGATTCTCACGGACAATACCACTATGATGTGGTATGATAACAAGATAAGGTCTTATGTCATATATAGGTTAGCCCTTCAGGTTTGAGAGCTAGCAGTCCAGTAACAGATGACACTTCAGGCAGTTTACATTCCCTTAGATCAGAATATAGTGGCAGATTCTTTGAGCAGGTCCATAACAATGTCCCACGAGTGGATGCTTCAGAGGGATGCGTTTCTGGACATTGTCCACCAGTGGTGTACTCCTCAAGTAGATCTAATTTTTGCCTCCCCTCTGAACAGACAACTTCCTCTGTTTTGTGCCAGAGTATCATTCCTTCTGCCCTGGAAGGTGGATGCCCTCTCTTTTTCTTGGAAAGGGATGTTTCTTTATGTTTTCCCCCAAGCTTCCACACATTCCGAAAGTCCTGTGCAAGATAAAACAGGATGCTCCCAAAATCTTGCTGATGACTCCCTTTTGGCCCAGACAGCTTTGGTTCCATCTTCTTCTGCATCTTGTCAAGGACAGCCATCACAAGTTACCTCACAGGGTGGACCTACTCACATAAGACTAGGTATCTCTCGTCCATCCCCACCTGTCCACCCTTCAACTGACAATGTGAGTGATAGGGTTTTGATTCCTTAAAGACACCTTTTTTGAGGACATGCTTCAAGTCCTGCAGGAGGTCAGGCAACCAACTACAAGGAAGTCTTACTTATCCAAATGGATGAGGTTTTCTGTTTTGTGTCTTTCTTGTAACCTTGATCCACTTGCTATGGATGTTCCTTGGGTTCTGTCTTATTTGCATGAAGTGTTCAATGCTGGGTTGGCCTATTCTTCTGTTAAGGCCCACTTATCAGCTATCTGTACTTGTCTGCCATTGACTCCCCCTTTAGGCTCTATATTTGAGGTCAGACAGTTTCTTAAAGGTGTCCTTCACATTAGACCTCCCAGGAAGCCTGCCCTTCCTTCCTGAGACCTTAATTTTGTTTTAGAAAAATTGACTCAGGCTCCTTTTGAGTCTGCCACTTCAGGTTACTTACAGCATTGTTCTTGGAAGACTGTTCTTATGACCCTTACCTCTGCCAGACTGGTATCTGTGCCGCAAGCCCATTTGGCTGTTCCTCCTTTTTTAGTTTTCCATAATGACAAGGTGTCCCATCGTACTAATCCTTCTTTTATGCCCAAGGTGGTTAATGAGTTACCTCTTAATCAGTCTATTCGTTTGCCCACTTTTTTCCCTTCTCTGCATTCTGCTAGTGAGAAGGCTTTGCACACCTTGGATTTGCATAGACAACTTGGGTATTATTTGGATAAGACTAGAGCTTTTCATAAATCTGATCAGCTTTTTGTTTCTTTTCATCCTAGGTCTTTAGGTTTGGCTGTTTCCAAGCAAACAATTTCTTCTTGGATACTAAAGCCATTTCCTTTTGCTATTCTTTTCATGGGAAGTGCCTTCCTTCTTCTGCTAAGGCTCATTCCACTAGAGCTGTGGCTTCTTCTGTTGCTTTTTTCAAGGGTTTGGATACTAATTCTATTCTAGAGGCAGCAGCCTGGTCTTCTGTGCATACCTTTCGAAGCACTGTAATTTGGGTGTGATTTCTAGAGTCAGAGCTGCCGTTGCCAGGACCATTCTCCATGGCTTCCTAGAGGGCTCTGCTGGCCATTCCTACTCCCAATCTTCTTCCCGAGCTTTTGCATTTTCCCTATTGTAAAGAATACTACAACAGTGATATGGAAGGACATAGTGCTGTAATCCGTTGTGTAAAACCATAACCTAACAGTAGATGTCCTTCTCTTCACTTGTTGCAGTATTCGCTCCCTCCCTCCTCTCCCTGTTTCCTTTCTCCTTCCTCCTTCTGGATGTGCATGTTCCCTCTTTCCTACTGGGGCTTTTCAGTTCTGAGGATGGTAAATCCACATGTCTCCTATATGCCCAACACTGGGAGTGGGGAGCATATGTGTGACCTCTGATGTGCCCCTTTTTTACAACCTAAGGCTTTGGTATGCTGGTCGAAGATCGGTTTGCCCAAGGCAGGGAATGCCTATTGTAAACAATACTGCAACAGTGAAGAGAAAGATGTTTACTGATATGGTAAGATTTTACACAACTGTACTTTTGCTCACCCTGAGCTAGGATCTCACATTGATAAGGGTCTCTCAGCACTACCGGCGTGTAAATCATCAGCAGGATAGAGGGGTTCTGTGAGTAGTGATAGTACTTCTGAAGTTAAGCAGGTGTCTTCAACCCTTCTGCTGTCCTGATTAGGGCAGTTTTATTTAATGCCTGATCATAGGTACTTTATTTATTTGCATTTGTTTACCGGGATAGTCCACTTGGCCATATTCATTCCATTTTCACTGGAGGTCTGGGGAGAAAAGCTCCACAGTCAAATGACAGTTTAAACATACAGAAACAGAAAATACATAACTTTCAATATAAAGTGTATAGTACATACAAATACAATACATTCATAAAATACATCAACATATAGAGTAATTTGTTATACATACATTACATTGTTGAATTGAGAGGGCAAGGCAAAAATAATGGTAAAATTATTAGCTTACAACATCAAGGATAAAGTGGTTAGTACAGTCATAACACAGCAAGATTGGATATAGAGTTAGGATAGTTAGTTGCAACAATAGTGTGAGTGCTAGATACTTATCAAGTCCTCAGATTAACTATAAATAAGTAGCTATAGTGATTAGTATTAGTTCTGTAGATATGAGTGAAATAAACAGGGAAATGATAAAAAACGAACGGCTAAAAACACAAATTGACTTTATTACATAAAAATCCAACTGGTAAGTGCTTTCATTCCCTTCATGGAAGTTCTTCAGGGAAATGAGTTGTAGTAGAGTAGAAAGTAGATCGTGGAGACTAGTGAAACAGTGTCAGGTTTTGGGAAGTGAAGTTCTGGTGCATGTGCATTGCCAGAAAGAGGAAAGGTGTTGTCTTAGGGTTTTTTTGAAGGGAGTAGCATTGCTGGTACAGTGCAATAAAAAAGTATTTGCCCCTTCCTGATTTCTTAATTTTTGCATGTTTGTCACACTTAAATGTTTTAGATCATCAAACAAATTTAAATATTAGACAAAGATAACCCCAGTAAACACAAAATGCAGTTTTTAAGTGATGATTTTATTTATTAAAGAAAAAAATATCCAAAACTACATGGCCGTATGTGAAAAAGTAATTGCCCCCTTATTAAATCATGAAGTAACTGTGGTTAATCACATTTTTGGGAAAGCTGAGTTCAATTTCACTAGCCACGCCCAGGCCTGATTACTGCCAGGCCTGTTGAATCAACAGATCACTTAAACAAAACCTGTCAGACAAAGTGAAGTAGGCCAAAAGATCCCAAAAAGGAAGACATCATGCCGCTATCTAAAGAAATTCCGTAACAGATGAGAAACAAAGAAATTGACATCTATCAGGCTGGAAAAGGTTACAAAGCCATTTCTAAAGCTTTTGGACTCTAGCGAGAGAGCCATTATCCACAAGTGGAGAAAACATGGAACAGTGGTGAATCTTCCCAGGAGTGGCCGTCTCCTACAAAAATTACCCCAAGAGCTCAGCGACGACTCATCCAAGAGGTCACAAAAGAACCCAGAAGAACATCTAAAGAACTCCAGGCCTACTTGCCTCTTTTAGGGTTAATGTTCATGACTCAACCATAAGAAAGAGACTGGGGAAAAATGGCATGCATGGCAGAGTTCCAAGGCGAAAACCACTGCTGACCAAAAAGAACATAAAGGCTCATCTCACTTTTGCCAAAAAACATCTTGATGATCCCTAAGACTTTTGGGAAAATATTCTGTGGACTGATGAAACAAAAGTTGAACTTTTTGGGAGGTGTGAGTCCCATTAAATCTGGCATAAAAGTAACACAGCATTTCAGAAAAAGAACATCAACCAACAGTCAAACATGGTGGTGGTAATCTACCTGGACGACTTGCTGTGATTGATGGAACCATGAATTCTGCTCTCTACCAAAAAATCCTGAAGGAGAACGTCCGACCTTCAATTCGTGACCTCAAGCTGAAGCACACTTGGGTTCTGCAGCAGGACAGTGATCCAAAACACACCAGCAAGTCCACCTCTGAATGGCTTAAAAAAACAAAATGAAGGTTTTGGAGTGGCCTAGTCAAAGTCTGGACTTTAATCCAATTGAGATGCTGTGTCATGACCTTAAAAAGATTGTTCATGCTCGGAAACCGTCCAATATGGCTGAATTAAAACAATTCTGCAAAGAAGAGTGGGCCAAAATTCCTCAACAGCAATGTGAAAGACTCATTGCCAGTTATCGCAAATGCTTGATTGCTGTTGTTGCTGTAAGGGTGGCACAACCAGTTATTAGGTTTAGGGGGCAATTACTTTTTCACATAGGGCCATGTAGGTTTGGATATGTTTTTTTCCTTAATAAATAAAATCATCACTTAAAAACTGCATTTTGTGTTTACTTGGGTTATCTTTCTCTAATATTTGCATTTGTTTGATGATCTGAAACATTTAAGTGTGACAAACATGCAAAAAAAAATAAGAAATCAGGAAGGGGGCAAATAGCTCTGAGTGATGAAGGGAGAGTGTTCCATAGTTTAGCAATGGTAAAGGAGTAGAGCATCTGTCCTGCTGAAAGGTTAGGTTTTACTACATTCAGAAGTACTTGATTTTTGGATTGAAGAGGTCTAGTTGGATGGTATATAGTAAAAAGAGAAGAGAGAGCAGGGCAATTTAATGGCTTGAATATAAATTTATGAGCAGTAGTTAGTTGTAAGTATGTAAGAAAATGAGGGTGTTCTAGCCAGTATAGTGATTTTAATAATGTGCAATAATGTGATGAATAATGAGAGTTGGTTACAAATTTAGCAATTTTATTATAGCATGAGTCAAGTTTAGATTTGAGAGTGGACTGGATATTGGTAAGGAGAGGAGCCGTGTAAAGAAGAGATGGTAGCAGAAAAGATGAAGCTAGGGATAGCTTAGCAGAATGGTTAAGGAAATATTTGTGTCTGTAGTGCATGCCCAGTTTATTTATGTGCTTTTTTTTTTGATATTGCTGTGAATGTGGAGGTCGAATGTTAGGTTTTCATCTATGATGACACCAAGAAGTTTTTTGTTTTGGGTCTTTAGCATGAATAGTGAAATCATCCTTGTTCAGGGGGTTGTTGTTTTTAGGTGAAAATAACATTAGTTTTGTTTTTTTGTGGTTTAGGGCAAGATGGTTGTTGGCTATCCAAGTTTCTTTAGAGGTGAGGGCACTTTGGATGAGTGTTTGTAGTTCTGGTCTGGAATTGGCTGTACAGATGATGGTAGAGTCATCAGCATATTGGATGACTGTACCATGGCTAAGAGTAGTGTGCAAGTTGATGAAAATGCTGAGCAGAAGGGGTCATAGTATGGATCCTTGGGGGACACTTGTGGTTGCTTTAAGGAAGGGAGAGAAACAGTTTTGCCATTCAGTTGATAGTTGTCATCTGTCTATGAGGTAGTTGGAGAACCAATTTAAAGTAGGGTGAGAGATTCCCAAGTTGGAGAGTTTGGTGACAAGATGAGTGTGGGAGACCGTATCAAAGGCCTTAGAGAGATCAAGGAAGAGTGAGGATACAATTCATCCCAGGCCTGGTTTACTGTGTTTAGGAAGGAGATAAGAGCTGTGGTAGTACAATGGCCCAGTCTGAAACTGTGTTGAGTGGTTGTGAATGCATTTTTCCTGGAATTTAGAGATAGGTGAGAGGATGGCAATGGGGAGAAAATTAGAGATATAGGTTCATAGGCAGGTACTAGGCTATTGGCCCTAGGGCCTATACAAGCCTAGCCAGAAAGGTACCCTGGCTTTCGCCACCCAAGAAAATTATTTTCCTGGGCCCCTGTCAAGCAGAACCACAGAATTGATCCCGGGGATGAATTTCCTATTACCCATCCAATCATCAAGATTTTTCTTGAAGAGTGCTAACGAGGAGCTCTGTTTGACATAGATAGGTAGTCTGTTCCAGAGTATGGGAAGTCTCTGGGACAGGAATCTATCCCTCCAGCATGTTCTGTTTATTGTGGTGACAAGGTTTTGGTCCCTGGAGCGTGTAGCTCAGAGGGATTGGGATTTCTTTAAGTGGAGCATGTCCAACAGCTCTGGGTTTGACATAGCTTTGTATGTTAGGCAGAGATCGCCTCTGAGTAGGCGATATGCGATGGAGTAAAGCTGGAGTTTTTTTTAGATGGTCTGCGTAAGGCATCTGTTTGAGGCCAGTAATCCTCTTTGTGAGGTATTTTTGCGGCCTTTCCCATTGTTGTAGATGTCTTGTGAGGTACATACCAAAAGGGGCATTGTACTCTATAATGGGTCTAATGAGTGATGAGTAGAGGGGAACAATGACCTCTTTTTTTCTGGATGAGAAACCGTTTTGTGATGAGATGTGCCACATAGAAGGATTTCCTGACCACTGTGGTGATGTGATTATCAAAGGAGAGACAACTGTCCACCTGTGTCCCAAGGTCTCATCACACTTTCGATGTTAAGTAGACCACCGCCTATGTGGTAGTTCATGGGTACAGAGTTTTTACCAAAGAAGATGACAATGCACTTTTTGGCATTGAGCTTGAGACCATGGCTTTGACACCAGGCATCTGTCTCAGTGAGGTCCTTTTGTAGGATGTCCACATCGTTAGGAGTTTCGATTATGGCTCCTAGTTTGCAGTCATCTGTGAATTTAGTTAGCTAAAGCCCTTCTGTGTTAGCCTATACTTCAGAGAAGTAGATACTAAACAGGAGATGACCCAGGATTGAACCCTGTGGTACTCCACTTGTCACTGGTCTGAAGTCTGATTTAGAGTCTGCTGCTTTCACAGTTGTGGGTTCTGTCAATAAGCCAGTTGGCAACCCATCTTGTGACATAGGGATTTATACCTAGTTTAGTGAGTTTATCTATAATTCCAGAGTGGGGGATGGTGTCGAATGCCTTGGCGAGATCTAGATAGGCTGTTTGAACCACCTTACCCTCATCTATGGCTTTGGTGACTACTTCAAAGAAGTCTATCAGGTTTAGGAGACATGATCTGCTTTTTACAAACCCAAACTGTGTGGGGTCCAGAGTTTGGAGATCTCCAATGTCTTTGTTTATGAGTTCCATGATGATACGTTCCATGGCCTTGCAGACCAGGCTCGTCAGGCTAATGGGGCGGTAGTTCCCGGGGTCTGTTGTGGCCCCCCCTTTGTGGAGTGGGATAACTGTCGCAGTGCGCCATTCAATGGGCACAAAGCCTGAGGTGAGGCTGTGATTGAACATGGTACTTAGGTGGGGTGCCAGTTCATTCTGTAGTTCATGTAGAAGGCAGCTTGGGATGTTGTCAGGTCCCATAGATGCTGTGTTCTTGGCTTTGGAGAGTCATGTTTTTACCTGTGCAGCCGTGATTACAGGAACTTTGCATTCTTCTGGTATAAAGATGGGCCCTTTAGGGGGTGAGAGGGGGGTAAAGTTAGCACTGACCCTATCTGCCAGGATGTTGGCAGTATCAGTTGGTTCTGTATATTTAGTATTATTTCTGCCTTTATGGAGTGTGAGAATATATACCTTTTTCCAAATTGTAGGTACATGGGACTCCTGAATGGATCTATTAAGACGTATACTGATGGGGACAGGCTATTGTGTTAGCTGCTAGCTGCAAGAGTTCTGGTGGTAGGTTGTCAGGGGCGTTGGTGAAGGGTTTGAGTTTAAGAAGTATTTTTTTTATGGTGAAGGTGGATATAGGTGAGAGAGAAAAATTGGATAAAGGGGAGGTAGAGGCTATTTGTGTGGATGGATTTGTGAGAGAAGAAGTGGTTTGTTGCAATTAGTGGTGAGGTTAGCTATAGTGTTTATGAAGTAAGAGTTAAAGGGAGAGGCTAGTTCAAAAGGAGTTTTATCTGAGTCTGGGCAAGGATTATTATTTGACCCTGGGTTTAATAAGGAATTGATGGTACCCCAGAATTTAATTTTTTTGGGTTTTGTTTACAGATGTTTTGTAGAGTAAGATAGTGATCTTTTTTATTTTTCATAACTAAGCGTATTACTTGATTGCGGAGTTGCTTATATTGTGTTAGGTTGGAGGGATTTTTGTTTTTTTTTCCCATAGCTTCTAGGCTTTATCCCTGACATGCATGACTAGTTTAGTGGGTCTACAAGCCAACTGGCATGTCTAAGTTTCACTCTCTTTTGCCGGAGTGGAGCTAAATTGCTAAGGATACTGAGGAAAGTAGAGCTGAAGAACACAGCATCATCTAAGGGCAGGAATTTTAGTGGATTCCAGTTAAGGTTTGTACTTACTATGTGAGGATCATTAAAAGCCTAGTCCTGCATTTCCATTAAGTCTTAACCCTTGTAATTTATGTACGAATAACCCAGAGCCAGGCAAAACATTTTAATGTTCCCCTTATCCATAAGGGACAAGCGTGCTAAATCAACAGTGAATTTGCAGTTTCCCATCCATTCATCCAGATTACATTTGAATAGAGTAAGGGCAGTACTCTGCTTTATATGGAAAGGAAGATGATTCCAAGGAAGTGGTATTCTATGTGATGCATATCTATCCCTCCAACATGCTCTATTTATGTTGCAGAAGAGATCAGAATCACTTGAGCAGGTGCTTATGCCACCACTGGATTTGTGGATGTGCAGTACATCTGAGAGGATAGGGTATGTTGAGACTCTATATAAAAGGCAGAGATTGCTCCTCAGTAGCCTCTATGATACAAAGAAGAGGGACAAGGCTTTGAGATCATTAGTGTATTTTTTATGATTTAGAACCTCTATTTTCTTGGTGAGAGAGAGCTGTAGTCATGTGTTGTGTTTGGACAGGTGTACACTGACGAGAGCATAATACTTGATGATCAGCCTAGTAAGTGCTGAATACAGCAGCATTATTCTTGGACCTAGATTCCATATCCTGACTAATAAGATGTGTAATGAAAAAGGACTTTCTTACAATAGGTATGTGGTGATTGAAGGATAGTTTGTTGTCCACACAGGTTCCCAGGTCCCTAACGTTTGGATCAGTTTTCAAAAGGGTATTGTTGATATGATATTTGCAGGGATTAGTGCATCTGTTTTGCTTCTGGTGAGAGAAGGAATAGAGTGACATCCTTTTAATACTGGGCATTGTCTTGGATTTACTTTGTGGTTCTTATCTGGCTTCTGTTATAGACACCTGGTTGGATGAGAGCTTCGGCTCACATATTGAGACCTGTCTCTCCCAGGTCTCCATGTTATTGTAGTCGTAAGCAGGGCAGAAGTAGATGTACTGGAATAGGGTGAGTCCATTTGTTTTTCTTCCATCTTGGATTTGCCCCATGTTGAAGCTGCTGTGTCTTACTCCTTTGTGTAGGTCATGGAGGGTCTATATTGTATATTCAAAGTTTTATAACTTCAAACATTAAAATATCAAATTTAAATGTTCCAAGTTATAAAACTTCGAACATATGTAAAAAAAAAAAAAACCCAACCCATAACTATGCATTCCCTTTACCACACTATAGTGCAGTCTCGGAGTTGGTATATTTAAAGAGTGGGGGGTGCAGGGGGGCTTTCCCCTCTGCCTATACTAGTCAGGTAAGTTCCATTTGTTTTTTTTATATGTTCAATGTTTGAAACTTCGAACATTTAAATTTGATTATTTAACTTTCAAAGTTTTCAAACTTCGAACATATAATATAGACCCGTCATGGAGGCAAGACTGAACTACTGATTTCTCTTTGTATACTGTCTACCTGGGAACCTCAGGGATCTTCTAGCACAGTTTGCTGATGTCCTCCTTGACCGTATTAATAGTTCCCAGAGGTAATCCTCAGCCGGTTTAATGCTTGGATCAGTAACGGTGCCTGCAAACCTACTATGGAGTTTCAGTTTTTTGAAGAGCTTCAGCTTATTCAGGTTGTTTCTGATGCTTCCCATACAGTCCCCTACCTTGTATCTCTAAAGAGCAAGTTGTCCAGGAGGTAAATGCCCTCTCTAAGGCCAAAAACACACCATCTATGGGACCTAATAACATCCCAGGCTGTGTACTGCATGGGCTCCAACAAAAATTAGCAACACCATTGTGTACTGTTTTCAGTCATAGTCTAAGCACTGGCTCATCCCAGCTGAATGGAAAACGGCCACCGTTATTCCCTTGCACAAAGGTGGTGCTTCCACTGACCCCAGGAACTATAGACCTTTACTCTGACTAGGCTTGTCTGCAAGACCATGGAGCAAATCATCATGGATCTCATCAACAAAGATATAGGTAATCTCCAAACACGTACCTCTACTCAGTCTGGATTTGTCAAAGGGAGATCATGCCTGTTAAACCTGGTGGACTTCTTTGATACAGTCACCAAGGCTCTGGATGAGGTGAAGTCTGTGCATGCAGCTTGCCTAAATGTAGTCAAGGCTTTTGACACTGTCCCCCTCTCAGGCATCATTAACAAACTTGCCCAGCTAGTTATCAACCCTTTTATTGTTAGATGGGTCACTAACTGTCTCACTGATAGAATCATATAGTCAAAATAGGGGAAACAACCTCTAGCAGCAGACTTGTAACCAGTGGTGTTTCACAGGGATCAGTCCTGGGATCTCTACTGTTTGGAATCTATTTCTCCGAAGTACAAGCAAAAGCTAAAAGTCTGTGGCTGACAAAGTTTGCTGATGACTGCAAACTAGGAGAGGTCATAGAATCTCCAAATGGTGTCAACATCCTATAAGAGGGTCTTAAAAAACAAATGATTGGTGCCAAAGTCATAGCCTTAAACTCAATGCAAAAAAAATGTATTATAATCCCTTTCGGTAAATGCGATGTTAACTGGAAACTATCACATCAATATCAACACCTTAAGTATGCACTCAGTGGTGAGAGTCCTGTGCACACAGGTTGACAGCAGCCTTACTTTTGATCACCGTGTATCCACAGTGGTAAGAAGGGCATTCAGTATTGCTCATCTCATAAGTAAGGACATTGCCAATGGAAAAAAAGAAGTTGTAACCTCCCTTTACTCTTCCTTCATCAGGCAAATAACTGAGTACAACGTCCCTTTTATGTACCTTTCCAATCACCTGTAGCAATTGGAGAGACCACAATGGTTCCTCACAAGAAAAAATCAAGGTCTTCAGCATCTGTCCTATGTGGATCATCTGAAATCACTTTATTCAGTTTCATACAGACTACTCAGAGGTGATCTCTGCCTTGCATATAAGGCAATTTCTGACCCTGCTTTGTTGGAAATGATGCATATCCGTAAGTCAAATGGTACGCGGGTTACTCCCTCTAAAGACCTAACCTGGTATGTGACATTAAAAGAACCTGCTGGAGGGACAGATTTGTCTCCCAGAGGTTACCACACCTTTGGAACAGACTCCCACTTCATGTCAAACAGAGCACCTCATTCGCTCTCTTCAAACGCAGTCTGGATGATTGGATGGGTAACTGTAAATTCACCACGGGGATTCCACCTGTATCCTTCTTGGACAGGGGCAATAGGTGCTGATCATGGAAATAAGGGTAGAACTTGGGTAGGCCTGTAAGGGCCCTCGGGCCATTAGCCTAGTAACTTCCTATGATCCTATATGGCCACCTACTGAGCTGTTCGTTTTCCATTGTGGTCTTAAAACCAAGTGGTGGAGCCAGTCTCGTAGTCTGATCATTACTGGATTCATTTTAAATTTGGCCATACCAAGTTACCAACTGCAGAAGCAGAGATAGTCATTTGCTGTGACTTGAGGAGGGTAAATTATTAGACAACATTTGCCTAACGTAACCAATTTCAGGAGGGATAGTGCAGCTCAACCTATAATTTGGCCATTACAGGTACAATGAATACTCTTGCCTCGGCTTGGTGCATTTTTGGCCATTTGCATGGGGATCATATGATTTGAACACACACTGCATATGCTGCTAAGGCTTGGACACAAGTTGCAATGAAAGTGATACAAGGATGAAATTTCTCAAGGACAAATTTAGTCTGGATCAACATTATGCTGTATAACGTCTGACAGCTCATGTACAAAACCATTTTTTGTATCCATTAAAATCTCTACCACATTGAACCATCCAGCTGCACTGTCATATACTTGCATCTGTATATAATAGTTACACAAATCTGATTCTGAAAGTATAATTGTAGTGATATTGTTTGGCTGATGTGCAAAGCACAGATGTTCAAAACGTACACTGAATTTGATTTACCATTGAAATGTCTAGGTGATCATATTAGGAGTATTCTACAACAGTGCAATAGTCATGATGTTCAGCCATCTTTAAAATATGGTGAGTTTAGGGTGTATGAAGAATGCATAGTTAGTCATATTAGAATATTCAACAACAGTGCAGTAGTCATGATGTTTAGCAGTCATAAGGATATGGTGAGTTTAGGGTGTATACAGAATATGCAGGTGGCCATATTAGAATATTCTACAATAGCGCAGTACTCATGATGTTCAGCCATCTTTAGAATATGGTGAGTTTAGGGTGTATGAAGAATGTGTAGGTGGCCATATTAGAATATTAAACAATAGTGCAATACTCATGATGTTCAGCCATCTTTAGAATATGGTGATTTTAGGGTGTATGAAGATTGTGTAGGTTGCCATATTAGAATATTAAACAATAGTGCAATTTTATTTATTTATTTATTTTATTTATTTAAATTTGTTGACCGGGAGTATCCGACTGGATGTGGGTCTATTTTCAGCGGAGGCCCGGGGAGAAAAGCTCCAAAGTAAAATAAACAGACAGTAGTTACATTGGATTACATAGCGATTAACAGTTTAACATAGAAATTACTTACAAAATATTTACATATGAAGAACATAGTACATCAGTAGACAACTAGAATCTTTATCTGTGAAGTACATAACAGGCATTAACAAATGTAACAATGAGAAGTTCCTGCTGTATAATAAGTACTAGGCTTATGAGCATCTGAGCTTGCTATAATCAAGGTAGTTAGTGGAGTGGAAAGAAAGGTAGTAGTTGGATGGGGTGGATGATATTAGAGTGGGAGTTGCAAGGGCATAGCCAGCATGTTTTTAGGTGCGCTTTTAATAAAGTTTTGAAGTTGGTGCATGATGGTACAGAGGTAATTGTGGGTGGGAGTGAGTTCCATAATTTGGCTATGGCGCAAGAGAATAGTGCTTCACCAGCAGAGTTATTGGCTTTAGTGTTCTGCAAGTGATTTTTGTTGCTGGATCTTAGTGGTCTGGTGGTGCGATAGGGTTGGAGTAGATTCTGGAGGGATGGGACATTTAGTGGATGGTTTACTAGTTTGTGGGCGAATGAGAGTTGATACCACTGAAGGAGGTGAGGGAGTTCAAGCCAGCCCAGTTCAGCAAGTGAGAGACAGTGGTGACTACGGTAGGATGCTCCTGTGGCGAATCTGGCGATTTTGTTGTAGCAGGTCTCTAGCTTGTTTAGATCACATTGCCTTAGGTTGGTATATACTGGAGAGGCATAAAGTAGGGTGGAGATAAGGTGGGAATTTGCTATTGAAATCTTTGCTGCTTTGGTGAGAAATTGTTTATTTCTGTATAACGCTCCTAGTTTTTTGTGGACTTTTTTATGGTCATGGATATGTGAATGTCAAATTTTAGTTTATTGTCTATTTCCACTCCTAGCAATTTGGTGTGTTCAGTTGGGTATATAGTGGTGTTGTCTTTTGCTGTGATGTTAAAGTGAGAGTTGTTTTGAGTATGTTTGGTGGGTTGGAAGATGAGTAGTTTAGTTTTGTTTGGGTTGAGTATTAATTGGGCATCGGATAACCATGTTTCAACAGAGGAAAAGGCTTCCTGTGTGACTTTTTGCAGTTTGGGTAGGGACTGGGCTGAGCAGATGATGGTCGAGTCATCTGCGTATTGGATGAGTGTGCCATGTTTGGTGGCAGAGGCTAGATTATTGGTGTAAACGGAGAAAAGTAGGGGTCCAAGGATGGATCCTTGGGGAACCCCTATGGAGACAGGTAGTTGGGGAGATATGTCATTCTGCCATACAACGGATTGTTGGCGGTCAGACAGGTAACTCTGAAACCAGTTGGTGACTGATTGTGAGAAGGATAGGTTATTGAGGACAGAGATAAGTTGTTTGTGTGGGACCATGTCAAATGCTTTAGATAGGTCTAGGAAAGTAGCAGAGGAGAGATAGCCATTGTTTTTATGCTGAAGTTAGTAAAGGAGCGTAAGGCAGTGTTGGTGCTATGGTTTGTTCGGAAACCATGCTGAGTACTGGAAAGGAGGTTGTTAGTAAGGAGTTAGTCTGAGACCTGAGAGTGTATGCATCTCAAAAGTATTTTGGAGAGTGGAGAGAGAATAGCTATGGGGCGGTAATTGGTTAGTTCTGCAGAGGGTCCACCTTTGTGGAGGGGAATTATATGTGAGACTTTCCACAATGTGGGAACGTAGCTTTCTGACAAAGATCGGTTAATCAAGATGGATACTGGGTTGGCCAGAGCATCAGCTGCAGTTTGTAGGTATTCACTTGGGAGGTTGTCTGCTGCTAATTTGGTGGGTTTAAGTTTAGTTAAGCGTTTTTTTATGTTGGAGGTAGGTGCAGGAGAAAAAGAGAAGGCAGTGGGGAGATTACTAGTTGAAGGTGTGGGTTGGAGGGGAGGGGGGTTGTGTTGTTTAGCTAGGGATAGTAAGGTTTGGGTGAAGTGTGTGTTGAATGAGGTAGCAATATTTTCTGAGGAGTGAGGGATGTTAGGAGGAGGGGTACTGACTTTACCTGGGTGGAGGATGGAGTTTATGGAGGACCAGAATTGTTTGGGGCTGTGTTGTGAGGAGTCTAGGGAAGACTGGTAGTATTGGAATTTGTCCTGTTTTATTAGCTTTTGACTCTATTGTAGTTCTAGGAATTTCTGTCTAGCTGCGGGGTTTTGGTTTTGTGCCAGTGCTCCCAGGCTTTATCCCTGTTTTTCATTTCTGACTTAGTGGTTTTCTGTAGCCATGGGGAGGGTTGTGCTTTGGTTCTGGAAAATCTTATGGGGGCATGGTAATTAAGGATGTTCAGGAAGGTAGTATTAAAAAATTCAACACGTCATCTAGACTGAGGTACTTTAGAGCATGCCAGTTACATTCTTTGAGGGATGAGATGAATGTGAGTGGGTTAAAGTTTATTTTTTTACATATTTGACGATAGATTACAGGTTTAGCTTGGTACAGGTATTTTTTGAGTAGGAATGTTGGGGAGTGATCACTGAGGCTATCTGATAAGCAGCCTGTTATATATGACTGGGGGTTCTTACTGACTAGTATCCAATCCAGGGTAGTGTGCTTGCTGGAGTTTTTATTTATCCTTGTTGGTGACTGGACTAGTTGGGTGAAGCCATGAAGGTGTACATGATGGGTTGGATTGTTGCCAGAACAGGATTGCCAGTCAATATTGAAATCACCTAAGATGATAGTTTCTTGGGGGAGATGGTGGGTAGACCAGCTGAGGAGGTTTTCTAGTGGAGGGATGTTTTGGCCAGGTGGGAAGTAGCATCCAATTATGTTGATGGTTTTGTTTTGGTCAATTTTGAGGTTGGTATATATTATTTCTTCATTGCCTATTTGTGGAGCTGATGATTTTAAGATCTGGATGTTTAGATGCTGTTTAAATATTATAGCTACACCACCTCCTTTTGTTTAGCCGGTCTACTCTTAGTATGCCGTAACCTGTAGGGAGTATTTGCTCACTGGTAATGTGAGGTTTTAGCCAGGTTTCTGTCAGGATGACTATATCTGGGGAGTACAAGTCTATGGTGGCATGGAGTTCATGGACTTTGTTGGATATACTTCTAATATTTAGGCTTAGTAGAAGGAAGTCACTTGGCTTTCTATTGGCTGTAATATGGGAGAAGTTGTGGTTTCTAGTCTGATTATGAGGATTGGGGTTGGAGATGGTAGGGCCAGGGTTGGGGTGGATGTCTCCACTTAGGGCTAGTTTTGATATGCATGAGATTATTAGTTTTCTCATTTTTCTGAATGTGTTTGTTTATAAGGGAAACTTTATGATTGTGCTCTGTAGGTAATAGGTATGGTGGGAGGGTTACTATGTTAAGTTGTATTGATGCTTTACATTTGAGTAATATAGTTGGTAGAATATGTGGGGGGTGCATAGGGATGGTCCTTGAGCTGGTGGGAGGGGAGCTGAGTATGGGTGAGACATGTGTGGTGGTGTGAGTAGTAGTACAGTGGTAGTGGTTGAGTGGGGGAATGATGGAGCTTTGGTAGGATGTAAGATATGCAAGGAGAGTGCATGCAGTGAGCAAAGGAAAGGTATGCCTGTACATGTTAGTTGAGGTGTGATAGTAGAGGGAATATGGAGGAGGTAGTGTTGGGTTAGCGCTGTGATTGGCTATTGGAAAGATGGGAGGGGTTTGAGTGCAATAAAAATGGGACCACTGGGGGCGGGAGGGAATAGGGGGCAGGGTGGGGAGTGAAGCGGGTAGAGACCCTGTTAGGTTCTTGTATGAGGGGCTGGAAACTATCACAAAGCAAAGACAAGTATGTGTTAAGAAACAATCACAATTGACCAAGGACTGCTCTGAAACTGTAAGTCTTCTTAATTTCTCAGGTGGAAAAACAGGATAACCTTGTATCAGTAGGCTACTGTGGTCATAGTTTAAATTAACGAACACACAGTATTGATCAGTTATGGATACTATTTGCTAACAGAAGGCAATAAGAGAAAGTGGAAGATGTGTGTGGTGGGGGGGGGGGCTGCTTACAGCCAAAGCAATACTCATGATGTTCAGCCATCTTTTGAATATGTGAGTTTAGGGTGTATGAAGAATGTGTAGGTGGCCATATTAGAAGATTCTACAATAGTGCAGTACTCATGATGTTCAGCCATCTTTAGAATATGGTGAGTTTAGGGTGTATACAGAATATGTAGGTGGCCATATTAGAATATTAAACAATAGCGCAATACTCATGATGTTCAGCCATCTTTAGAATATGGTGAGTTTAGGGTGTATGAAGAATGTGTAGGTGGCCATATTAGAATCTTAAACAATAGTGCAATACTCATGGTGTTCAACCATCTTTAGAATTTGTGAGTTTAGGGTGTATGAAGAATGTGTAGGTGGCCATATTAGAATATTAAACAATAGTGCAATACTCATGATGTTCAGCCATCTTTAGAATATGTTGAGTTTAGGGTGTATACAGAATGTGTAGGTGGCTATATTAGAATATTAAACAATATTGCAATACTCATGATGTTCAGCCATCTTTAGAATATGTGAGTTTAGGGTCTATGAAGAATGTGTAGGTGGCCATATTATAATAGTAAACAACAGTGCAAAACTCATCATGTTCAGCCATCTTTAGAATATGGTGAGTTTAGGGTGAATGAAGAATGTGTAGGTGGCCATATTAGAATATTAAACAATAGTGCAATACTCATAATGTTCAGCCATCTTTAGAATATGTGAGTTTAGCGTGTATGAAGAATGTATAGGTGGCCATATTAGAATATTCTACAATAGTGCAATACTCATGATGTTCAGCCATCTTTAGAATTTGTGAGTTTAGGGCGTATGAAGAATGTGTAGGTGGCCATAGTAGAATGTTAAACAATAGTGCAATACTCATGATGTTTAGCCATCTTTAGAATATGGTGAGTTTAGGGTGTATACAGAATATATAGGTGCCATATTAGACTATTAAACAATTGGGCAATACTCATGATATTCAGTCATCTTTAGAAGTTGTGAGTTTAGGGTGTATGAAGAATGTGTAGGTGGCCATATTAGATTATTAAGCAATAGTGCAATTGTCATGAATTTCAGCCATCTTTAGAATATGGTGAGTTTAGGGTGTATACGGAATATGCAGGTGGCCATATTAGAATATTAAACAATAGTGCAATACTCCAGATGTTGAGCCGTCTTTAAAATATGGTGAATTTAGGGTGTTTGAAGATTATGTAGGTGGCCATATAAGAATATTAAACAATAGTGCAATGCTCATGATGTTCAGCCATCTTTAGAATTTGTGCGTTTAGGGTGTATTACGAATGTGTAGGTGGCCATATTAGAATATTAAATAATAGTGCAATACTCATGATGTTCAGCCATCTTTAGAATATGGTGAGTTTAGGGTGTATGAAGAATGTGTAGGTGGCCTTCTTAGAATATTAAACAATAGTGCAGTACTCATGATGCTCAGCCATCTTTAGAATGTGGTGAGTTTAGGGTGTATGAAGAATATGAAGGTGGCCATATGAGAATATTCTACAACAGTGCAATAGTCATGATGTTCAGCCATCTTTAGAATGTGGTGAGTTTAGGGTGTTTGAAGAATGTGTAGGTGGCCATAGTAGAATGTTAAACAATAGTGCAATACTCATGATGTTTAGCCATCTTTAGAATATGGTGAGTTTAGGGTGTATACAGAATATGTAGGTGCCATATTAGAATATTAAACAATTGGGCAATACTCATGATATTCAGTCATCTTTAGAAGTTGTGAGTTTAGGGTGTATGAAGAATGTGTAGGTGGCCATATTAGATTATTAAACAATAGTGCAATTGTCATGAATTTCAGCCATCTTTAGAATATGGTGAGTTTAGGGTGTATACAGAATATGCAGGTGGCCATATTAGAATATTGAACAATAGTGCAGTACTCAAGATGTTGAGCCATCTTTAAAATATGGTGAATTTAGGGTGTTTGAAGACTGTGTAGGTGGCCATATAAGAATATTAGACAATAGTGCAATGCTCATGATGTTCAGCCATCTTTAGAATTTGTGCGTTTAGGGTGTATTACGAATGTGTAGGTGGCCATATTAGAATATTAAATAATAGTGCAATACTCATGGTGTTCAGTCATCTTTAGAATATGGTGAGTTTAGGGTGTATGAAGAATGTGTAGGTGGCCTTCTTAGAATATTAAACAATAGTGCAGTACTCATGATGCTCAGCTATCTTTAGAATGTGGTGAGTTTAGGGTGTTTGAAGAATGTGTAGGTGGCCATATTAGAATATTAAACAGTAGTGCAAAACTCATGATGTTTAGCCATCTTTAGAATATGTGAGTTTAGCGTGTATGAAGAATGTATAGGTGGCCATATTAGAATATTAAACAATAGTGCAATACTCATGATGTTCAGCCATCTTTAGAATTTGTGAGTTTAGGGCATATGAAGAATGTGTAGTTGGCCATACTAGAATATTAAACAATAGTGCAATACTCATGATGTTTAGCTATCTTTAGAATATGGTGAGTTTAGGGTGTATACAGAATATGTAGGTGCCATATTAGAATATTAAACAATTGGGCAATACTCATGATATTCAGTCATCTTTAGAAGTTGTGAGTTTAGGTTCTATGAAGAATGTGTAGGTGGCCATATTAGAATATTAAACAATAGTGCAATACTCATGATTTTCAGCCATCTTTAGAATATGGTGAGTTTAGGGTGTATGAAGAATGTGTAGGTGGCCATATTAGAATATTAAACAATAGTGCAATACTCATAATGTTCAGCCATCTTTAGAATATGTGAGTTTAGGGTGTATGAAGAATGTATAGGTGGCCATATTAGAATATTCTACAATAGTGCAATACTCATGATGTTCAGCCATCATTAGAATATGGTGAGCTTAGGGTGTATGAAGAATGTGTAGGTAGCCATATTAGAATATTAAACAATAGTGCAATACTCATGATGTTCAGCCATCTTTAGAATTTGTGAGTTTAGGGCGTATGAAGAATGTGTAGGTGGCCATAGTAGAATGTTAAACAATAGTGCAATACTCATGATGTTTAGCCATCTTTAGAATATGGTGAGTTTAGGGTGTATACAGAATATGTAGGTGCCATATTAGAATATTAAACAATTGGGCAATACTCATGATATTCAGTCATCTTTAGAAGTTGTGAGTTTAGGGTGTATGAAGAATGTGTAGGTGGCCATATTAGATTATTAAGCAATAGTGCAATTGTCATGAATTTCAGCCATCTTTAGAATATGGTGAGTTTAGGGTGTATATGGAATATGCAGGTGGCCATATTAGAATATTAAACAATAGTGCAATACTCAAGATGTTGAGCCGTCTTTAAAATATGGTGAATTTAGGGTGTTTGAAGACTGTGTAGGTGGCCATATAAGAATATTAAACAATAGTGCAATGCTCATGATGTTCAGCCATCTTTAGAATTTGTGCGTTTAGGGTGTATTACGAATGTGTAGGTGGCCATATTAGAATATTAAATAATAGTGCAATACTCATGATGTTCAGCCATCTTTAGAATATGGTGAGTTTAGGGTGTATGAAGAATGTGTAGGTGGCCTTCTTAGAATATTAAACAATAGTGCAGTACTCATGATGCTCAGCCATCTTTAGAATGTGGTGAGTTTAGGGTGTATGAAGAATATGAAGGTGGCCATATGAGAATATTCTACAACAGTGCAATAGTCATGATGTTCAGCCATCTTTAGAATGTGGTGAGTTTAGGGTGTTTGAAGAATGTGTAGGTGTCCATAGTAGAATGTTAAACAATAGTGCAATACTCATGATGTTTAGCCATCTTTAGAATATGGTGAGTTTAGGGTGTATACAGAATATGTAGGTGCCATATTAGAATATTAAACAATTGGGCAATACTCATGATATTCAGTCATCTTTAGAAGTTGTGAGTTTAGGGTCTATGAAGAATGTGTAGGTGGCCATATTAGAATATTAAACAATAGTGCAATACTCATGATGTTCAGCCATATTTAGAATTTGTGAGTTTAGGGCGTATGAAGAATGTGTAGGTGGCCATAGTAGAATGTTAAACAATAGTGCAATACTCATGATGTTTAGCCATCTTTAGAATATGGTGAGTTTAGGGTGTATACAGAATATGTAGGTGCCATATTAGAATATTAAACAATTGGGCAATACTCATGATATTCAGTCATCTTTGGAAGTTGTGAGTTTAGGGTGTATGAAGAATGTGTAGGTGGCCATATTAGATTATTAAACAATAGTGCAATTGTCATGAATTTCAGCCATCTTTAGAATATGGTGAGTTTAGGGTGTATGCAGAATATGCAGGTGGCCATATTAGAATATTAAACAATAGTGCAGTACTCAAGATGTTGAGCCGTCTTTAAAATATGGTGAATTTAGGGTGTTTGAAGACTGTGTAGGTGGCCATATAAGAATATTAAACAATAGTGCAATGCTCATGATGTTCAGCCATCTTTAGAATTTGTGCGTTTAGGGTGTATTACGAATGTGTAGGTGGCCATATTAGAATATTAAATAATAGTGCAATACTCATGATGTTCAGCCATCTTTAGAATATGGTGAGTTTAGGGTGTATGAAGAATGTGTAGGTGGCCTTCTTAGAATATTAAACAATAGTGCAGTACTCATGATGCTCAGCCATCTTTAGAATGTGGTGAGTTTAGGGTGTTTAAAGAATGTGTAGGTGGCCATATTAGAATATTAAACACTAGTGCAAAACTCATGATGTTTAGCCATCTTTAGAATATGTGAGTTTAGCGTGTATGAAGAATGTATAAGTGGCCATATTTGAATATTCTAGAGTAGTGCAATACTCATGATGTTCAGCCATCTTTAGAATATGATGAGTTTAGGGTGTATGAAGAATGTGTAGGTGGCCATATTAGAATATTAAACAATAGTGCAATACTCATGATGTTCAGCCATCTTTAGAATTTGTGAGTTTAGGGCATATGAAGAATGTGTAGGTGGCCATACTAGAATATTAAACAATAGTGCAATACTCATGATGTTTAGCTATTTTTAGAATATGGTGAGTTTAGGGTGTATACAGAATATGTAGGTGCCATATTAGAATATTAAACAATTGGGCAATACTCAAGATGTTCAGCCATCTTTAGAATATGGTGAAGTTATGGTGTTTGAAGAATGTGTAGATGGCCATATTAGAATATTAAACAATAGTGCAATACTCATGATGTTTAGCCATCTTTAGAGTGTGTGAGTTTAAGGTGTATTACGAATGTGTAGGTGGCCATATTAGAATATTAAACAATAGTGCAATACTCATGATGTTCAGCCATCTTTAGAAGTTGTGAGTTTATGGTGTATGAAGAATGTGTAGGTGGCCATATTAGAATATTAAACAGTAGTGCAGTACTCATGACATTTAGCCATTTTTAGAATATGGTGAGTTTAGGGTGAATGAAGAATATGAAGGTGGCCATATTAGAATATTCTACAACAGTGCAATAGTCATGATGTTCAGCCATCTTTAAAATGTTGTGTTTAGGGTGTTTGAAGAATATGTAGGTGGCCATATTTGAATATTCTACAGTAGTGCAATACTCATGATGTTTAGCCATCTTTAGAATATGGTGAGTTTAGAGTGTGTGAAGAATGTGTAGGTGGCCGTATTAGAATATTAAACAATAGTGCAATACTCATGATGTTCAGCCATCTTTAGAATGTGGTGAGTATAGGGTATATGAAGAATATGTAGTTGGCCATATTAGAATATTAAACAATAGTGCAATATTCATGATGTTCAGCCATCTTTAGAATATGTTGAGTTTAGGGTGTATACAGAATATGTAGGCGGCCATATTAGAATATTAAACAATAGTGCAATACTCATGATGTTCAGCCATCTTCAGAATATGGTTAGTTTAGAGTGTATGAAAAATGTGTAGGTGGCCATGTTAGAATATTCCACAACTGTGCAATAGTCATGATGTTCATCCATCTTTAGGGTATAGTTAAACTGGACTTATGTAGGGGTTGACTGCATAAAGAAGCCTTATTAAAATGTAGTTTTCTAGCTTTGAGAGGTCTGTGATTAAATGATGTGTAGGGAATGCATATAATTAGTGAAGTCTTGTTTACAACAGATTTACAGTGGATGTGCTGATTAAGGTGATCATACTCCAGACTCCAGTGGTAGGCATCAAACAGTGCCTGCATAATTGGGGATGGTATTTTGAGGTCCCATCATGAGGATGTCATCTTTCAAAGACTCTGGTTCTACAACCCAACCCCAAAAGATTGATTCTCTTCCACAGGGAGTATAATCTGGGCCAGACTGTAGAACTTTTTAAGTTCAGAGTATGCTGGAGGGATAGTAAGTACGTGCCAGGAGGCTGTTTTAATTGCCTTGTGCTCAAATGAAATTCAAAGTAGTATTTCAAGTACAAGCCAACACTTTAGGGGGGAGCAAGTCCAGGAAACCCGAAACTTGGTAAAAACTCAAACGTAACCATATCATGGCCTGGAGTCTCTGGGATAAATACAGATAGATTAACTTCCATTTATTTACCAGTGGATGGACTTTGCCCAGCAGGATACCCGGATTGCCCTGAATTGTCTTGGCCAGTGAGGGTGTAAATATCAGTGCCATGTATTAAATGCAAACATTTTCATCTAGGAATGGGAAATCTTGTTTAATAGCATCAGAGGGGAATAGTTCAGGAACAAGGCCTGAGCTTTCTGAACATTAACCTGATACCCTGCTAATTCTTGTAGTATAGCAATCACCATATTCATGTCTGACTCATGGTCAGGTAGTTACAAACAGAGGACATCAGCATAAATTAAAAACTTATTATCGACCCCAGGACCTTGTGTGCCTTCATTAGAGAAATTTGAAGCTTACATGCTAAATGTTCAGGATATAAATTAAAGAGGACAGAGAGAGGGGACATCTTGCATAGTACCTCAGTGTATGTAAAATGGGGGGGGAAAGAGTGTCTTAAATTTATTGATGCAGAGGCACCAACATAAAGGGTACTGAATGACCTTGATCAAAACTTCTCTGGAGCCTCATTTTCCACATCACAGCAAAAAGGAAAGGCCATTGCTCTTTCAAACACCATGTCTGCATCCAAGCTGACCTTGGCGAGGGGATTGTGACTTTTCTCCACTTCTTCCAATAATAGAAACATTTTCAACAGATTATCATACCCAGAATGAATCTGGTTCGATCAAGATGTACATAAGGGGCCTATGTTTCTTTAAAAGGCAGCCAGAATGGCTCACAGAAATGGTCCTATAAGAACCAGGGTGCAAGGGGTCTTTACAGAGTTTTAATTTTAGGGATATAACTGCTTGGCATTAAAAAGTCTTAATAACTGGGTAAGTAGCCCATTACCTCCCAAGCAAAGACCTCCACAGACAGCCCATCTGGACCTAGGACCCTATTGCTGCTTGTCACTTTAATGATATCCCGTAATTCAACTAAGTCATTCAACCAGTATCGGTTGCAGCTGCTTGTCCAAGAGTGGGCAGTGGGATATTTTTCAAGTAGTGCAAAAGTATGTGCCTCTTTCCATTTCCAAAGTAGATCTGCAACATACACGTTGGCAGAGTAATGGGCCAAGGTGTCCAAAATATGGGTAGATAAAGTATGAGTCTCCAGAGTTATCAGGTCCTTGATTCTACAGATCTGTCTGGCTGCATCCTGGTAATGTAACTAGTTCACCAAAATCTTGTGCGGTCAGGGAGATTCATCAAAGAACCTCAACCTTATGGCTTGTATGGCCTGTTCCACATTGTAATTCAAGAAGGTGTTAATCTGCTACTTAAGAGACTCTGTCCTAGCCTTCAACTCTTGGTCCTGAGAAGCCTTAGGGCAGTCTGCACCTCTGCCAGCTATATCTGCAGCTCATTCATTTGGGAGTAATTTCTTCTAATCACCAATGATTTACGAAATTGCAAGAGCCTCCTCAAACAACCTTTAAAAGCATCTCACTGAGCACCTGTAGGTGAGGATATGTCAGACTGGTGTGGTCAGTATGACACAGAAACCTCAGCAGTGAAGGCAGAGCAGCTGAGGAAGCTAGAGGTGATGGAGATGAAGTGCCTGAGATGAGTGTTAGGCCTCACACTGTGGGATGTACGATGAAATGATGACAGAGTAGAAAGCAGGGTAGCTCCAATTGCAGAGAAAGTTAGAGAGTACACATTATGTTGGTGCAGGCACATGTGCAGTAAAGCAGAAGACAGTTTTGAGCAGAGGAAGAAAGCAAGAGGAGAAGTAAGAATTTCCAGCTAAGAAATGGATGAATTGTGTGAGAGAAGACCTGCGAATGTCTGAAGTAACTGTAGAAGAAGGTAGGAGAGTGCATCGATAGAGATGGTGACACTTGGCAAGACACCCAGACCCAATGTAGAAAACATAGGAAAAAGGGGCTTTATGATGATAATGATGGTGATGACTTCAGGGTAGAACATCTTGATGCCACAGGTGAAATCTGCGACATGTTTGGTACTAGGATCTTGGCAAGAAAGAAGTAAGTTGATTTTAAAGGGTTTGTTACTCTGTAATTTTTTTGGGGTGTAAACTTAGGAAAGAACAAAAAGAATTATCAGTAAGAGAGAGGCCAAGAGTGTAGGTAGATTTTCCTCTTTTGTGTTGTAAGAGTCCCAAGTGTAGATTTCTACTCTTGAGGACTCTTCACGTATGACTTCTCAGGATCAGACAGTGGCTGCTAAGTTTCTTAGAAGCATGTGATTCCTGACCCTTCTGCTAGAATGAGGGTCTACAGCTTTCTTCTAAAATAGTTATCGTGCAATTCAGAATCGAGACTTTTCTTCTCCAGTTCTACCTGCAGTCCCTCATCCCATGTCAACTAGGAGAGGATGATGAGGGCAGTTGTTAACATGAAGACTGAGGAGGGTGTATTGTTTTCCCTTTGTTTCCAGGCAGCAAGAGAAGATCCCCTCTCCTCTATGTTTGTGGCTCCTTACCTTGACCCTTGATCGGCATTAGGTGATTCAAAGCTATTGCTTCTCCAAAGACTTGTTTATTAACACTGATGCCATCTTTTGCACTGTACCAATGGCATTCTCTGGATTAGTAACCTCAGCTCTGAAACTTTTGGTGCTAAAAGTTACTAGGGACCAGCTTCTCCATAGGTCAGCATCGATTTTGACCCTGTTACCCTAGGGCCATTGCCAATACCAAACATGATGGTATTTGACACCTCTGCACCAAAATCTTCCTTGACACCAAAACTGATTTTGGTTCTAGGAACTGATGTTATAGGGAAGACCTGGACTCCCCTAGTGAGTCTCTCACTCTGGATATTGGTCTAGAAGAGGACAGTTCTCCAGTAGCCCCCTTGATTACCTCAAGTTTGGTGAGGATTTTAGAGTTGGTTAGACAGCAGGGGTCATGGCCCAACTGACAGTCTACCCAGATGCGGAAGTTCTGCAAAAGGCTTTTTGCTTCATTCCACCAATGTCCTGAGTGGTTCCAATACAAGGACCATGAGTAATGGAGTAATGCCCTTTTAGCCAACACCATTGTAGTTGCCTTTGCCACCAAGAAAGAGTCCCTCTCAAGAAAACTTAGCATTTCATCCCTCTGATAAGTCTCTGGCATTGAACCCCCTTGGGAAGCATGTTTTATGTATCAAGTACCTTTTTGATCAGTGTTCTGAATTAGCTGAAGCATATGACCAGTTTCAGTAGGATTTATTGGAGAAAACGCTAGACACTGAACACGTTTCCCAATGGTAACTCAGAAAGGAAACTCATTTCCCAGTGGCTACCTTAGCCAGCATAAACAGCTATCTCATGAGATTCTTAAGTAATGTAGTTGATAGAACAATAGGAACAGCATGGATAAGCATTGCTGTTCATAACTATGACTTGTTCAGATAATTTAATTGTGCAGATAACTTCAAGTCATAAGTCACCAGAACATGTTATGATTGCCCATCCCATTTTTGGCTGTAGGTGAAAGAAAAGCTGCAGAGAAGCAAGTAGGAAGAGGGAATGCTTGCAACTGTTGTAGTGAACTTTTGTTCTCAAAGAACATTTTAATGTTACTGGAGGTATGGATGGAATTTTTGATTTAAGATGAGTCAGCACATACCCTTTAAGCAGTCTTACAGCAGAAACCAGTGCAGTTGTGGAGGTTTCCAGAATTGCCGCTTATCTAGTGGCAGTTATGGTCTGCAAATCAAGGATTATGTAGTCCTCTGCTTGGAGAGGACAAACACAGAATCCCTGGGGACTTGTTGGACTGTCCCTATCTGGAGGCAGTCACAAGTCAAAATCGGCCTGCATCTTATGGCATGGCTGGCCATCATAGGTAGGTACTAGGCTATTGGCCGTAGGGCCTGTATAAGCCTAGCCAAAGGTACCCTGGCTTTCGCCACCTAAGAAAATGATTTTCCTGTGCCACTGTCGAGCAGAGCCACAGAAGTGATCACCGGGGTAAATTTCCTGTCTCCCATCCAATCATCAAGATTTTTCTTGGACAGTGCTAATGAGGAGCTTTATTTGATATAGATAGGTAGTTTATTCCAGAGTATGGGAAGTCTCTGGGACAGGAATCTATTCCTCCAGCATGTTCTGTTTATTGTGGTGACGAGGTTTAGGTCCCTAGAGCGTGTAGCTCGTAGGGATTGTGATTTCTTTAAGTGGAGCATGTCTAAAAGCTCTGGGTTTGACATAGCTTTGTGTGTTACGCAGAGATCGCCTCTGAGTAGGCGATATGCAACGGAGTAAAGCTGCAGTTTTTTGATGTAAGACAAGCTGCAGTTTTTTCATGTAAGACAAGTAGATCAGGGAGAGAATTCCCAGAGGCTTCAATTCCCTTCATAACCCCAACATGACAAATATCATTAATTTCAAACATCCCACTGCTTCAAAGGCATGCCCGTCTACAGTTAACAAAACTATTTAAAAAAATGGAATCTAGGAGGTCCACCAGTCTAGAGAGGATTCTGGGTTTATTTAAAATTCTTTTTGTTCCAAGAAGACAAAGCATCTCTGGCCCATACTAGGTGTGAGTGGCCTAAATCAGTATGTAAGGAAACAAAATTCTAGATTGTTAGAATGACGTTACAGTACCCCCGTGCTTGCAGGAGGTAGACATGATGTACCATTTAGATTTCTAGGATGCCTGTTTGTACATTGGTAAAGTCCCCCAATACCCCACAGGGGGCACTGCAGTAAATCACTGTCCATTGGGTCTTTGTTACTCTTGTCCCCTATTTCCACTTGTAATGAAGTTTTTGCAAAAAGCAAAAGTGCACTAGGCAGATGCCATCCTCAGAGCCCTGTTTTGGTCCAGGCATTTGTTCCTCCCTGCTATGAACTCCCCTCAAAGGTCTCTTGTCCCATCTGTTTGGAAAGCCTCACTTGAATATGTGGCTTCTCCATCTCACCTAATGGATAGAAATCCAGTGTACTCTCCTAGGGGGTCCAGATCTTTACAACTTCCCAGAGACCCTCCAAAAGAAAATACACAGAAATAAATTGCTAAACATTTTATTATGGGTGGCTGAGGAAGGCCTAGATCTGTTCTGTGCTTTAGTTCCAGCAGTTCTGCAGATTTTAGTTAACATCTTCCATAAGGACTGCAGCCATCATCAGGGCATGGATTCCCATTACTTCTTTAAAAGTGTGCAATACTTTTTGAAGGGGGTTTTCCTGTGCAGGCTGCCCCTCCATGAGATTTACACTTTATGCTGGAATAATTTACGCCCTCCCCTCCATTAAAACCAGCAGCTACAGTGGTTCTTAAGTATTTATCATGGGAGACTGTATTTCTAATGGCAGCTACTTTAGCCAGGAGAATTTCTAAAATTAAAACCGCATCTTCTAAATTTTCCTACATTTTATTTTATAACTATGGGATTTCCTTACAAATTAATTCAGACTTTATGCCAGAAGTGACAGTAGAGATTGATCTTAACCATTCAGTCAATTTTTTTTGTTTTCTTGCCTGAATATTTCAGCTGTGGAGATTTTTTCTTAATTTCCTATATATTTGTAATCAGCTTTTACTTAGACAGAACTAAGGAGATAAGAAAAGAATAAGTTATTTGACTGCTTCAAGCAGCTGGGACAAAAAGTCTTCTAAGATAACCCGTCCAGTTAGCTCTTACATGGCACCATATTTTGCTATGGAAGGTACAGTAAGACCTTGTCAGTCAAACCTAAAGCACATTCCACTAGAGCTGTAATTCCTAGGTTGAATTACTTTTAAAAGCTCCTATGTTGATTTTTTTCCCAAAAGTTCTTCACTTGACAGTATTTGTACAGTTATAGCATTGAGTTCACTGCAGCCTTTTGCAAGACACTATAAGATGGATGTGATCTCAATGTCTAGTCCTACCTATGGGGAGGCCATACTTCATGGTATTGTGTTTTCATGCCACTCATTAGAGCCTTCAGAAGAGGCTTAAAGATAAACTAAAGAAGAACAAGGCTTTTGTCAGAAAAAAAAACAACATAGCTGAGCAATCTTTTTTGCTTTATTAAAATAAAGTAAGTACTTTGTCTCTTATTACACATAAAATCAGAAACTGAGACTTCACCAGAGTTAAATTCATTTCCTTTAAAACTTACTTATATGTATATATATATATATATATATATATATATATATATGCTTGTACAAATCATGTTAGTTTACATAAGTTAGTACTTGGCAAACTGCCCTTGTGGGCCATTCTAAGCTGTGCCAATTATCTCACTTGAAGCTTAAAATTAAACTATCCCTTTGGAGTTTAGATTCATCTAACCTTTTCCAAGATCTGTATTTATATATTAGTATAATTACTAGAGCAATGAAAATATTTGGAGGGGAACCATGTTTTGGGATAAAGCATTTAAGAGCTGCCTCTGTCAATTAGTAATACAGGAGAAGTCCTCGGTAAACTTCCTGTTTCCCATCTATTGATCCATGTTATGCTTGAAAGCAGGCAGGGAAGAGCTTTGTTTTACTTGGATGGGTAGTCTATTTCAGCACAGTGGTATCCCCTGTGAGATATACTTGTCCCGCCAAACTGTTCTGTTGATGTTGCAAAAGAGATTTAGGTCCTTGATTGAGTATTTGTGATACTACTTGACTTGCAGATGTGAAGTAGGTCCATCAGTGATGAGGTTGGAGGATGCCTTGTTTACTAAGATTAGGTCACCTTACATAGTGATTGGGCTTTGAGGTGGTCCCTGTCGAACATATTGTTTAGGCTTTGTATACTTTGGTAAGGTATCTCCGTATAAGTTCCAGTTGTTGCATGTGCCTAGACGTATACATGCCAAAAGGGGCATTATACTCAAAGATTGGACTAATGAGAACTGAATAAAGAGGGACAGTGACATCCCATGGTCTAGAAACAATCCCCTTATCAGCTGCGCAATATAGAAGGACAAAAAAGTTAAGTCATTGTCCACGAAAGTTCCCAGATTCTAAACACCGAGTCAACTCTTAGGGGTGTGTCGTCAGTGTGGTAGTCCCCTAAGGAAGTCAGCTTTCCAAAGGAGATGGTAATGCATTTTTTGGCATTTAGTGTTTAGCATCAGTTTTTTTGTTTGGGATGAGCCGTCCTGTAGGATTTCTGAGTCTTTTGGAGATTTGATCTCTGCTTCTAGCTTGCAGTTATCTGTAAATTTAGCCAGAGACCTTTGGTATTGGCTTTTACTTCTAAGTAGTAGATACCTAATAGAAAAGGTCATGCACCAAACCCTTGGGGACTTTATAGGTGACTGGTCTTTTTATTTAGGTAACATCCCCTATTTTGGTGTCTCCCATCCAACTTGTGAGCCATTTGGCAATCCAGTGGGTGAAAAAGGAGTTTATTCCTAGTTTATTAAGCTTTTCTACTATGCCTAAGTGGGAAATTGTGTCAGAAGCCTTGGCAAGGTGGAGGCGGTTCCATTTTACCTTCGTCCATTGCCTTGGTGACCTTTTAAAAAAATCTACCAGGTTTAGTAAGCATGTCCTGCCTTTGACAATTCCAAACTGAGATGGACAAAAATGTTTTTAAACGGTGTTTAACTTTAAAGATAGATATAGACTGGTTGGATGGTGAGGGTGTTAATTTACATCAGGATGAGGAGGATTTTCCCATCCTGAGACGCTCAGAGAGACTGGCACAGTTTTATACCAAGGAGGGAGAATACAACAAACAGTTCTACCCACAGAAGAGAAAACAGAACCCCCAATACAGGTATCACTATTAGAGAGAGATGCAACAGTTCTTTCTCCAAACAAAGAAAAACAGGTGATTTTTAAACAAGCAGGTTTTACTATATACAATTATTCTGATAGAGTTATTACAGATGTATACTTCAAGTTGTTTTCTAAGGGTATAAAATTTATTCCTGTACACAAAGGTGATCTAGTGGACAATATAGAATCTCTCAAGTTGTTTACGAGGAAATTAAATATGGCCATTACTGTAGATTCTTTGGACAGTAATGATAAACAGTTCCCTATAACAGAGAAAAATAATCTATACAAAAGGAGTACATATAACCCCCCTTTGCATCCACTCCTGGAAACATATGAAAAATTAGTAATGGAAGATTTATACGAAGAATTTAGACATAATATGTCCATTGAGTGGAATTTAACCAAGGATGAATATAATTTACTATGTGACTTAAGAAGAGACAAAAATATTCGTATTATGGTTCCGGACAAGGGAGGAGGAATAGTTATTTTCAACAGTATGGACTATTCAAATGCTATGTTGGAACTTTTATTTGATGAAAATACTTATAGTCATGCATCTAAAAACCAGATTAACATCTCGTATTCTAGAGTTGATAGTTATTTAGAAGAATACTTATTGGATGGTAGAATCAATACAAAGGAGTATGATTTTTTGTATAGGAAATTTCCTATTATACCAGTGTATTTTGGTATACCTAAGGTACACAAAAATGTGTTCCATCCACCCTTCAGACCTATAGTGGCAGCAAAGGGGTCAAAAATACACCCTATTACTATGTTCATTGATTCCCATGTACAACATATAATTTGCAAAACACCTCACTTATTAAAAGATTCCTGGGAATTTTTACAAAATGTAAAACAAGAATTTTTTGACGAAAATTTAATGTGATAGTGTTCAATCTCGCCGTTTGTTCTTACACATGGGTTCGGAGCCGATCCTCGGCTCCGTCGCCTCTTGCAAGCTCTGCATCGAGAAGAAGCTCGAGACAATCTAATACCCACAATCCCCCTCTGCCTTTACCTCAGATCTAGTTTGCCGCTGCTGCATTCGCATCGTTGGGAGCTAGCTCGAGGGTTTTCTAAGCTGATATATAACTTTTTGTTGTATTTTACTGAGAATTTTATTTAACTTAATATTGTTAGTATTACCTGGTGTGATTGTGTTCTGGTTCCGTAGTTCTTTGGTACCGTTAACCCTTTTATCGGTATTTTTGTACCGGGGCCTACACCCTTACCATATACTGCTATATTGAGTCAAATTTACCTGATTGTGACTAACCGGATTTGACATTTACCTGATTGTGACATTTACCTGATTGTGACTATTTCACCCGGATTTGACTGTGTTTTTGTTTCTAGACTTGTTTATTACCTACAATGTCTGAGAAGGCAAAGTCTGGTTTCAAGCGTTGTCAGTGTGGCCAAAAAATGTCGGTCACTGACAACCATAGTTCCTGTGTCTACTGCCTTGGCCTTCTCCACTTACAAGAGGATTGCTCCATTTGTCACTCTTTCAGTGGGAGGGTCATGACAGATAGGCGCAGGAAACTAATGGACAGGGGTCTGTTGAAACCAGCTTTCCAAGAGGCTTTGGATGCTTCTGACCAGGCATCAAGTCCTCTAAGGAATCGAAGACATCGGAGCCCAAGTCATCGGCTCCGAGCTCTTCTTCAAAGGTTAGATCACCGGTTCCACAGACTTCGGGCCGAGTGTTCAACTGGTGTCGGTTCCTGAGCCTCGAGTCTTGGAACCGTGATGGAGCTCCCTCCTTCGCCATATTGAGGTCGGCTCCGTCTTCGGTTCCTTCGACCCGTTCCTCCTCTAAACTTTCGGATGTCGATGTGGATCGTGTGGTGCAGAAGCTGCTGGAGCATTCGGCCCTCTCTAAACTTATTTCGTTTCCACCCAGCTGGTGTCGAAACTTGAAGGCCTTCCTGTATCTCCATCCATTCCTCCTCCGAGACCGATTCAGTCTTCGGAGCCGAAGAGGCTGATCTGCTGATTGTGGAGCCCTCGGGTCCAGAACCGCCCTTTCTCGGTCTGTTCCCTCACCTCGACTCCGCCGGACCCGTACCGAGTCTCGGAGCCGACGGTCTGTTCTTGGTTCCGGGGCCGAGAGTCGAACCGACGTGTCTGTTCCGACTCTCCTCGGGCCTCGGCACGGATCGATTCGGCTCCGTCCTCGGGTCGATGCCTTCGTGCCCGTGGTCGGGATTCTTCCCATTTCTTCGGAGCCGGGAGATTCTTCGATGCGGGACCCGGGAGCGTTCGACCTGATGAGGAAGGTGTTGTCTACCCAGACAACCACATCAGTGGAAGCAGTTTCTCCTCCCCATAAAGGGCCTTTGTCTTCATCTGCACCCACGGCCACATCCAAGCGTCGGGCACCAGTGTCTCAGCCACCCCTGGAGGGTGCCCCCTCTTCCTCCGAGGCTTCTTCGGATGCTCCCCATGAGGAAGTCCCTAGGAAGAGACTGTGTAAGAGGAGACACTTGGATTCTCCACAAGAATCCATAACATCTGATACTGACTTAGATGAGTCAGAAGGGTCCCCTAAGTCACCTTCAGAAGATGTCTCTTTTTCAGACATTTTGGAGATCCTGAAGCAGAGAGGTGACTGGCAGTCCCTTCCCCCTTCTGAGGATGAGTCAGTTCTGCTGAAGGCATTTGGTGCTCGCCCTTCCTCCTCCTGGGTCACTCCGCCCTTCGACAAACTAATGGAACTTATTGCTCGAAGGGCGTGGGAGGCTCCTGACACAGTGGAACCTGTTCCTAGGAAACCGAACAAGTACATCACAGCACCTCAGGATAAGTCCTACCTTACTAAAGGAGTTCCAGTAGACGCTATGGTGGTGGCTGCAGCCACGAAAAGGAGATGTCGGAGTCTTCTTCGCCTGTCCATCCGCCTAATAAAGATTCTAGGACGATGGATAGATATGGGAAGCGCATTTTAGTTCAGCGGCTTTTTCCATGCGGTCCCTGAACTATTTGACCCATTTTACACGTCTGCAGAGGGATCTAGTCAAAGAGTTGGGAGATACCCTCCAGGGTTCTACAGATGCAGCTGTCTCAGAGAAAGTGACAGCGCAACTTAATACCCTAACATCGATTGTTAACTCGTCCATGAGGCTGATTTCCTACGCAGCCGAAGGTTCGAGTAGGGCAGCAGCTTCAGCGATTGCTCTTCGTAGACAATCCTGGATGCGCCTATGCTCCTTTGCGGAAGCCTTCAAGTCTTCCTTTACAACGCCCCATTTGACGGTGCCACTCTTTTTGGCCCCAAGGTAAAGGAGACCCTTACCCGGTGTGAACAGGAGGGAAAGACTCTGTCTGCTGTCGGAGTCCGTTTTTCCACCCCAACCAGACCGTACCCCAAAGGGCAACGCGGTGGGAAAATGTGGTTTCGAAACAAAATCAAGGGTCTTTCCCGGGCACACAGGGTGATGCACCCTCTAGAGGCAGAGGAGGGGGCAGAGGTGTAAGACGCCGCCCTGGCGGCAGAGGGGGTCCGCAACATCAAGGTGACAGGGATACACTCCTGGTAAACCTTTCCAGCACTCCTGAGAGGAGGCCCGACTGTCCTGCTCTGGAGGCAGTCGGGGTCGCTAGCCTTTTACCCTCAGGCCTGGCAAGATATAACTACAGACAATTGGGTAAAAGCGTAGTTACCAGAGGTTACACCATACCCTTTCTATCTTATCCCATTCCAAAGAAAAGACTCCCAGATGTACCCCCATCTGCGAGAGCCAGCAGCTTTAGAAATTTCAAAGTTGTTAGACAAAAGAGTCATCCAGCCAGTCCCAGCGGACCAGCAAGGATTCGGGACTTACTCAAGGTTCTTTTAGTTCCAAAGAAAACAGGGGACTGGAGGCCCATTCTAGACCTGAGTTACCTCAATACTTTCGTCAAGAAAGAAAAGTTCAATGGTCACGCTTCAGTCGATCCTTCCATTTCTACAGAAGGACGAGTGGATGTGCTCAATAGATCTAGAGGATGCATACTACCACATCAAAATGGCCAGGGCATCCAGAGATCATTTGCGCCCGGCTGGGAGCCAGTCACTTTCAATTTCGAGCCCTGCCCTTTGGTCTGACCTCAGCCCCCAGGGTCTTCACCAAATGCATGGCAGTGGTAGCGTCTCACTTGAGACGGCAGGGATTCCAGGTGTTTCCGTATCTGGTCGACTGGCTCCTTTCAGCCACCACCCGGCCAACTACTGCAGGCCAGAGACTATGTTCTTCAACTGTGTGTTCACCTAGGGATCTCCGTAAATTTCGGAAAATCCTTACTTCAGCCATCACAAAATATCTTGTTCATAGGAGCAGAGTTAAACACACGGCAATTAATTCTGAGGCTTCCCACAGAAAGGATAGTATCGCTGCAGACTCACATACGTCTTCTGCTCTTGTCAAGGAAATCTCCTGCAAAACTAGTTCTGAAGGTGTTGGGCCTCATGTCAGCCTCCCTTATTGCAATACCATTGGGAAGGCTGCACATGAGAGTTCTACAATGGCTACTGTTTGCTCAATGGTCATTTCAACAGCTACCTCTAACACACGAGATTCTCATAACAAAGACTTGCAAAACAGACCTAAACTGGTGGCTCCAAAACTGCAACCTTTCCCAGGGGAGGCCGTTTGTGCTACCCACGCCTACAGTTACGGTGACCACGGACGCTTCCCTGATAGGGTGGGGGGGCATCTTTCAGGGACAGACAGTCCAAGGCTTAATGGACCAATTTGGAGTACAATCTGCACATCAATGTACTAGAGTTGAGGGCAGTGTTTCTAGTGTTGCAACACTTTGCTCCCCTTCTTCCTCTAGGGACTATTGCAGTTCAGACGGACAACATGTCGGTAGTCTGGTACATAAACAAACAAGGGGAACCAGGTCCTATCAACTATGCAGAGAGGCCATGAGAATTTGGCAGTGGGCAGAGTCCACGGTCGCTTTCTAATAGCAACGCACATCCCGGGTCATCCAACGCCATAGCCGACAAGCTGAGCAGAGCAATTCTGCTACCACACAAGTGGTCTCTGAAACAGTCAGTGGCGAAAAGGATTTTTCGCACATGGGGCCAGCCTTCCTGCGACCTGTTTGCCTCCAATGAACGCCAAATGCAGGAGCTACTTTGCCCTATTACCCCTCCAGGGAAGTCCCCAGGGACGCACTGCTTTACCATTGGTCCCCCGGACTCCTGTACGCCTTTCCTCCATTTCCTCTGATACCAAATTTCTCCAGAAAGCCAGGAACCTTCACAGGACGATAATTCTCATTGCTCCATTCTGGCCTCGTCAAATTTGGTTTCCCTCCTGAAAACTCACTGCATTCGGGGACCCTGGATTCTGGACCCAGAGCCGGATCTGTTGACTCACTCGTCAGGGGTTCCCCATCCCGCCTCCTGTCACTCCATCTAGCAGCTTGGCTGCTCCAATTCCCAACTTAGCCAGGTCTGATCTCTTGTCACCAGCAGTTCAGAATATATTAGTGGCTTCGCATAAGGCTTCCACTACTAAAACATATACTAGCAATGGAAACGGTTTGTATTCTGGGCGAATACACACCACGTTGATCCCTTTACAGCTCCTTTGAATAAGATTTTAGAGTTCTTGACAGACTTATTTCATCAGGGTGCTTCTCCTGCTACTCTAAGAGTTCAATTGGCTGCCATTTCAATTTCCATGTGGAAGAGTGTGGAGCTCCTATCATGGCTCACAGACTTTGTAAAGCCTTCTTAAAAGGAGTTTTTCATATTAGACCTCCAGTCAGATCTCCTACGTCACCTTGGAGTCTAAACTTGTTACTATCTAAAATAATGTTGCCCCCCTTTGAACCTGCCTCTTCTTGCCCATTAAAATTTTTGTCCTGGAAAACTCTCTTTCTGGTAGCCATTACTTCTGCTAGACGAGTGTCTGAACTTCAGGCTCTCTCCATCAAGCACCCTTATCTAATCTTTCACTCTGACAGAGTTTCTCTTCGTACCAATTCATCCTTCCTCCCTAAAGTGTGTTCTATTAACAACATTAATCAGTCCATTGAATTACCCACTTTCTTCAAAAACCACTCCAACAAAATGGAGTATATGTTGCACAAATTGGATGTTCACAGACAGCTAAGGTTTTATTTGGATAGAACAAAAGATCACAGGAAAACAGATCAACTCTTTGTGGCTTTTGCTGATAGCAGGAAAGGACTTGCAGTTACCAAAGAACTCTTTCAAAGTGGTTATCTGATTGTATAATCTATGTATACGATTCTGCAAATCAACCCCTTCTAAACAAACCCAAGGGACATTCCACAAGATCAATATCTACGCCTTTGGCCCATGCAGCTCGCCTACCTCTGGATGCTATTTGTGCGGCTGCTACCTGGTCTAAGCCACATACATTTATTTCTCATTATAAAGTAGATAAGGTTTCTAGGGACAGAGCAACCTTTGGTTCCACTGTGCTCAAGAACGCCCTCCCGTGAGTTCCTCAGGATTTAGGAGCTAGGACGCTACCCATGTGTAAGAACAAACGGCGAGATTGAACACTATCACATATAGAAGTTATGTACTTACCATAACGCTCCATGTGGAGTGTTCATCTCGCCTTTGTTCTTACAGTCCCACCCTCCCACCCTTAGGAGGAACGTTCTTTGATGCCTGGCCAGAAGCATTTTTACTACTGTCCTTATTCTCTGTACATAGTTGGTATACACATATACTTATATGTGTCTGTTATGTATGTATAGATGTATGGCATGAATGTACTGTTATGTAGATTGGTTTGCTTGCAAACTAGATCTGAGGTAAAGGCAGAGGGGGATTGTGGGTATTAGATTGTCTCGAGCTTCTTCTCGATGCAGAGCTTGCAAGAGGCCGGCACGGAGCCGAGGATCGGCTCCGAACCCATGTGTAAGAACAAAGGCGAGATGAACACTCCACATGGAACGTTATGGTAAGTACATAACTTCTATTTATTTTTAACAATAGATGTTAAAGATTTATTTACTTGTATTCCCAGGGATCAGGGTTTGTCTTTCTTTGAAGAAGTATTGTTTGAATTTTCTAAATTAGAAAATGACAAAGTGAAGCTTATTTGTGAATTTATGAGCATTGTTCTTGACAATAATTTTTTATGGTTTGAAGGGGAATTTTATCAACAAGTTTCTGGAGTCCCTATGGGAGCCACTTGTTCACCTGTTTACTGCAACTTGGTACTACTTGGATGGGAGATTAAACATGTATTTGGGGGACCATTTTGGTCCAACATTAAATTATACCTTCGGTACCTTGATGATATATTTATTTTGTGGGGGGGTGCAGAGAATGACATACACAGTTTTATTGATTATATTAATACAAGTACAGATTTTTTGTCTTTTACTTTTCAATACAATGATTTTGGTATCAGTTTTTTGGATACCTTAATAACCAAGAATAGACAAAAGAAATGTTTCCAATCTAATGTTTTCAGAAAAAATACATTCTGCAATGCCTACCTTCACTTTGAAAGTGACCACCCTTTGGCTTAAAAACTAAGCATTATTAATGGACAGGCAATTAGGATAGCAAGAATGACGTCCAATCAAAATGATTTAAAGGGAGAGTTTGACTTATTAATGAATATGTTTCTTGAGAGGGGTTATCCCCCAACTTTAATAAATTCTATTTTACAGGATGTATATAACTCATGGGATAACAAATATTTACCTCTTTTAGGCACAGTTAATGAATCCAACTCTTTAGGAGAGACTAGGAAGAAATCTAGTACAAATCTAGTCGACTATTCTAAGACAGTATGTGTTTTAACACACAATGTGAGAACACCTGTTGTTAAAAATATTTTTACAAGAAATTGGAATATTTTAAGAACTAATACATCTATATATAACAAATTAGGTAGTAAACCAACATTTGTTACTAGGGTGGGAAAAAACATGAAACAATTGTTGGAAAATAAAATTGTTGAAAACAACAGGGTAAAGGATGGAACAAAAAGATGTGGAATGTGTAATTATTGTTCATTCATTAACACTGAACCCACAATAATATTAGATAACATAATGAAGAGTAGAATATTTTTCAAGCAGGGTAATTGTAGTTCTAAGGGGGTCATTTATCTTGCTATATGCCATACCTGTAAACAATTTTATGTGGGGAAGACAGAGCGTTGTTTGAAAAATAGAATCTATGAACACCTTTACAACATAAGGACATGTAACAATACAAATGCATTGTATAAACATAGTTTGCTATGCCAAGACTTTGAAAAATTTGTGTTTGGCATATTAGACATGGTTAGGATTGATACAAGAGGGGGTGATTGGAAGAATTTATTAAAAAATAAAGAATGCCAGTGGCAGTTTAGACTGGCTTCTATGTATCCCCCGGGACTTAATGAATCAGTCTCCTTAGTTCCTTTTTTAATAGAAAGATCTAACCAGCTATAATCTTATATTAAATATTGCTTCATGCAAAGTTTATTTTATTTTATTTTATTTTCACTACATTGTGAGATGTTTTTATAATGTGTACATATATTGGGTGTACATATATGGTAATAGTTGTTAGTATGTGAGTACTGTCCCCATTTTTCTATATATACATATTTCCCATGTTGTTGGTGAACAATATATATTTTTAAACTTCAATAACATTGACTTTTAGATAGTAGATTTTAAAATGCATCTAGTGCTTTAAAAGTTTGAAAGTTTTTTTGTGTGATGTCATCAATTATCCACACTATAAAAAGTGTTAATTGTTTAAGTTCTTTGTTTCTGATGAAGTCTCTTTGGAAGAGATGAAAGTGCTAAAACAAACTGTATGGTGAATAAAGGTGGACTTTTATAACCAACTCTCAGCGTCCTGGATTCCTGGTTCATGTTATGTTATGTTCTATATCCTTATTAATGTCATAGTAATTCTTTCCATGGTTTTGGATATGAAGCTTGTCAGACTTAATTGGTTTGAAATTACCTGAGTCCATGAATGGTCCTCAGTTGTGCAAGGGAATAACAGTTGCTGTTTTCTATTCAGTTGTGCAAAACCCAAATGGAGGCTAAGGTTGAACAGTGTTATTAGGGATGTGGCTAAATTGTACTTCATGCTATTTGAGATGCCTCCTGGAATATTGTCAGGACCCAGTTACACAGAATGTTTTGCTTTTGCTTTTAATAGTGCTTTCAGAACTTGGTCTTATGTGATTGCTTGTGGTGAGTCTGTAACAGATATTTCATGTGAGATAAGGCAAGGGGGGAGAGATGTGTGCCGTTTGAGCTGAATTTATGGATTAGTAGGTTAGCTCTATCTTCAGCTTCAGTGTAGGTATCATTGTTAACTATCAGCTCTGTGCATTGCTGCATTGTGTTCATGAGATTATGAACATAATTAAAAAGGCCTTGTGATTGCTCTTTGGTTGGGTGGCTATTTTTGCCTCAAACTTGGCTTTGGTAGATTTAGTTAAGAAGAAGAAGAAGTTAAGTACTGTTGTTTAATTTAATGAAGAAGGCACTATCATTTGGTGTGTTGCTGTTTTTGCGTTTAGCCAATAATTCATACGATCCTTTCCCACAACTTGAACAATATAAACATGATACACATACTGGTGCATCTACTTTACAAATCTTCTCATAAAACACTTTTTTACAAGAATATTTTATAATACATAATCATGTAGTTAATTAAATATGTCGTTTCCTTTAAAGTAACATCTAAAATTTAGTGTAAACCCCTTACAAGCATTCAGAATCAGTTGCCTTTTTATACAGAGCCTTGTTCTTATGTTTTGTAAAAGCTGAAAAGGTGCAAAACAATTGCTTCCTGTGGCTAAGTCTGAAGTTGATCAAAGTGGATCCCAAAAATCTAGTACTTAACTTTCTTTTGCCCAAAATAATTTTAAAGATTTTTTTGTCAGCAGGTTGTTCATCTTTGTCACACCTTATGTGTCAAAATGATGACTGGTGTGCCTTCTTATTACCCTGGATCTTGTGCATAATCCATCAGTAGTAGATTAATAAAAGTCTGTTGCACTGATATTTACAAACTATAGGATTTTCATGGCTGTTATTCTTCATCATTTACATGGTATTTTTTCAGTCTGGCTCAATGGGTTAAGGCTATGAGCTGTTAATGAGTTTTATCCTGTAGTCCTAGGTTTGATTACTTCAATTTCCAACTGTAAACTATGCAGGTCTGAGAAAGTCAGTTAACCAGAAAGTGTTCCTGGGTTGCATCTGAGAGAGACATTTGTGACCAGTGGACTTGCCCAGTTAACAAATTACTACATAAATAGTACCATTCAGAAAAAAAACTAGTAGGTTTTATAAAGGCATGGTATAATTCATTGTCATGTCCTATCTTGCAGCAGTATCCTATAGTCAAGAAGCTAAGATGGTATTTCTTGTCCTGGGTTTTTCATTGATGCTGTAAATTGGGTGCATTTCTGGAAGGCTGTCTGCTTGTATGGCTTCTTCTTCTCTTTATAGGTGTTGTTGGTGACTCCTTTGGTTAATGGGCTGCAGATGAGATTGCGGTTGGTTTTCCTTTTGAAAAGGGTTCAAAAGACCCTTTTCTTTCCAAAAATAAGCTCTCCAGATTGTAAGAAAGCAGGATGAATATCCTTATTAAAGTGTCATCATATATTCATTATACCTGCCTTTTTTCTTTATTGCTGCTGATTTTGTGTGATGCCTTACTTCATCTTTGCATATGAGTACCATTTCCTTTTGTTTTCTTTTTTATACATACTACATATAGTACAATGTTTTTTGTTTTTTTAATCAACAAGATATTATTGGAATATTAGTCTTTTGTACCAATAGGTTGTGGAGAGCATGTATCATTTTGCTTCTTGGCATTTTTTTCCCTTTTCTCGGTATAAATGGGCTCTGACCAGCAGTGTTAACCTAGTTAGCAAAATATATGGCCTCCTCATAACTTACTTTGTTTTATTTATGTTATTGTAGTCATCCATCCTTTCTTGAGCCTCTTATGGCCACCAAGCTTCCATCTTAAATCTCACTTGATACTTTGTTTCTTCAGGCTGAAAAGTAGCCTGTACCATTCCTTTTCTTCAGGGCAAAGGTTTAGTATGGTGAGTAGTGCCATCACCTGTGAAATAAATTGGAGCTCTTATCTTTATGGCCCTACTTCCCTAGTATGGATGCTTGTGGATGCTCAAGGGATCACCCATGGAAGGCATGCACTGGGGCTTTGTGAGGAATGTCACCTGTTTTATTGAGCGTTGTCTCTTTATAAGGTCCTTCTGCCCTTGCAGCGGCTGCAGCCAAGTAACAACCAGCCTCCACTAGGGAGTCTAAATCAGAGAGAGAGAGAGAGCACATCAAGCATGCTTACCACCCCCCCCCCCCCTGAGGTGTGCTGGCATTTCCTTGTCTTTCCTGTGCCTCCAGCAGCAAACTGTAAATTGAACTTCTGAATCCTCTGTTTTAGGCAGAGGTTTATATATCTGTGCTCTGGAGCTTTTGTTCCTATTTTTGAACATAGATTTGCTGTTGTTGCTCAGTATATTACATGACACTTTGCTTATCGGTTTAATTTTTGCATTAATAATACTAGCTATTAATTTAATTTAGTTTAATATTCTAGCTTGCTTAGAAAATAAAAATGTGGGTACTGCTTTGAATTCTGTTCAAATACTGTGATTTACTGTTACATTATTCCTGAAGAAGATAGGACAGCTGTGGACATGTATACTTAGTGTTACAGTACATCTTTACTTAATAGTAATTGTAGCAGCAAAGCTACCCAGCTGCAGTCCCTTACATTTTAGGGAAATTATTTTCCATATATGAATGTTATTACTGGGATGACAATATTATTTTTTTAATCTGCAAGGTCAACCCTGTGCTCAGTGGCATTTCTCTACTGGAGTGAAAATCCTTTGGTCAATTAGTTCCCAAGGGACATGAGCGTTGAGTGTTAGGGAACAGACCAGTCTGTAGATTTGTTCAGACTACCCCATCCCCACCTCTTTGGCTGCCTGCAAGCTCCATGTTAGCTGCCCCAGGAGAAGGAGTATGTGTAACTTCTTGAGCTGGGCGCATCCCCCTTGCAGCATGGGCAAACTAGGCTGTTCATGTTGTGGTATGGCATGGACAGGTGTCACCAGTGCAGCGAGCTAAGCCACCTGTCGTACTCCCCAGATGAGCACCATATAGATGTTATTGTTAAGAAAGTCTAATGCAAGATTTATTTTACATGATTTGGTGGGATGTTATATTTACTGAAAGTCAAAATAATGCATTATTTTCTCCATATTTGAACCATCCTGTTTTGTAACGTACTGTGTTTTCCACTTCATATTACATTATCTGTCTCTGGAAATCTTTTTCTTCCTACAGTGTTGATATAAAGAATCTATGCTTAGAATTATTATTGAAATACTATTTTTGGGCAGTATTACACTATATACTACGTATGACTCGCTGGTTAGTTTGGGTGTATGTAGCTTTTATGCATGTTTGTCACTCTTTCAGTTATGTATTATTTCTGGAGTGGTTTGAGTACATCTATGCTAACTTAGCAGTTTCTATGATTTCAAAGTTATCTTTCATCTACTTTCACAAACCTTCCTGGGATGTGAATCCATCTACTTACTTACTTTAAAGAAAACGACGAGTCAAAGACATGCTGTTCTGACTGTCACAGCTATCCTGTCATGGTTTAAATTTTTTTACTGACTGTAATTCTGTGTAGGTTAGATTTTTCTCCTTTCCAAACACCAGTTTCCACAAATCTTTATCGTACGTATCTGTTGATGTAAATATACATATTTGAATACTTGCACACAAGCACATGCAGTTATTATCCAGTGTTTGTACACCTACACACACACACACACACACACACACCTGCTTACCTACATACTTTAGTGTGCATGTCTGTGTACATGGACATTTATGCATTACCTGATTTCTCTGTCATATTTACTAATTGGCAGCATTTGAAGGATTTATCTTATATTTTCCTTTGCTGGGTGGCTAGAACAACATAAGTGAATGTGCAGCAACATGGGATATAAACAATAGCTAAAGGAATTATGTCTTGAAGAAAAGAGAAGAAGGGTGTACACCAACACAGGATTTAAAAATGAGTTATGTGGATGCTACATAATTGCACACCAGCATGAGCCTGGGTTGGCTAGTGTAGGGAAGGAGAGAAGCCTCTGTTTTTGCTGGTCTAGGCTGCAGTAGGTACAAGGTAAGATAAGATAACCCAAAGTTTATGATTACTGTTGCAGCGACTGTTATTTGAAGATCTACTGTTACAGTAACCATACTTAATTACAGCTGTACTTTTCCAGAACCAGAATTTTCATGGCAGATCAACGTGCCAAGTGATTCTTCAGCCTCAGACCACATTATGGTGTAGATTGGTTCACTGCCTTCAGCATTCCTTTCATGTACACTCTTGATATCCAGGTTCACTCAGCCATATAAGAGAGGTCACCCACAGTCAAACAGGTACATTATGCATTTCATGAAGTTCTGCACTGATTAGTAAATAAAAGAGGTGTTAGATCAGATAGTAAAACAGGCACATTATAACTTACTGTAATCAGGCCCTGCTTGCCACAGACTTATGAAAGTACAACAAACCAATATGTAACTGCATCACTTCTTCCAATGCTGTCATACTGAATGAGGTGTTTTCTCTCTTATTTTTATAGGGGAAGAGACCAGTTACTTTAATTGGCTTTAGCTTGGGAGCTCGGGTCATCTTTTTCTGTTTGCAGGAACTGGCCCAAGAGAAAGGTACAGTACAGCTGAACAGTTTGCCACACTTCACAAAAAATGACAGAAAAGTAATGTTAACAGTTCACTGGCAAATGGTTTTAATGTTTTTTTAATAATCTGTTATCACATTTTGAGTTTACTGCTGCAGATATAGTAATCTGAATGTTCACCACCTCATTTCTGGTTTATGAGAAAAGATATACCTTTAAGCAACTTTTATGCTGCGCATATAAATGAAATGTTACACAGTTACATTGTTTTGATGTGGAACAGAACTGTAATTCCATATCCATAATTCAAGTAGCCATCTGTATTGGCAAACAGTGCAGCTTTCCTTTTCCAAAAACTAACTTTTTTGGTACAAACTGTTATTTTCAGCTTATGTTCTAGGAGGATGTGTACACCTCCCATTGATGTATTCACTATTATCATTAACTGGACCCTGGTGGGTACATCTCATGCTATACTTTCAAGTGATTTTCTCTACTGCTCTTGAACCTTATGTTTTTCTTAAGAAAGTTTCCACATTCATTGCTGAAAAAACGTCAAAGTTTATCAGCTCTGTGGTAAAGAGGGATAAAATCCTGACTATGACATTGGTGAAGTGGGATGGATTAGCAGGTTATGCACCTGTAGGAGCTGGCCAGGAAATGTGGAAGTGAGTGGCCACTGCTATGTCACCCATTCTGTGAGGAAGGCAATGTCTTTGGCTCACCAGTGGAGTGGCACCTAGTGGGAGCACTAAGTGTTGCACACATAGAGCTGAGGACAAGGGGTCACATGCTACCATTGTACAGATGCAAGGACCAGAGGAGAGGATTCAGCATTTCTTGGCATTCTCCTTATAGCAGCTGTGAGCTGCAGAGTGGAAAGAGGTGCTGTTGTAGAGAAGCGTAAGCCACCCTACAGGACCAGCAAACTGGCCCACTGCCTACCACTTGACTCTCACTACTGTAAGGAACAGATGGACTGATCATCTTTCCTTGCAGGAATAAATGGGCAGTAGAGCTCTTGGCTTGTCTGGGAGTGTCTGGCTCCTGTCCACCTTCAATGAATGGGTTGTATGGCTCATCTGGGTGTGCCTGGCTCAAGCCTCTACAAAGAGAGTGGCGGCCATAGGGCTCTCCACTAGTCTGGGCATGCCTGGCTTCTGCTCCTGCAGAATGAATGAGCTTTAGGACTCTCGGCTACTCTGGTTGTGTCTGGCTCCTGCCTCTGTAGAATGACATGACTGTAGGGCTCTTGGCTAGTCTGGGAGGGCCTGGCTCATGCCCCTGTAGGATGAATAGATTGTAGGTCTCTCTGCTATTCTGGTAGTGCCTGCCCCCTGCCCCTGTGGAATGAATGCACTGTAGGGCTCTTGCATAGTCTGTGAGTGATTGGCTCCTACCCCTGCAGAATGAATGAACTGTAGGGCCCTCAATTGGTCTGGGAGTGCATGACCCCTGCCCGTACAGAATGAATGGACTGTAGGTCTGTTGGCTAGTCTGGGAATGCCTGGCTCCTGCCCTGCAGAATGAATGGGCTGTACAGCTCTCAGCTCATCTGGGAGTGCCCGGCTGCTGCCCCTGCAGAATGAATGGGCTGTCGGGCTCTCAGCTAATTTGGGAGTGCCTGATTCCTGCCCTGCAGAATAAATGAACTGTAGGACTTTTGGCAAGTCTTGGGAGTGCCTGGCTCCTGACCTGTAGAATGAATGAGCTTATAGAACACTCTGCTAGTCTGGGAGTGTCTGGCTCCTGCCCCTGTAGAATAAATGGACTTGTAGGACTCTTGGCTAGTCTGGGAGTGCCTGGCTTCTGCCCTGCAGATTAAATGAGCTGACTGGGAGCGAGACCGTAGAAATAGTATATTTACAGCCTGGGGATGTGGGAGCTCAGCTTCCAAAAAGTCTAAAATTTAGAGAATTCTAGACTTTATATTTATTTAATCAGCCAGTAGTTATAGGATTTATTGTGAGCATTACTTTATGTATTTTAGAAGGAAAAAGATTTTAAGTGGTAACTTGCAAAAAAAGCTGTCAAGAAAGAGATCTATTTCAATCTGTGAAACTATGGCACTCACTATCTCAGACAATCTTACCACTGTTCAACACACTGCATTGCTACATTAAAGTTGTTTAAATCTCGAGGCCAGTTTTGCTTTGCAGGAGATATCCCTGGATTTTGGAGGCTTTGCTCCCACATCCCCAGTCTTTAACTATAACTGCCTGTGAGGTCACACTGAGACAAAGAAAAGGGAAGCATTTAATTCCCATTGTTGTGAGTAGGTATGATCTCAGAGTTGGTCCCTGTAGAGACTGAGGGTTGTAAGGTTAGAATGACCCCATCAGGGCTGCAGGATTGTACTGCTCCCTGCAAAAATGTTTTTAAACGGTGTTTAACTTTAAAGATAGATATAGGTTGGTGATTAAGGGTAGCAGAACAGTGTGGTGGAGATACTGAGCTTCAGTAAGCTTAGCATCTGTCACATTAAGTAGACTTTACAAGATTCGTCCTTTGTGTGCTTCCAGACTTGAATCAGTACAAAAGGATGAGGTAAGGGAGGCCAAGAGCATGCACTCTGCTAACGAAGTCTGCTAACACATAATCTTCATCCTTTTGACTTGTGATGTCTGCCTTCATAAATAAAGGACTGACCTCACACTGTTCATTGGTTGTTGACCTAAAAGGTGGCAGCTGTATCATTCCCCTGTCAGCCATCTTTTTCAGTAAGCCCTAAGATTAAAATACATCCCTTTTTGTTCTGGGCATACAACTAATGTGGCTGCTGTAAAGTGCACACTTGTTTTCCCTAGCCAAGACTGTGTGGCTGAACTGTGACTCACAGACTCATCTTCTTTTGATTCCTGTAGTGTTATTGCCTTGCCTTGCCAGTGAGTGTCAAGGGGCACCTTTGGCCCCTCCTGTTTCTGGTGAACCTGCTGCCATTCTGAAGGTGTTGGACCTTAAAACCATTTTATGACAACCAGTAGTATTTTATTACATGAGTGTAAGAGAGTCAGTGTAGGGAGTTTCATTCCATGTTAGCCTTGGCCCTTCTGCAGGCCCTTATAAACAGGTGCCACTTTATACATGAGCTTCTTCCCAAATTTTGTGTGCCCATTATTCCTCCCTCACCCATATTTGTTGCTTTCCACACCCAAGACTGGGAGAGCACAGGTTACTGACTTATCCTGAAGATAATGGGAAAAAAAGTTTCACCACCTCCTTTTTTCCCTTAAAGAGACTTGACCAGTATCTGGAAGAAAGCTGAGAAACCATGGGACATCCCTCCCTGAATAGAGTACATTCATTTGGTTGAAAAAACTCAAAAAATATTGAAATTCAGAATGTTGAAAACTTAAAATATTGAAAATGTATTAAATGTAGGGATAGCAAGCTCTCCTGCACCACCCACACCCTCTGCTAATTATATATAAAAACTCCAGGATCTCACAACAAAGGGAAAAGAACAAATTCCCATTTTCAATACTTTAAATTCTCAACATTTTGGGTGCCGATATTTTGTGTTTTTCAGCCAAATTAATGTATTCCCCATGAACCTGTTAGGAATGCTGTCCTTTTGGCAGAAATATTAAGCCATTACCCAAGCTGCAGAATGGAGTGTTATCTTACAAATGGTAATGATGAGAGCAGGGATAGAGGGGGAACAAATGGATAACGAAATGCAATGGGACTGGGAGTGAAGCATTTCAGAGCAGCGGTAATGACCAGAGAGGAGAAGCACAGGAACTTAGTGAAGAAAACAGGAGCGAATTTAGAAAGTTGGAAAAGGAAAACATCAAGACTGGTGGAAGCAATATTGTCAAAATGGTAAGCCCACAGGTGAAGTGCACATTAAGGCATGTACCCATGAAAGAAATGCTGATTAAGGAAATTGAAAACAAATGAGATATTTTCATATGAGCCAAGAAAAAGGTGAAGATAAGTAAAGAAGACCTCAGAATTAGTATAGACATAGGAAAGTGAGAGTCGAGGGATTTCGAAAGATACACATGGAAAAGAGGACTAGGTAGAATGGCACATAAACCTAAAACAAAAAGGACCATAAAGAGGGGAAACAGGAACAAAAATAAGACACAGAAGGAAGAACTTGAAGCAAAAGTTAAGGAGGGACTAACTCAACTGGGAATGAAGAGGATGCCATAAAAAAAAGTAAGACTTGAAGGTGTAATATGGAGGAGGGAAGAATGGGGAGAAGGAGAGGGGAAAGCAGAGAGAGAGACTGTGATGAACAGGTACCTGTTTTTTTTTCTTATCCAACTAAGCAATGTAGGAAACCATCAAAAACAGGTTGTTTCAGCCAGAGGAAGACTTTCAAAAAAAAAAAAAGAAGAAGAAACTTGGCTTGGGTGGTGATGGTGACAAGGCCAAATAACAAACAACAAGATAAGGGAAAGAGAGGAAACTTTCCTTTCCAGCATTCCTCCATCCTAAGTGGGTAGGTGGGAAGGGTATTTTTCATTTGAAAGCAAACTTCTCAGTGAAAATAGACAATTCGGCAAGGGACCTCATAATATTGGACAGCCTTCAAAGCTTTCCCTCACTTTCTGCAGTACTTCCCATCCTGCCAGGAGTAGGAGAACTAAAACAGCTAGTCTTGTCTCAACTCCTGCTTTACAGAGCCACAAAACATCTAATACAGGAACAAGGACATGTATTTTATTCTGGGCTATTTCTGGTCCCAAAGAAGGTAAGCCCCTGGAAACCTGTTCCAACTCTTTTCAGGTTAAAAAAATCCTAAATGTGACCAAGTGTACATGCTAAGTCTTTAAACTTAGTGCTTTCAGCTACATTAGTGTATGTTAGAGTTGTATTTAATCTGTTCTCTAAACTGAAGACTCTCCCCTTTCACTACAATCTACTGGTCCCCCCCTCCATTTTTCTCTTCCTATTGTACTCCTAGGTCAATTACTTAAAACTACTTTCTCTTGGAAAAAGTTTACCTATGTACCTGCAACCCATACTTCAGTTGTTTTTCCCTGTAGAAGTGGTTCATAGGTAGGTACTAGGCTATTGGCCTTAGGGCCTATATAAGCCTAGTCTAAAAGGTACCCTGGCTTTTGCCATCCAAGAAAATTATTTTCCTGTGCTCCTGTCAAGCAGAGCCACAGAGGTGATCCCCAAGGTGAATTTCCTATTTCCCATCCAATCATCAAGATTTTTCTTGAAGAGTGCTAATGAGGGGCTTTGTTTGATATAGATAGCTAGTTTGTTCTAGAGTATGAGAAGTCTCTAGGACAGGAATCTATCCCTCCAGCATGTTCTGTTTATTGTAGTGACAAGGTTTAGGTCCATAGAGTGTGTAGCTCGGAGGGATTGGAATTTCTTTAAGTGGAGCATGTCCAACTGGGTTTAACATAGCTTTGTATGTTAGGCAAAGATCACCTCTGAGTAGGCGATATGCGACGGAGTAAAGCTGGAGGTTTTTGAGATGGTCTGCATAGGGCATCTGTTTGAAGCCGGTAATCCTCTTTGTGAGTTATTTCTGTGGCCTTTGCAGTTGTTGTAGATGTCTTATGAGGTACATACCAAAAGGGGCGTTGCACTCTCTAATGGGTCTAATGAGAGATGAGTAGAGGGGAACAATGACCTCTTTTTTCCTGGATGAGAAACCTTTTGTGATGAGGTGTGCCACGTAGAAGGATTTCCTGACTACTGTGGCGATGTTATTATCAAAGGAGAGACTATTGTCCACCTGTGTCCCAAGGTCTCTTATCACACTTTTGGTGTTAAGTAGCCTACCACCTATGTGGTAGCTCATGGGTACAGAGTTTTTACCAAAGGGGGTGACAGTGCACTTTTTGGCATTGAGCTTGATGCCATGGCTTTGACACCGCACATCTGTCTCCATGAGGCCCTTTTGTAGGATGTTCACATCGTTAGGAGTTTCGATTATGGCTCCTAGTTTGCAGTCATGTGCGAACTTCGTTAGCCAAAGACCTTCTGTGTTAGCCTGTACTTCAGAAAAGTAGATACCAAACAAGAGAGGACCCAGGACTGAACCCTGTGGTACTCCACTTGTCACTAGTCTGTAGTCGGATTTGGAGTGTGCTACTTTCACAGTGTGGGTTCTGTCAGTGAGCCAGTTGGTAACCAATCTTGTGACATAGGGATTTATACCTAGTTTAGTGAATTTATCTATAATTCCAGAGTGGGGGATGGTGTCAAAAGCCTTGGCGAGATCCAAATAGGCTGTGTGAACCATCTTACCCTCGTCTACAGCTTTGGTGACTGCTTCAAAGAAGCCTGCCAGGTTTAGGAGACATGATCTGCCTTTTACAAACCCGAAGTGGGTGGAGTCCAAAGTTTGGAGATTACCAATGTCTTTGTGTATAAGATCCATGATGATACGTTCCATGGCCTTGCAGACCATTCTCGTTAGGCTAATGGGGCAGTAGTTCCCAGGGTCCGTGGTGGCTCCCCCTTTGTGGAGTGGGATAACCGTTGCTGTGCACCATTCAGTGGGCACAAAGCCTGAGGTGAGGCTATGACTAAACATTGTGCTTTGGTGGGGTGCCTGTTCATTCTGCAGTTTGTGTAGAACACAGCCTGGGATGTTGTCAGAGCCCATGAATGCTGTGTTCTTGGCTTTGGAGAGTGTGGTTTTTACCTGTACAGCCGTGATTACAGGAACTTTGGATTCTTCCGGTATGGAGATGGGCCCTTAGGGGATGAGAGGGGTGTAAAGCTGGCACTGAACCTATCTGCCAGAATGTTGGCAATATCTGATCGTACTAATAGAAGAGGAGGTGGAGTTGCCTTAATCTACTCTAACCTCCTAACTATGACTCCATACCCCAACACCATCCTCTCTTGTAATAATGCAGAACTAGTTATTGGTATACTAAAAATGAACAACCACAAAAGCATCTGTATTATTTCCCTCTACATTCCTCCTGGTAACAATATCAATATTTTAGAAGACATCCTCTCATGGTCCTCTTCTAACATTAAACTAGAAACCTTTATTATGGGAGATGTAAACATTGACTGGGGAAAAATCAGCAACCCTAATCCCTCCATTACTATCAACCTTTTCAACTTCACTCAACTTACAAACTCAATTACCAGACCTAACAAAACTAACCCCCCTGGCTCCATACTTGACTGGATACTAGTATCACATCCTAACAAAGTTATAAAATCTGGTGTCAATCCTGACCCTTTAGGAGACCACCTCCCTGCCTTCTCCATTAGAGCCACTCCCTCCTCACCTCCCTCTCACCACTTTATTCAAACTCGTAACCTAACTAACTTTAATCAAACCTCTTTCTCAAACTCCCTGAAGCTATCTAACTGGAACCCCCTAAAAACTTTGCCTCTAGACAAAGCTGTTGAGTATTTCAGCTCCACATTCTTAAGTATCCTTAACTCCCAAGTCCCAATAAGACGAAAAAGAAACAAAACTAAAACCACCCCTTGGCTCACCAGTGACACTAAAAAGATTATGCTTCAAAGGGATAAAACCTGGAAAGCCTACCTAAAACACAAACAACCTGAAATGTTCCTTAAGTTTAAACAACTAAGAAATCTTGCCAAAAACTAGTCATTCAGATAAAAAATCCTACTACATCAAACTACAGGAAAACCACACAAGAAATCCCAAACAGTTCTGGAACTCCATTAACTCCCTCCTTACACCAGGCTCAAAAAACAATCCCTGTCCTGACACCAGCAAATCTGACACAGAAATTGCCTCACTATTCAATACCTTCTTCACCTCCTCTATCGCCGAACTAACCAAGACTTTCACTAACAGCAACCCCCCCCCAAATCTATCTTCCTCTCCCTTTTCAGCCCCACAGATTTTCAACCTCAAACCAGTACCCACCAACCTAATAAAAAAACTGCTCTATAAGCTAAAGCCTTCCTCCAATGCCCCCGATGACATCCCTTCCTCCTTCCTAAAGATAGCTTCTGACTCCATAGCATTTCCCATCAGCATCCTAATAAATAGGTCTCTACTTGAATCCTATGTACCCAAACACTGGCGTTCTGCTTTCATTCTTCCACTTCACAAAGGAGGCAAAAATTGTAACATCTCCAATTTCCATCCCATTGCCATCCTCTCCCCTATATCCAAAATCCTAGAAAAATGTATCCACCTACAGTTCATGCCTTTCCTTACTGAAAACCAACTACTCTCTCCAACCCAGCATGGCTTCCGCCCTGGACACAGCACCAACACTGCCCTTCTCTCCTTCCTTCATTCTGTGAACTGTGCACGTGACTCCAGTAATTTTGTGTCATCTGTTCTACTAGACCTATCCAAAGCCTTTGACACCATCTCCCACTCCCTCCTTCTAAACCACCTCTCTGACCTCAACCTGAGTCAAAAAGCTCTTTGCTGGTTCTCCACCTACCTTTCAAACAGGTCCCAAGCTGTGAAGTGGGGCCAAGCTACGTCTGCCTTCCTACCCCTACCGGAGTACCCCGAGGTTCCATTCTTGGCCCATTACTATTCAATATCTTTATTAACAACTTTCATAAAGCCATCCCCAACACCACAGTTGTGCAATACGCTGATGATTCCACTCTGATCTGCCAAGCCCCTAATCTAACAGAGCTCCAAGCTGTAACCCAAACAGCATTTTTAACCACTGAAAACTAAACTGGATGTTCCAAAACCACCTCTCCCTAAATGCCAACAAAACCAAGATCCTGCTCTTCTCCCCCTCCAAATACTCATCTCTTGATAAAAACTCTTTCCAAATAACCAGTCTTAACAACTCCACGATTGAAATAGTAACCTCCACTAAACTTCTTGGTGTTACAATAGATGACCAGCTCAAATTCAATACTCATATTCAACTAAACATCAAAAAAACACACATAAAACTTAGCCTACTGTATAGAAACATCCACTTTCTGTCCCCTTCCACTAGACTAACGCTTGCCTCTACTTTCCTCCTTTCATCTCTACTGTATGGCGCTCCTCTGCTCACTAACCTATCATCTACCCTTACCTCCAAACTGGAACAATGCTACAATAAAATCTCTAAATTTGTCACTAAATCCAAATCCTCCTCTCATCACTGCACCTCTCTTCACTCTCTAAACTGGCTTGAACTCCCAAGTCATCTTAACTTTCTCCAACTCACCACAGCTCATAAACTACTGTTCCATCCTACTAACTGTCCTGCACTTTCGAATATTCTTCAATCCTATACTCTCCTCAGATCCCTTAGATCTTCTCACCAAAACCAGATCACAGTACAAAAACCAAAGCGCCCAGCAGGCCAACTTCTCTTATCCTTCACCCTTGCTAAAAAATGGAATGCACTACCCACCTCCCTAAGAACCTGCAACAACCTAGCCAACTTCAAAACCCAATCTAAATAGGATATGCAACTGTACCCTCCAACTAACACCTGTCAAATTATCCTCCCCTTTCTCTCCAGGTTAACCTCTATACCTTCCTAATCCTCCTCTAAGCCCACTTACAATTCTAAATGTAGTAGCTACTAAAGCATTTTTTTCCTCTATTGCTTAAGCTACCCAGGCAAACCTCCTCACCTTCCTCTCCTCAAAAAAATACTAATTGCATAAGCTTCTAAACATTTAAAGTTTTTAATGTTTTAATATTTTCTTCTTTACCTTTCTTTGCTTTTTATACTTATGGCAATCTTTTTCCCACTGAACTTAATTGAAATTGTTAAAACTTTTTGCTTTGAGCAAGCTGATATTGGTATTGTAGTCTATTTTCGTACAAAACTGTTAATTGTAATGTTATCTGTGTCTGAACTCTTCTTTGTAATTAAAATTGTTGTTAATGTGGAGCTTTTCTCCCCGGGCCTCCACTGAAAATGGGCCCCCAAGCCCAGTGGACCTCCCCAGTAATCAAACTGAAATAAATAAATAAATAAATAAATAAATAGTGCTGTAACTCAGAGCAGATCTGAATGTTGCCATTGAGATTCTTGCCATAGCTATAGAATGCTTTGTGGTTGTCTTTAGAATCAGTAGCGATTTTGTTTTCGTAACTAGCTTTGGAGGATTTTATGAGGCATTTCAGCTTCTTACTGAGGCTGAACTTAGTCCTTTTCACCACACTGTACTAGATTTGTAGCATAAGATTTAAAGATACTACACTACACTGACCTGGAATTGACTTAGTTTGGTTTGGTTTTCCTGTTTTCTTTTTAGCAGCTGGCCTAGTCAAGTAATTTTCTGACTCACAACCTTGTTTTACTTTGTGTCTAACCCCCCTCCCCCACCTTGAACCTGCACAACTCCCTCCCACTTCTGCTTAATTACAGAGGTATCAAAAAACCTGATGTAGAAAGGCAGCATCTTTTGACTTGGCTTTTCAGCCTTGCTTCATAGGAATCCCCAGTAGTGTGCTTGCATGTAAGTACTACCTGGTATTGTTTTTGTGAATCTTATTGCTATTTTTGTGAAGTTTCACACATGGTATGTATTTTTTGTCATGCACATTTTTTAGTTGGTAACAGCTCTATTTGGTTACTTGTTTTCTGGACTTGCAGTTCAAGAGCGTTTTTGTTTTTTTCATTACTCTATTTGCCCTGCATATGAGTGTTTTTTGTTATGCCAGTATAGAATTGTATTTATAGCACATTGTGACTTTAAATAACAGGTAAAATGTTGCTTTATTCACTAATGTGAATATTATCACCTGCTGTGTGTACTTTTAGATCAGTAACCTGTTTGTTAGTTAGATTAGAACTTATTGTAACCTCCGAGAGATACAACTGACTCTATGTATCTGCATAACATCACTGTTATTTCTGACTGTTAGTTGGAGCATTCTAAATTGCGTTAAGCATCTTAGTAGTTACTTGTTTCTGTAGCATACCACTGTTTATTCCTGACTTTTAGTGGAGAATGCTAAATTGTGCGTAGCATCTCAGTAGTTACTACTTTCTCTTCATAACCTTATAACAGTACATAATAGTAGTGTATGTTATAATAGCTTGATATCAACTGCAGTTACCTTTTTTGGGGTGGGAGGGTTGTTTTTTCTCTGCTTTCCTTTCATTTTGTGTTGTTCATAGAACTGTGCTGTTTCTTACAAGGTATGCTGCTCATCCCCTGCATCCTCTATCTTAGTTACTTGGTAATCAGAGTGTTTTAAAACGTCAGACCTAATACTTACCTCCTTTTCCTTTTTACTTCCGTCCCCTCTGCAAAAGTTTCATCCTGTGTCTTGGCCAACCTCCAATCAACCCAAGGCTGTCTTGTTGCCCTGCACTTTGAGACTCTGCGTCGGTGGAACACTAAAGTGCTTTCAGCTATTCTAGTGTATTTTAGAGTTGTATTTAATCTGTCCTCTAAACTGAAGACTCGTACCCCTTTCACTGTACACGTGCACACTACTGGTCCCCCTCCCATTTTTCTCTTCCTATTGGTACTCCTAGGTCAATTACTTAAAAATACTTTCTCTTGGAAAAAGTTTACCTATGTACCTGCAGCACATACTTCAGTTGTTTTTCCCTGTAGAAGTGGTGGTCCTTTTCACCACACTGTACTAGTTTAGTAGCATAAGATTTGTAGTTATTTATTTATTTTACATTTGTTAACCGGGTAAGTCTGGCTGAGCTTTTGGCTCATTTTCAGCAGAGACCCGGGGGAAAAAAGCTCCTCAGGACTAGAAAACAATTTATTAAATTTTAGTAACATAGTCAAAACAATCAGCTATTGGATTTTACAAGCAGAGACCTGGAGAGAAAAAAAGCTCCTCAGGCAATTCAGTTATACAGAGTATTAACAATTGGCAGACAAGTATGTCAGTTGTTACAAACAAGATTTTAAAGAATTAGCAGAAGAAAATGTGACTAGTTACAATATTATTTAAGCTGCTTGGAGCAAAATGAGTTAATAGTTAGGCAGATGCTTATTTAAAGTGGGTAGGATCTAGCTGTATAGGAGTTTGGAAACAAGAAAGGAAAGTAAGAATGGCTAGTAGGAGATGTAGGAGAGACAGACTAGACAGGTAGGTTGTTTTGAGACTGTAGGAATTAAGAATGGCTGGAGATAGAGGAAGGAAAGAGGTAGAAGAGGCAGGGGAATAGTGCTAGAGATACATTAAGAGTGAGGTGGTGAAATAGGTGAAAGGATGGTGGTTTCAGGGTGGTTGGCTACAGTGACAAGACCACTTTGTTTGTAGGTATTTCCTTGTGGCTAATTTGAAACTTTTCCTATGCTGGAAGGATTTTATTTCCAAGGGGAGTTGGTTCCAAGATGTAGCTGGGTTATAGTTATAGAGAAGACAGCCTATTTTGGTTTTGGGTTTGTAGATGTCTAACAATTCTTGATTTGAGCTGCATAGCATCCTAGCAGGAGAGTATTTGGATATGATAGTGGAGAGGCTGGGGCAGAAGGAGGGTAGATAGAGGATAGAGTAGATGATTTGTAGTTGGTATAGTTGGAGCAGCTGAGGGAATTCTAGCCAGTCTAGTTGCTGTAGTGCAAAGCAGTGGTGTGACTTGTAGGTTTGGTTAGCTGCAAATTTGGCGATCTTATTATAGGTAGTTTCAAGCTTAGAAATAAGTGTAGAATTTAGGTTTGTGAATATGTGGCAGCTATACAGGAGTGTTGGGAGTAATAAAGCCTGGGAGAGAGTTATTCGGGCAGTGTTAGTTAAGTATTTCTTGCTACGGAAAAGGTGTCCAAGTTTCTGATGAATTCTTTTTACCGAGTTAGTAATATAGAGATCAAACTTAAGCTGATCATCTATTGTAACACCTAGCACTTTAGTACTAGATTCAGCTGAGATGATAATTTTGTTGCAGAATAAGATGGTACATATACTTTTGAGTGTGGTGATGTTTTTAGGGAGGAAGAGTAGGAGCTTAGTTTTTTTTAGATTAAGTATTATTGGGAAGATACTGCACTACACTGACCTGGAATTGACTTAGTTTGGTTTGATTTTCCTGTTTTCTTTTTAGCAGCTGGCCTAGTCCAGTTTTTCTGACTCGCAACCTTTTATTACTTTGTGTCTACCCCCCTCCCCCACCTTGAACCTGCACAACTCCCTCCCACTCCTGCTTAATGGGAGGTATCTTCCTTTTAATGTTCTGTCCTGACCAGTTCTCAGTTCTGCAGTCTCGAGGACTGGTGTAGCCCCGTTCTCATCGCCTCGCTATGCTTAGCTCACTCTGCCCTCCCACCCTGTTCCCATTTCCCACCCGCTCCCACTACCTCTACGTTTATTCTAACCCGAGATTACCTGACCACACCCTCCTCCAATCAACGACCTCTCATATAAGCCCCCTATCAAATTTCTACCTTAAAAAGGTACATAGTATATACTTGCCATGCATTCACACTCACACCCATACTTTAACCCCCAAACCACTAAGACCCAACCACTACTCCCTCATAAAATACCATTAATCGTAGGATTTCTGTTCCTAACCCTCACATACCTAACAAACATCACATCATTATATACAAACACATCACTAGAAAACACATAATTCCACATAACACTTTCTCAAACAAATATACACTCTCACATTTTCTTTCCTACCTTTTCTACATTATTTAAAGACAGCTTAATCCTACACATTCATAAGTCTCACACAACACCATCTTACACTAGAAACATCATTTAGATCCAACATAGACATAGTGCACACAATTAAACACATACTGTTTATCGCTAAAAATCTGCTTATATCTGGAGACATATACCCAAACCCTGGACTACAAAACTGTCTACTCTCTGCTAGGCAAATCTCTGACCTATTGATTCTGAATGTCAACATCAGAAGTATCTCTAACAAACTTTCTGACCTACACGCATTTATAGCTCACTACTCCCCTGACATACTAACCATTACGGAGACGTGGCTAAAACCTTGTACCGAAAATGAAGACATTCTCCCACCAGGATATAATATCCTAAGACTGGATAGAGTGGGCAAAAAGGAAGGTGGAGTTGCTATCCTCTACAGAAATACAGTAAACATCAAACCTCTACAAACCCCCATACCTAAATTTCAAAATCCCGAAACCTTAGGTTCAACCCTAAGCATAAATGACACAAAACCTATTGTCATTCTCTGCTGTTATATTCCCCCAGGTAATAACTCTCCCATCATTGAAGAAATGTTACAGTGGGCCACAGATAATCTCCCCCAAGAAACCATCTTACTAGGTGACCTGAACACTGATTGGTCAGCCTATACCTCTAACAACTCCACTAACCATATTAATCTTCCCAACTTATCCAAGAACCTACTAGAATCAACAAAAAACCCCACAAACAGTCTGTTCTAGATTGGACGCTAGTTACTGCCCGAAACAAAACTGTCAGACAGGATGCCTTCCTGATGGTCTTAGTGACCATCTCCCCACCTTCCTCCTGCAGAAATGTACCAACATAGCCAAACCCATTGTTTTTAGACAAGTCAGAGATGATCATAAACTAAATATACAAGAACTAAACAGTATTCTAAAACATAACTGGAAACCACTACAGACCCTAAATCTAGACCAAGCCATTGACTAATTCAACAATATTCTCATCAATATCCTTGATAGACTCACCAATTCGGAAAATAAGAGCCAAGGCAAATTATGCACCATGGCTAACTAGGGAAACTAGAGCCCTTCTAAAGTCAAGGGATAAGACTTGGCGAATTTGGAAGAAATACAATACTAGCCCAGCCAAAGTTACCTGCAACGTAGAAATCAGGCCAAGAGACAAACTAAACTCGATAAACAAAAGTACTTCCTCAATATCCAAAACAAACATTCAAAAGATCCCCAAAGGTTTTGGCATGCCATTAACTCTCTCCTAAAACCAGGCAAAACTCCCACTCCCAACTCCACGAATGACAACAAGGACATTGCCTCCCAGTTCAATCACCACTTCACAGAATCCATCTTAACACTCTCCTCCCAACTATTCAAAAACAGCCCTACATATAACCCAACCAAATGCCCTGACAACATCCCATCCTTTACGCTGTCAACCATTCCCACTTCAACAATTAAAAAACACCTCCTAAAACTGAAACCTACCACCCTTGCCGTTGACAGTCTACCAACCAACTTCCTAAAAATAGCTGCTGAATCTTTATCCTACCCTATTTCTGTTTTTATCAGTCGCTCCATACAAGAAGCATATGTCCCACAGCTTTGGAAGGTATCACACATTATTTCAATACATAAAGAAGGAAACTCTTACGAATACTCAAATTATCGCCCCAATGCCATTCTACCCCTTATCTAAAATACTAGAGAAATGTATACATTCTCAGGTAACACAATTCCTAAACTCACACCATCTCCTCTCCCCCACAAAGCATGGCTTTCAACAACACCATAGCACAACCACTGCTGTGCTGTCTTTTACCAATCTGATCAACTAACATAGAAATAATAATAATAACTTTGTATCTGCAATATTTCTAGACCTCTCCAAAGCATTTGACATGGTTTCACATTCCTTACTGCTAGACACCCTGACATCCCTATCCTCTGCCCCTTCCACTATAGCCTGGTTTAAAAACTATCTGTCAAATAGGCTACAATCTGTCCAATGGGAAAGTATACTATCCCCCATACTCCCAACTACCATAGGTGTACAACAAGGCTCAATATTAGGCCCACTTCTTTTCTCCATATTTACCAATAATCTCCATTCTACCACACAGCATGCTTCACTTATACAATACACTGACGATTCAACTCTTGTCCAGCTCCATCACTTCCCACCCTACAACAACTCACCCAGGAATCCTTTAGCTCTGTGGAAAGTTGGATCGCTCAGATCCAACTTATCCTAAACCCTAATAAAACCAAATTACTGCTTTTCACTCCAACAAAACCATTTCCACCTCTCTATCATTCACTATTTCCTCCAAAAATGGCACTATTATCTCTCTCCCTGACCATACCAAACTCCTAGGCGTTGAAATTGATAAAAATCTACACTTCAACGTCCACATTTCACAAAGTATCAAAAAAGTCCATAAAAAAATGGGAACACTGTATAGGCACAGGAAATGCCTTTCGAAACAAGCACGGATTACCGTAGCCCAAACTTACCTCTTGTCTACCCTAATATATGCTGCTCCAATTCTTACCCAGCTTAGAAAACATGACCTTGCCAGACTCAAATCATGCTATAATAAAATCGCCAAGTTTGCAAACACCACCACCACCTTTAGAATCCACCATTGCCAGGCTCTAAGGGAACTGCAATGGCTGGAACTTCCCCAGCTACTAACCTATCACCAATTAATTATTGCCTACGATGTGGTAACACATCCAGAAAAAACCCTGCACTAGGCCAACTTCTCATCCATTCTAATACAAATTGTCTCTGCCGGTCTTCCAACAAACCCGTCTTCTGTATCTCTAGGGCTAACAATACTGCAGGAAAAGCACTGATGTGAAGTTGTTCTATCTTGCCATTCATTCTTACTGATGAGTTTGGCTCCGAGTCGGCCTACTACAAAGCTCGAGGTTTTCAAATAGCTTGAGGCCAAGTCCCTATCCCATGATGCACCTAGAGTTACCTCAGATCTAGTTTGATCGGAGGTTCTCGCTAGCTCGGGCCAGTAAAAACCTTGCTTTTCAATATTTTCAAACAACATTGATACCTTTCTTATAAAAACTAGTTCTAGTTAGTTTATTTAGCTCTTATAGCTTTTGTGTGTTTCCCTATCCCTTGGTGTGCTTTTTCATATATTAATATTGGCCTCGTTTTTCTTAGGCCTAGTTTATCTTTACTGTTTAAATAGTGACTTCTGTCACATTTTTTCTTACAAATAGTTAATAATTAAGAGTGTGTGTTTAGATAGTGACCTTTTGTCACAAACTTAAGATAATTAGAGTTTGGTTAGTGTGTTTCTATAGTAATTAGCTTTGTTGTTGCATTTAAATAGTGACTTTCTGTCACAACTTTATATATTATCTGCTTGGATAAATAGTGTGGGTTTGACCTGTTAAACATAGTTGAAGGCTTGTGTCTTTTGTATTTAACCTGTATTTTAGAAGGTTTATTATTATAGTTTATAGTTGTTGGGTGTGTCAAAATTTTTGTTGAAGGCCGATGGCAAGGACAAACACCCTAAGTCAGGTTTCAAAAAATGACCTAAATGTGGGCAGAAAATGTCTGTCACTGACAGTCATGTCAATTGCGTTTATTGCTTAGGAGCATTACATTTGCAAGAAACCTGCTCCATATGCCATTCCTTTACTTCTTGGGTTCTCCAAGAGAGAAAGAGGAAACTGATTGATAGGGGTTTATTGAAACCTTCTTTCCAGGAGGCTTTGAGTGACCAGGATGGATGTAAGTCCTCAAAGGCTTCCAAAACTTCCATAGAATCAAAAAAATTTAAAAAGTCTGTGACATCGGCTCCACAGGTCTCGGAGCCGACTGTCTTAGCTTTTCGGAGCCGGTCCCTGGTTTTGGAACTGGTATCCTAAATTCCAAAATCTTCATTATTGCAGTCGGTACCACCATCGATCCATTCATCTCGGTCTTCTATTAGCCTTTTAGATTTGGATGTGGATTGTGTGGTGCAGAAGCTTTTACAGGCACCGGCCTTTGCAAAATTTTTAACGGCTCCAACCCAAGCAGCTTCGGAGTCGAAGACCCTTACGCCAGCTACAACTCTTCCTAGTCCGAGCCATACCAGTCCTTCAGAGCTGGAGGAGTTGGACTTGTTGATTGTGCAGCCTTTGGAGCCGAAGCCTGCTCCAGTGTCTTCGGCTCCGTTCACTCTGACGTCATTGACACCAATCGAGGACTCTAGGAGCCTACACTCTCTGGTCGGGTCCGGTGAGGATAGTCGGACTAACTTTGACTCTGCCTCTCAGGGCTTCGGCTTGGATGAGCTCGGCTCCTACCTCTGGCTTAGAGCCCACTGTCCCGGTGCCGGGGATATCGACGGTTTCCTTGGATCTGCCTGTCTCTTCACATTGGAGCAGGGGTGCCTTCGAAGCCATGAGGAGAGTTATGTCTCCTAAGACATCCTCAATTTCATGTCCGGCTTCTTCCTCCCCTAAAGCGCCTGTGTCTGCTTCTGCTTCACAGATCCTGGCAAAGCGTAGAGACCCAGAGCCTCAGGAAGCCCCATTGGGTGGTCCATGCTCTTCTGAGACCGCACCAGAAGCTCCCACTGATGAGGTTCCCAGGAAGAGAGTTTGTAAGAGGAAACATCTAGACTCCCCTCAGGAGTCCCTAACATCTGATACTGACTTGGATGAATCAGAAGGGTCCCCACAGTCCCCCTCTGAGGATATCTCATTTGCTGAGATACTAGAAATCCTTAGGCAGAGGGGTGACTGGCAGTCCACAAACCCTACTGAAGACGAGTCAGTTCTCCTGAAGGCTTTCGGGTCTCAGCCCTCCACCTCTTGGGTGTCTCCGCCCTTTGATGAGCTTATGCAGCTGGTCTCATGAAGGGCATGGGAGTCTCCGGACAGCATAGAGCCTGTCCCTAGGAGGCCTAATAAGTTTATCTCTGCTCCCCAAGACAAATCTTTTCTGACCAAAGGTGTGCCAGTTGATGCCATGGTGGTGGCGGCAGCCACCAAAAAGGAAAAGTCAGAAACTTCCTGTTCTATTCATCCTCCTAACAGAGACTCCAAGATCATGGATAGATATGGGAAGCGCACTTTTAGTTCAGTGACTTTTGCACTCCATTTGCTCAACTACTTAACCCATTTCACGAGACTGCAAAGAGATCTCCTTAAAAAGCTGGGAGATACTCTTCAGGGTACAGTAGCTGCAGGAGCTACAGACAAAGTTGCTTCCCAGCTTGCTACCCTTAGCTCCATTGTTAACTCGTCCATGTGCCTCATTTCTTATGCAGTTAATGGAACGAGTAGGGCAGTGGGTACAGGAATTGCCCTTAGGAGACACTTCTGGATGCGCTTGTGTTGCTTCATGGAGCCCTTCAAGTCATCCTTTGTGAATACCCCTTTTGAGGGCTTGTCTCTTTTTGGGCCAAAGTTTAACCAGGTGTGAGCAGGAAGGAAAGACTCTGTCTGCCGTCGGAGTCTCTTTTTCCACCCCTACCAAACCCTACCCCAAGGGTAAGGGGAGGGAAAATGTGGTTCCGAAAAGCCCAAGGAGCCTTTCAGGACACACGTGGTGAACCCCCCCTCCAGGGGCAGAGGAGGAGGAGGCAATAGTGGAAGACACCACCCTCATGGCAGAGGGGGTGTGCAAAACCAGGGAGACAGAGATCACTTCTTTGGGAAGCCCTACCAGTGCTCCTGAAAGGAGGCCCGACTGTCCTACTCTAGAGGCAGTCGGGGGTCACTTATCTTTGTACTCAGATGCCTGGCTCAAAATTACAAATGACAACTGGGTACAACGTATAATTTCCAGAGGATACGTCATTCCTGTGGCCACACCCCCTCCACCGACAAGGAAAATCCAGGACATTTCACCCAGTTACAGGGAACAAGCAACAGTAGAGGTCCAAACGTTGCTAAGAAAAAGAGTCATCCAACCAGTCTTAGCAGACCAGACAGGATCCAGAACTTACTCAATTCTTTCTTTTTAGTTCCAAAAAAGACTGGGGACTGGAGACCTATATTGGACCTCAGCAGGCTAAACAAATCTGTCAAAAAAGAGAAGTTTTGGATGGTCTTGCTTCAATCAATACTTCCCTTTTTAGGGAAAGACAATTGGATGTGCTCGATAGATCTCCAGGATGTGTACTACCACATAAAAATGTCCAGACCATCCAGGGATCATCTGCGCTTCCATCTGTGAGCCAATCATTACCAGTTTCAAGCCCTGACCTTTGGTCTCACTACAGCCCCCAGAGTGTTCACCAAATGTATGGCAGTGGTCACGGCTCACCTGAGACGTTTAGGATTTCAGGTGTTTCCGTACCTAGATGATTGACTCCTCACCTCCACCACCAGGCATTAACTCATTCAAGCCAGGGACTCCACTCTATCACACTGCAGCCAGCTGGGCATTACAGTAAACTCAGAAAAATCTGCCTTGTCGCCATTGCAACATACCATTTTTATCACAGCAGAACTGGACACCACCGCCACCATGCTAAGACTTCCAGTAGAAAGAGTCTTACTACTCCGTCAGCAGGTCTGCATTCTGATATCCAAAAACAAGGCTCCAGCATCAGAAGTTCTAAAGTTGTTAAGTATGATGGCAGCTGCAATTCTGGCCATACCACTTGGTCGTATGCACATGCAGAAACTGCAATGGCTGTTGTTCACTCAGTGGTCCTACCAAGAGCTTCCCATGTCTCACCTGATAATGATCACAAACTCTTGCAAAAAGGATCTTCAGTGGTGGTTGACCTCACTTCATGTCAAGATAGGACGTCCCTTTGATTTACCCCCACCAGCAGCCACAGTGACCATGGACGCTTCCCTGATAGAGTGGGGGTGGGGATATTTTCAGGCACATGGACCGATCAAGAGACACATCTGCATATCAATGTCTTAGAGATGAGAGCAGTACTTTTGGCATTGCAGTACTTCCAGGACTCTCTTCCTCTCGGTATGATTGTGATTCAGACAGACAACATGTCAATGGTCTGGTACTTGAACAAACAAAGAGGAATCAGGTCATATCCCCTTTGTCGCAAGGCCCTAAGAGTATGGCAGTGGGCTATATCCACCCAGTGCATTCTGTTAACAACACACATCCCAGGGAAATCCAACGTGATAGCAGTTTTGTTGCCCCACGAGTGGTCCCTCAAGAAAGAAATAGTGGACAGGAGATTCCACAGGTGGGGCCAGCCTTGCTGCAATCTTTCTGCCGGTCACATGAAGATGAAATGCAGAAGCTACTTTGCCCTGATTCCCCCTCCGGAAGAAGCCCCAAGGGATGAACTTGTTCATGATTGGCCTCCGGGTCTCCTCTATGCATTTCCACCAATCCAGCTGATACCCAAGGTTTCACAGAAAGCAAAAACTCTGGGAAGGACCATCATTCTAATGGCCTCTCATTGGCCTCATCAGATTTGGTTCCCCTTCCTTTGACTTCATCTTTTGGAGGACCCTTGGATTCTGGACCCAGTTCCGGACCTTCTGACGCACTCATCGGGAGAACATCATCCCTCTCTGCAGTCTCTGAAGCTGACAGCTTGGCTTCTCCAATTCCCATCATAGCCGGGTTCCATAACCTTTCCAATGAGACAAAGCAAATTCTCTTATCCTCTCATAAATCCTCTATGAGGAAGCTATACCTTAGCAAATGGAAAAAATTGTATATATGGGCCTCTAAAAACAATATTGATCCTTACCAAGCTTCTATGGCCTCTATTTTACAGTTCTTTACCATAATTTTCAATAAAGGAGCTGCAGCAGCAACTGTTCGGGTTCAACTTGCTTCTTCTTCTAATTTTCATCTTGGATTAGAAGGATTGAATATTATGTCACACAAATTATCCAAAGCCTTTCTCAAAGGGACCTTTCATCTCAGACCACCTGTGAAATCTCCCTATTCCCCATGGAATCTAAATGTTATGCTTTCCCGCATTATTCTTCCTCCATTTGAACCAGCTTCCTCATGTGACCTCAAATTTTTGTCATGGAAGACTATCTTTTTAGAGGTTATTACTTCTGCCCACAGAGTGTCAGAGCTTCAAGCCTTGTCCATTAAACCTCCTTACTTGATTTTCCATGCTGACAGAGTCTCACGTCGAACAAACCCTTCCTTTTTGCCTAAGGTTTGTTCTGAAACTAATCTTAACCAAATTATTGATTTGCCAGTTTTCTTCCCCAATCACTTCAACAATCTAGAATACATGTTGCACAAACTGGATGTTCACAGACAGCTCAGATTTTACTTGGATAGAACAGATGATTTTAGGAAATCGGAACAGTTTTTTGTTTCCTTTTCAGACTCCAGGAAAGGTATGCCAGTGGCTAAAACAACTCTGTCTAAATGGTTATCTGATTGTATCACATGTGCTTATTCAGCTGTCAATATGCCATTGCAACATAAAATTAAAGCTCACTCAACCAGAGCAGTTTCTACATCCTCTGCCTTTTCTGCCAGACTTCCTATTGATAACATTTGTGCAGCAGCCACTGATCAAGACCTCATACCTTTATCACTCATTACAAAATTGATAGGACCTCCATGGACAGGGCTTCCTTTGGATCCACTGTCCTGAAAAATATACTCCTGTGAGCCACCCGAGATAGATAGTGCTTGGGACGCTACCCATCAGTAAGAATGAACGGTGAGACAGAACAACTTCACATAAAGAAGTTATGTACTTACCATAACATTCCATGTGAGTTGTTCATCTCACCTTTATTCTTACATCCCTCCCTCCTACCCCCTCCTGGGATTTTAGAAGACCGAGATACTAGATCCCTCCTGGTTACTCAAACCTTCTATACTTTCTCTTATGGAGTTTTAAAATGACATATGGTATTATTATACGCAGCAAACAAGATCTGAGGTAACTCTAGGTGCATCATGGGATAGGGACTTGGCCTCGAGCTGTTTGAAAACCTCAAGCTTTTTTGTAGGCCGACTAGGAGCCGAGGGATCGGCTCCAAACCCATCAGTAAAAATGAAAGCGAGATGAACAACCCACATGGAACGTTATGGTAAGTACATAACTTCTTTTTCTCCCACTCCATAGCTAGAACCTGGAATCATCTCCCTCCTGCTCTGATTTCTGTCCCTACTTCTTCTCACTTTAAAAACTCACTTAGAACACACTTAAAGAATAAGTGGCTATGTCCATGTATTACATAAGTCTTCAAATTATTCCACTTATATACCTCACTTCCTAATATGCCTACTGTAATATACATTACAGTCTAGGTCTTCTCCTAATGCTGATTGAATTTGTAAACATATTCTGTTATTAACCATGTGTAACTATTTTTTCCTGTGTATATGGGTGTTATGTTTTCTGCTGTATACTGTATTTTAACATATTGTTTGAAAATTCTCTGTATACTGTATTTTAACATATTGTGGAAAATTTTACTTACTGTGGAGCTTTTCTCCCCGGGCCTCCGCTGAAAATGGACCTGTGTCCAGTCGGGCCATCCCAGTTAACAAATGTAAGATAAAATAAAATAAATAAAAATAAACTGTTGCTACTTTTTTTGCAGGCTGTCTCAACAATATAAGCTTTTAAGCGACACATACCTGCACCTACCCCATTCACAAAGATCACAGATAAACCCTGAGACTCAGAGCAGGGAGCAGGCATTTTTACTTCACCTCCCCACTGCTTGATTTGTCAGTGCTGCTCAGGCTGTTTAGTAAAGGCTTAGCACTGGTATGTGCACATCCTGGGTCACATATTTTCACTTACCTAGATGGCCTGCTTCATTCATATAGCCTCTGTGGAGGAAATGCAGTGAGCCATGGTCAACTCTCCCTATCTGTCTAGTGTTGAGGTTTCTGATTTCCCCCAAACTGTGCCTTTCACCAAGAACAACACACATTGTTGGGACCATTGCTGGACACTGAATAGAGCAAATTGGGCTTACCACAGAGCAGTGCCCTACATTTGAGTCAGTTTTTGCTGAATCTCAACTAGGTGATAGAAGTGCGATCACAGAAGTAGTGAATATAGTAACAGAGATAAAACAACTGGAATTGAGATATTTAGAAAAGGGTAAGCACAAACTACATAGGAAAAATGGAAATTGTGGGTAGAATACATACAAGGGAGGAATGAGGTTTAAGATGTGGCAGGACTTAAATGAGCTATCTAATATTTGAGTGACAAAAATTGGGTAGATTATAAGTGATGTATAATGTTTGCAGCTGGAGTGTCAGTATGGTTTTTGATGTAAAATGCTTGCAACTAGGATTGTGTCGGTGTGATTTGTTTTCATTTATGTAAATGTATGATCGCCTGTGTAGTATGTGATGATTTACTAAAGATGTTTTTTGTTTAAAAAAATAAGGCAGGAATTGAATAATTTATGTAATGTTGCTTAGGTTATGTGATATATAGCAATGTATGTGAATTATAATGACCCCTTGGGACCTCGCCTGGGTGGATACATATACCTAACTAAAGTCACCAGACTCATCCATTGTTTTGTGGTCCTGCAATACTACCTCTCTGCTGCCTTAACCCCCTGCCGGGAAGGTTGAACCAGGTCTCTCCCAGAGGACACAGAGGAAGTATGTGTATCTGCTGCTACCAAGCTTCTGTAATTATACTCCTTGTTGTTATCTGTGTAAGCTATCTCCCTGCCAGGACAGCCAGTGGCCTACACCCCTCTTATCTTTGCCTCTCTACTCTCACCCTTATCTAATTTCTCTAATCCATACAGGCTCCTTCCCATTCAGTCCTCTTTAGCCCATTCAATGCCCTAGTGGACCTAGTGTACTTCTACATTTAACCACTAGAGGGCACCCCCTCCACACTGATATTCCTTTACTTTACTCACTCCTTGCATTTTTCCTTTACTAGCCTTTACTTTCATTTCTCACTAAACTCTTAGCCCACTCTACCTATTGTATCCAGAACCTTACTTACTCTGTTACAGCTTACTTTCCTGCAATCTATGCTCCACTGATTGGCTCTCGTCCTTCTCCTGGTGTTTCCCGCTCCGTTCGCCCTCCGGGCTCACTCCGCTCCCCTACCCTGCCCCCAGTACTCCTAGCTATATTCCTCCTGTTACCACACCCACTTCCTCCCTATACCAATCAATCTCCAACACCCTGGACACACCCAGTATCTTCTAATCACCTCCTTGTTACCACGCCCTCTACCTTAGCTACACTATCAGACTCCAAGTCCACACTTTAACTCTGATAACTGATCCTATCTTTACCTTTCCACTAACCTCTACCACTTCTACCACCTCCTTCTTAACTCCATACTCCCCACTACAATCTAGACATATAGCATCACATCCTCCTGTAATTATCTTTAAAAACATACTTAATTCAAATTAGATTTCTATTCACAAAGTAACCATAATTAACATGCTTTTAAAACCTTCATCATCTCTATTTTACTACTACTACTTCTAAAACTTACCTATCTTCACTACCTCACCCAACCCAGTACCTGCCACCATTCACAACTCTATCATATAACCAGCCATCTAAACTCCCCCCTCTCACATTCACACTCACCTATCTCTCCCCATCTATATCCTATAAAACACCTCCTATCTTTCTCTTATAAAGTACTTACTTCTCATAAACTCTCCATCCCCATAGCTACCAGAAACCCCTTCTCCATCACAACAGTACCCAACCCTTTTACTAAACTGCTTAATTACCTCTCTAACCATATCCTTCACCTAGTTACCAGTCTCTTATCAGGTGATATCCATCCCAACCCAGGCCCCTCTACCTCCACCACCATATGCAAGCCTCTATTACTTACTTCATTAAACTCCCAAAGCATAGTCAACAAAATAGCAACCCTCCATGCCTGGCTCACATATAATAAACCTGACATCCTATCTATCTCAGAAACATGGCTAAAACCCTATATAAAACACTCTGAAATAATTCCACCTAACTACTCTATCATTAGAAAAGACAGGTCCCACAAAAAAGGCGGTGGTGTAGCTCTTCTATTTTCAACTTCCTTGTTAATTACTCCCTATGACAAACCTATTCCACACTTCAACAACGCTGAATTACTCCTCACTCTCCTACAAATCAATAAGCATAAACACATATGTCTTGTATCCCTCTATATCCCCCCAGGTGACAATATCTCTACATTAGAAGATATCCTCTCCTGGCTCTCCAGCAACATTAGTAATGAAACCATAATCTTAGGTGATGTAAATATCAACTGGACCTCCATTCAATCTCCAACCAACCCCCTTAACATCAACCTATATAATTTTTCCCAGCTAATCAACAAAGTAACACGTCCATCTAAAAACCTTTCCTGTGGCAGTATACTAGACTGGATCCTAGTCTCACACCCCCACTATCACTCTGACAGTGGTAATCTTCCCGACGCTCTAAGTGATCATATGCCCATCTTCACTTACCGACTCCCCTGTATCTCTCACCACCCCCACAATTATATTACTACCAAGAACCACAAAAATTTTAACCCAACAACCTTTTCAGATTCTCTAAAAGCAATTAACTGGAACAATCTAAGGACATTATCCTTAGAAGACGCAGTTTCCCACTTTAACTCTACATTCTTAAAAATACTAGATTCCCAAGCCCCCTTAAGGACAAAGCGAATAAAAATAATTCCCCATGGCTTACCAAAACACATTAGCAACCATGCCTTTAGAGATAAAGCCTGGGCACTTTATCAGAAAAGAAAGACCCCTGATTCCCACATTGAATACAGAACCCTGCGAAATAAAGTAAAAAAGCTTACTATCTCTGACAGACAAAATTACTTCTTTACCCTCCAAAACAATAATAAAACAAATCCACAGAAATTCTGGAAAGGAATCTCTACCCTCCTCAACCCCAGCAAACCACACACCCCTACCCCTGACCCAAATGCCCCAGATTTAGACTTGGCTACTCAATTCAACTCCTTCTTCATTGACTCTATTAGCAAACTAACTTCCTCTTTTCCAACTTCTACCTTACCATCCAATACCCCCTCACCCTCTCCTGCTAAAAGCCCACCATGCACTTCTCTTCCTTCCCCATTCCCATCTACTCAAACTATATCCCCCGACTCTTCTCCCACTCTAACTTCCTCATCATTCTCACCAGCATCAAATACTTTCCCTCTCCACTCTGCTCCATTCTCATTAAAACCTATACCCATTTCTACAATAAAGAAACTCCTTCAAAAATTGAAGCCCGGCACTAATGCACCTGATAACATCCCCTCATACTTCCTAAGCATAGCTGCTGAAGCAATTGCCTATCCCATAAGCATTCTCATCAACCGCTCAATCCTGGAATGCACAGTGCCCCAACTCTGGAAACAAGCCTTTATCATCCCCCTTCATAAAGGCGGTAATAACTGCAGTGTTAACAACTTCCGCCCCATTGCTATCCTGTCCCCCATTTCTAAGCTACTAGAAAAATGTGTCCAACTTCAACTACTACCACATCTTTTAGACAATAACCTTCTTACACCTACACAACATGGCTTTAGGCCAAATCATAGCACCATGACAGCCCTCCTCTCCTATCTTGAAACCGTAAATAAAGCACGTGATTCCGGCCAAATTGTCTCTACCCTACTACTTGACCTCTCTAAGGCCTTTGATACTATCTCACACAGTCTGCTCTTAACTAAACTTTCCAAACTTAACCTTTCTCCCTCCTCTGTGAACTGGTTCTCCAGCTACCTATCTAACAGACACTAAGCTGTAAAATGGAAAAAAGGCCACTTCCTCTTTTCTTAGTACCCCCACCGGAGTTCCCCAAGGCTCCATACTTGGTCCTCTTCTCTTTAACATATTTATAAACGATTTTCATAAATCTATCCCATTCTCTAACATCATCCAATATGCTGACAATTCTACCATTATCTGCTCTGCCACATCTACCCCTAAGCTTCTAAAGCTCACACAAGAAGCTTTCTCAATTACTGAGCATTGGATGGAAATAAACCACCTTGCTCTCAACGCCTCCAAAACTAAACTCATGATATTTACTCCCTCTAAAACTACTCCCTTCGATACAAACAAATTCTTGATTACTAGTCAAAACAACTCAGTCCTAGAACTGGTATCTGAAACTAAGTTACTTGGTGTCCAAATTGATAACCAGCTTAATTTCAACTCCCACCTACAACTAAATATTAAAAAAAAACATCAAAAGCTGGGTATGCTCTACCGTCAAAATCAATACCTCACAAAGACCTCTAAAATCGCTCTCTCTTCTTCCTTTCTTATTCCCTCCCTTCTCTATGGATCACCTCTCCTAACTAATCTTCAGTCCTCTCTAAAGAAACAACTTTCCTCTTGCTACAACAAAATCACCAAGTTCGCTAACGGCCACAGGTCATCCACCCACCACTGTTCCTCTCTCCAAAAACTAAATTGGCTTGAACTTCCACATTAGCTCAACTACATTCAGCTTACCCTAGCCCATAAGCTCATTAACAACCCCTCTCTTTGTCCCTCTCTGTCTTCTGCTTTTAAGTTGCACCTACCTGACAGAGTCTTAAGGTCAAACAATCAAAACCTATTAGAAGTACATAAACCAACACGTCCCCCAGGCAGAAACCTACTATCCTTTAACCTAGCTCGTCTTTGGAACTCACTCCCACCATCCATTCGTACCATCTCTAATCTTTATATGTTCAAAAAATCTCATCACACACATCTTACGTCCCAATGGGAATGCTCTTGTTCCCATCCATCATAAAAATATGGAACTCTTCATCCTCCATTCATTCATTTGCTACTCAACAAAGCCTACATAACTTATTACTTCCTTCATAACTAACTACACTATACAACAAAACAATTCTACCTCTTTAAAGCCCTAACACACCTCTCATTTATTTTACTTCATTTAATAAGATTGCATTATTGAATGTACCTCAAATGCAAAAGCAATGACTGTATTCTCTTTTACATTTGTATAAGTATCATAGCTATCTATTGTTTATACCTTGTCTGTTGGTTTGCTTTAAGAGCTTTTTCAAGTGTATGTACCTATTCTGTATGTCTGTTTTTTGGAGCTTTTCTCCCCAGGACTCCATTGAAAACGGGTTCTTTTAGGCCCAATGGACTATCCTGGTAAACCAACTGCAAATAAAATAAAATAAATATAGTTTGATTATTTTTATATGAATGTAAATTTGCCTGTGTCACAAGTGATAATTCAGTAAAGGTGTTTAGGTGGGAAAAAAAAGTGCAATCACAGATGTTCCTGAGATTTCTAGGCTACATGTAGACCTCCATGTTTATGATTCCCCTTGTCAGGGTGTGCATAAGTAAACACCACTAGGGTCTGAAAATGACAGCAATGCAGACACCCACTGAGCTGGACACTGCCCTTGATAGCTTCCAAAAAGGAGAAAATCACGTGTTGATCCCAGCAGACACTACTGTACCAAGGGATGCCTTTTATATCCCAGAGGACACCACATCTTGGTCATAGATACCTGGGAGCTAGCATGGAGGCTCACACAGATTGACTCAAGATGCATGGCATTTGCTTTCCTTCCATGTCCCAAAGGCATATCACCATAATAGTAGTGGAGATCATAATTGTAATCCTAATAACTTTTGACTGTCTGGCAGCAGTAATCATGGACCTCACCATGGTGATGTGGTACATAAGCAAGGAAGGGCATATTCCTACCAACTGTTCAGATTAGAAGTTATAGCCTAAGATATAGCCTTTCTTCTAAGCCTTTATCTTCAGATGCCCTGCTTCCCTTCAGAACCGAGAACTACAACAGACCACCTGAGTTGGCCCAAGGCAAGCAGACATTGAAGGAAAATGGATTACATGGTATTTCAGAAGCTAATTACAAAGTGAGGAAAACCAGAAATAGACTTGTTTTTCTGAAGAGAGAACCACCATCTGGGATTATTGATACCACTAATCACAAAGTGTTGAAGAAAGTAAGAGTACATGGGAGAATACTCATACTTACAGCTCTCCTAACCCTGGTGCCCAGAAAGGACAAGCACATCTCCACAAATCTGCTTTCTGCTGATCTAAAAAAGAAGACTTCCTGGTACATCTCAGCCTCCAGAGCAGAAATCTAGCAGCATAGATAGCCTTGACAGCATGAATGGTGTCAGCCTTTTCCCTTTCTAGGTGAGTTTCTTCAAATGGTGCTGCTGTTCCTTCAAAACAGGGAGATCTTCCACTATAGAAGAATAACTGACCAATTAGAATAGGTTCTTCCCATGGGATGAGTCAAAGGGCATCCTTCTCCCACCCGGGCCACACAGGCAAACACCTTGATGTACATGGTAAAAACTGTTCGACAAGGGCTTCTAGTGTGCTTTGTAGCTTGCCATCGTATAGACCCTTCTCTTTCAACCCACTCTGCTATGAATTCTTTTGTCATGGGGTTCTATACTTAAAACTACCTAGAACATTGGTCCTCAGGTGCATAGGTGAGGTGTGTGTCCTTGCTTCTGGTAACCTGAGTTCAGAAACAGACTCAATGTGTTGGAAAAGTTGGCCAAAGAGTTAAGATAAGGTAGCCAAAAGCCAGGTATCCTGTCCTAGGAGAGGGTGAGGGGTTTACTTGGGCAAGCAAAGACACATGATGGACACTAGGCATCGTGCAGGCTTACATCTCTAGAAGGGAAAGTGACAGATGCCCGGTATTTTCGTGAGGTGCATGCATGTTACTCTCCCCAGCTTTGGGATTCTGACAAGTCATTGACAAATATGGAAGTTCCTGGTGCTTGGTCACCTCACCCAGTAGAGTCCTCATGTCCTGGGTCCAGCAATGAGAAGCCAAAAGGTTTTATTCACCTTCCTTAGAAGATGTGAGGCCCTCCTGGCAAAGAAACATGTCCGGAATCACTGGAAAGGAGCAATTCAGGTACTGAGGGGAAGACCGAGAGGGCAAGGATAAGTGTGTGCTTAGTAGTCTGGTGGGGTGACAGGAGAGGTGCATAAAATGAAACACCTAGACAACCTTCATTTTGTGCTGGAAAAATTTATTTTTATACCTTTGGAGCCTAGCCTCTTAGTGGCACTTAAAACTTGTTGTCCAGAAAAAAGTTATTAGTGGCTGTTGCCTCAGCTGGGAAATCTCTATGCGCTTTAAGTTCTGATGCAGAAAGAGCCATACACAGTCATTCACACACACAGAGAGAGAGAGAGAGAGAGAGAGAGAGTAAACCTTAGGACCAGGTGATGTCCTAGCTGGCATTTAACCAGTTTGCCAAGCTGCTAGTCTTCTATCCTAACCCGGGAAAGAATCATACCGCAAGATATTCACAGGCAGGCTAGGTTTTACCTTGGGGAGACAAAATCAAATAATTCAGGGAATAATGAGCAGTTATTTACTTTTTGTCACACTAATAGAACAGGTCTGTCTGAAAATAAAAGATGTCTAAATGGTAACACGGGAAACACCTAGAAGTACAGTTAAAGACCACTGTAATTACCAGGACAACAGTAACCACAGCATCCTTCTTTAAGAATGTACTGTGTCAGAGTATATGAGGGTGTCATACTGATTATGATAGACAGCTTTTTACATACATTAGAAGTCAGAACTGACCTTTAGTCCAGAAGCAGTATGGGCTTTGCTGCAGCTGTCCTGCAGGACCTGATCTGAGCTCTTCCTTATCCTGGAGGGGTCAACTACTGCTTTACTACTCTTCTTATGAATAACAGGTTGTGCTACAACAGTGATATTACACAACTTTGTCTTACAGGGAGCCCTTCTAACAGACTCCCTTATACACTGCACTCTGGAAGCAAGGGGGATATGTCTTCTCTATCCCTAGGGTCTTTTCATACCATTTATTAGGGCCTCTCTGACAGGGCACAAATGCTGGCGACCATCCAACCAAAAAGAATTGAAAATCACAAGGGCCTTTTGCTCTTTTAAGCAGTGCACCTGATGCTGTCCTTGATTAGAAATGAAGACCATTTCCTTCCTGCGGATGTCTGAAACACTCAGAATCTAGCTGGAAAGTGGTCATCTGCCGTAAGCTAATTCCCATGGACGAGGGAGTTATACTGTAGGAGCAACCCTGGTAAAACAGCTATGGTTATGTTAAGTATAAACACACAACTGTACTTTCTAATGTTAACAGTGCTTCTAACATGTCCCTGAACTCTAGGTTTGTGACTGTAGAAAGTTCTTTGTTGACATGTTTTACTAACTATGAAGCATATACGCAGTAAAAGGAGTTTCAGAAGAAATTATATTTCTGATATAGGCTAGGTCATTGTTATGGGTGGTGTTAAGTATGCCCTACATAGCTATCAGCAATTCATTAAGGTACCTTTAAGGCTGACATGTAAAAATGCTCCCATTCCTTGCTTGCCGTGAAGGAAACTGAACATTCATAAGTCATAGTTATTTGATCTGCTGAGCAGAACAGTAATAAGTATAATTTCAGATGCTTTTTATTGTTTTCATTAATTACTTCTGATGTGCTTGATAGCTAACTTTTTGGACCCAGAGCTTTAGCTGATAGGCTGATTCCTAAACTTAAGTCATTTGCGCTGTAGAGCAGCTTTGCCTCTCTGCAGTTAACCTGTAAAACTGTTGAAAGTTTGGAGTGGGGTCATTACTATATGGCAGTTAATTGTTCTTTCACAGTGTTACTGCTTTACAACATTTTTGCACTACGTTTTAGTATGGCTGCTTTATGATCTCATTTCTTGAATACAGGAATGAATATTTTAAGATCCTTTGTAAAACAAAGTTAGACATCAGCTGCAAGAATCACTTTTTATTAAAAATTAAAATGTTTACTCAGTCACTTGTTAAGAATGTCAAAAGTACATCTGTAAACTCTGGTAACAAATGCAGAAAGGTGTATAGCTAAAAAGGAATGTTGTATAATGCTATATATTTATGGATTTCTAATTTGATTATATTTTCACCATAGTTTTCCCCATGGCATTTCCTACTGAAGTCACTAGTTGTGTGTTTTTATCTCAACAGAGGCATGTTTTATATTGCAATTTCAGAATCTGTTTTCTTACTTGATAACAGTTCTTTTGAACTTTTTATTAGGTCACTTTTTCTGCTATTGGTCATGTCCTAGTATTCCCATCTTCTTTTGCCTTTCCACCCTGCATGGTTGACTAGATTTTTCCCCTCAGAGGGGGCCATTTGCCACTTTTTTTTATTTTGCCTGTAAAAATTTATATTATTGATGAAAGAAGTGACGGACTCTGGGATGTCCTGGTACGGGCATCATTCTTGTAAACAAAGGAGTTTTATCTTCTTGCTAATCCTATATACATTTGATGAATGTATTTTTTTTTTCCAATAATTCTTTTATTTTCCATAATATGAAACAATGCATACAGCAAGAATGAAAAACATTGTAGTAATGAACATTAAAATGAAGCGTTGAATAGTTACAGAATATAATAAGTACCCAAACAATTTAACATTGATATAAGTGAGAGAGAGGATAAAACATAAGGAAAGCATTGTCAGCGGTTTAACCAAACAAACTATTATATACACTATTTACAACATAATGTGCTACACTTCCACTACATTAATAATGCATGAAGTAATAAAAACAAAGAAATTTGATTTATTTTATTTTACATTTGTTGACCGGGCTACATTGATGAATGTAGATGTGCAGTAATACCAGCACATCAGCAGAATGATGCTGTGTGCTTAGGCATTTGTATGTTTCTTCTACCCCTTAGTTGCTTGATAGCACTGGTTTATTTCTCCAGTCTCAAATAATCTGTGCCACAGCAAGTAATTCCCTTACATAAACTAGGGGAGCTAGCTTGCAGACACTTAAAACTTATGTCATTCCTTGTTTGAAGGCTTCATGGCACCTGCAGTGCTAGTTAAACCTAGGTCTCTAGCTCTTTCACATCTGTTATTAAAGCGGGCTTGCAAAACAGGGGACTCTGAAAATAAGATGCTTTGTACAGAATGTAAGACAGTTCTGCCAGTGGAATCTGGTAATGGTTGAATATGCTTCTAGAAGATGATGGCTTTGTTAAAATGACATGGACTAGAGGAGAAGAACTACAGTTATAGAGCTGAAAGGCCAAGCCATGTTTCACACAGAAGAGAAGGATGGATTTTGGGTGTTTGGACACTTTGTTGTTGATGCTGAGAATCCTACATTCATGATTCATAATTTATTCATAATTGTGAGCAGAATGGTCATTGGTGTTCTTTTAATGCCTGTGTGATATGATTGTGGATGTCCATCTGCATATCACATGAATAGTTTATCTCAGCTTGCAAAAGGCACTGTAAGTGGCCTAATGCAGCTGCGTTATCTATTTACCTTTTGTTGAATTAGTCCTGTATTTAATTGTGTGTTGTAGTAATTTACCTCTTGCTGAGTTAGTCCTTTTAGTTATGTGGTCCATTTCTAAAGAATACCCAATGTGGTATTTATGGTGAGTAGGAGTAATTTGGCCAGGACACTGGAAAAATTGTGACCATCATCCAGCATATGTAATATGACAACAATCAAGGATACAAAAAAACTGCACTGTATACTTGGATCCATAGAAAGTTCCAAATAACCTGCAGTTGGACTCTCTTAAAACAGCTCCGTCTGGATGATGTCTTACTTTTTTTTCAGTAGAGCTAGTTGAAAAACACGAAAATAGAGCAAAATCTCACCAGAAACACACGGTAATCTCAGAAACGCTAAGCTTTAATGAAGCTTTCGGGCTCTCAACCCTTCATCAGCATATAAAATTCTACATTTCTACACATTTAAATAGAGGAAACAGTTAAAATCACATGACCAAACCAACCAATAAAAAATAAAAAATTCAAAGAAAATCACATATAATTCTTTATCATCAAATAGTAAACAGTTTTAAAACCATAATAATTCACATAAAATATGATTTTTATTTTACATTATAAGATAATAACATTAACCTAGCCTATTATAAACTATTCATTTGTCGCTTAACTAGTACAGGTTTTATACTGGTAGAATTGTTTAATCCAGGGGGGTATCAGCTTGCAACCTAATTATCCATTCTAACTCCCTTAATTCTAAAAGGTTGTTAGGGGCAATAGTCTTAATGGATAGGAGTTACTATATGAATAAGTTTACTACCTTTCTATCTGACACTAATACTTTTAAAAAAGTGACATTTCTTGAGGTTAAAAACTGTATAACACAAGTGAATATGGCTATTTATGATATGCAGCTGAACAACGACATCTCAATAGATATGTTTAACTATTTTTCTACTCCTTGCCCTAAGATTTCACAAATATATGTAATTCCAAAGATACATAAGTCCTTGGAAGAACCACCACTGAGACCTATAGTCTCAGGTAAAGGGTGGATAACTGAATCTATATCTAAATATTTACAAAAAACATTGGCTGATATGCTACCTAAATGTGATAGTATAATAAAAGACAGTTCACATTTTTTGAAAAGACGTAATGTATGGTATAGAAGTGCTCCTAATGATTACATCTTTGTAACTTTAGACATAGAGTCTTTATTTACAGTTATCCCTATAGACTATGGTGTGGAAGCAATAAGAAGAGTATTATTGTCTAACTCGACTAAACAACCTTGTGAGGTGGAGAATATATGCTTTCTTTTACATCTAGTACTAACCAATAACATCTTTATTTTTGATGGCACTCCATATAAACAGCTAACAGGAGTTGCCATGGGGACTTCTGTGGCAAATACTTTTGCGAATCTGGTATTGTTTCACTGGGAGAAAGAATTTATCTTGAATAATAGTTATGCATTGAATACACATGTGAAAAGCTATGTTAGATTTGTGGATGATTGTTTTTTTTATATGGGATGGTACGGAAGATGATCTCCATACATTCATAACATATATTAACAATACAACAAATTTCTTTAGATTCAAAATGTGTTCTTCACCAGATGAGATGGTATTTTTGGATGTAAAGCTGTATAAAAATAATAATGTAATACAAACAATGGTACATAAGAAGGATGTGCACACAATAAGATATCTAGAAAGTACCAGTATGCACCCTCCACATGTATTTAAAGGTATAATGAAGTCACAGTTGATTAGAGTCAGCAGACTGACAACAGAAGAACAAGTATATTTGAATGAGATTGCAACTATGAAAGCAGAATTTTTGAAAAGTGGGTATGCAGAAAGTTTTATCAATAGAAATATTGAGCTGGTAGCAGAGGGTAGAAATACTGATTATAAACCTATATTTACAAATTATATGACTGACGTTAGATGTTAAGTTGTCTATCTCGCCTTCATTCTTGCTGGATGGGTTCGGAGCCGACCTCGCCCGACTCGCCACTCTAAAGCTCGAGAGTTGGTTCCACCGGCTCGAGGCTCCCCTTATATCCCACAATGCTAGGCGAGAGTTACCTCAGATCTCGTTTGCCGCTACAGCTTCGAGGTTGGTTATTCTACCGGTTCCTGGTAAGTTTTAGCTTTTTCTATAAAAAGTTACTCTTGTTTCCCCTTTTTTAGTTTAATTATTCCTAAATTAGTGTAGTTTATTAAACTCTATCCCCGAACCTATTTTCTTCCCGTTTCTTGTCAAAAGAACTTTTAGTTCTTCCCTTGGGCCTTTGGCCTTCCCTTCCCTAGGGAGTGTTTGTGTAGTGTACTACTGTTTATTGTACTTATTTTTAGTATATTTTTAATATAGTTGTTATTTTGACAGGGTATAACTGGTGTGTTTGAGTGTGTGTTTGTGTTCACCAGTTAGGCTATGTCTAAAGAAGCAAAGGTCTCCGGATTCAAGAAGTGTGATGCGTGCTGTCAGAAAATGTCTCTGACAGACGCTCACACTTCTTGTGTCTATTGTCTGGGGCCTTTGCACCTGCAGGACTCCTGTGCTGTCTGCCATGGCTTCAGCCCCAGGGTCCTGCAGGAAAGGAAAAACAAGCTCATATTGAGAGGCTTGTTGAAGCCTGAGGATTCCCTGTCTGTCTCAACAGGGAAGCCCTCCAAGGCATCGAGGTCTTCGGCCCGGCTTCTGAGCCGAGACCTCAGGTTGTTCAACCTTGCCTTTATCGGCTCCGGCTGGAGCCGATAAGACTCAGTCCACAGTTTCTGTGGCTCCTCGCTCCGCCGGAGCCGAGGTTATCGTGGTACCCGTGTCGGTTCCGACAAGATCTTCGGTGCCGACAACCAGAAAGAGGTCTAGGTCACCTTCTCTTGGCTCCACTCATTCGCTCCAGGATCTCCCCTGCTGGCTGAACGGAGCCAAAGGTCTCATTCCTCTAGGTCATCGAGGTTGTCTGATCATGACCTTCAGAGGGTGGTGAGTCGACTACTCAAGTCTGAGGCACTGGCCCAGATGCTTCAGAGCCCGACTCATCAGTCGGTGCCTGTCCCGTCCATCAACTCCTTCCTCCTTCGACTCTCTTGAGCTCGGAGCCGGGTCGTCGGAACCGAGACTGTGGTCACCTCGAGCCGAGACAATTGTCTTCGGCTCCGCTGCCGGCTCCGCTTTCTTCCATGGAGGAATCTCGGCGCCGGACTTCCTCGTCGGCTCGAGGGGTGAGTGGCATCGACCCTTGTCCGACCCCTCTCCCTCTCGGTGCTTCGGCTGGTGAGTTCGGCTCCGACATCGGCCTCGGAGCCATCACTGTCGGTGCCGAGGGGGTCTTTAGCTCCTCGGAGCGGGGACCTCTGGCTCTGCCTGACAGGGGTGCTTTCGAGGTCATGCGGAGTGTGTTAGAGCCTGGCTCTACTCCACAGTCGGCTCCGCCAGCCCCTCCCTCTATGCTGCCTCAGGGTAAGTCGACTCACTCCCTCATCCCGGACCGCAGAGAGCCAACTCCTCAGGAGCCCCCTGTGGGATTTCATCCTCTTCCGAGGCCTCTCCTGATTTGGCAGAAGAGCCCCTCGAAGAGGAAGTGCAAGAGGAAGCACATTGACTCACCTGAGTCTATCACGTCCGACACAGATCTGGATGATTCTGAGGGTTCCCCGTTCCCCTTCTGAAGATGTCTCATTTGCAGACATTCTGGAGATCCTTAAACAGAGGGGAAATTGGCCAGCCCTCAACCCTTCGGAGGACGAATCTGTGTATCTTGAGGCGCTTGGCTCGCCCTTCCACCTCCTGGGTGTCCCCCTTCACCCCCTCATGCAGGTGGTTGCTAAAAGGCATGGACGGCTCCTGATTCAGTGGACCCCACTCCCAGGAGACCCTCCAAATTCATCACAGCTCCAGCAGACAAGGAATTTTTATCAAAAGGAGTCTCTGTGGATGCTATGGTGGTAGCTGCCACCACAAAGAAGGAACTGGCTGATCCTTCAGTGCCTGTCCATCCACCTAACAAGGAATCTAGGTCCATGGATAGGTACGGGAAGCGGATGTTCTCCTCAGCGACATTTACTATGCGTTCGCTGAATTACCTGTGCCATTTCACTCGCCTTCAAAGGGACTTGATCAAAGAAGCGAGTGAAATGCTTAAGGACCCTACAGCTGCGGGTTTCCAAGAAAAAATGAACACGCAGCTGGCTATCCTTAATTCTATTTCCAACTCCTCCATGCGCCTCCTCTCTTATGCGGCCGATGGAGCGAGCAGAGCCGCAGGAACAGAGTAGCCTTACGTAGGCACGCCTGGATGCGGCTATGCAATTTTGCGGAACCTTTCAAGACGTCTTTCACAAACTCCCCTTTTGATGGATCATCTCTTTTTGGTCCACAAGTGAAAGAAACCCTGACTAGGTGCGAGACGGATGGCAAGACCCTTTCTGCCGTCGGAGTCCGTTTTTCCACTCCTTCGAGGCCTTACCCCAAAGGACAGAAGGGGGGAAAGATGTGGTTCCGTAAACAATCTCAAGGGACTTCGCCTGACGCACAGAGTCGGTTCCCCGCCAGAGGCAGAGGGGGGAACAACAATGGTAGACGTCGCCCTAGAGGCAGAGGGGGTCCGCAGAACCAGGGCAATCGAGAAACGTCTTCCGATAAGCCCTTTCAGCATCCCTGAGGTGTTGCCCGGCTGCCCATCTTCGGAGGCAGTCGGGGGAAGATTGTCACTGTACCCAGAAGCCTGGCTATCCTTGACAAAAGACAAATGGGTACAGTCCATCATTTCCGAAGGTTATTCTATTCCCTTTCTTCGTTTTCCAAGTCGGTCAAAAATCCCTTCCAGATGTTCCACCCGCCAAAGGGATATAGCAGCTTTGGAAATTTCAAAACTGCTTGCAAAAGAGCTATTCAGCCAGTGCCAGCAGACCAACTAGGATCCGAATCTACTCAAGGTTCTTTTTAGTTCCAAAGAAAACAGGGACTGGAGACCAATTTTGGATCTCAGTATCTTGAACAGATCGGTCAAGAAAACAAGATTTCGGATGGTCACGCTGCAATCCATTCTTCCCCTGTTGGGAAAAGGAAACTGGATGTGCTCTATAGACCTTCAGGACGCGTACTATCACATAAAATGAACAGGCTCCAGAAGATTCCTCCGCTTCAGGCTGGGAACCAGTCATTTTCAATTCAGGGCCCTGCCCTTTGGTCTCACCACTGCCCCCCGGGTGTTTACCAAATGCATGGCAGTGGTAGCTTCTCACCTGAGACGACAAGGATTCCAGGTGTTTCCATATTTGGACGACTGGCTCCTCACAGCTCCCACCAAGCATCTCCTTTTGATGGCCAGAGATTACACTTTTCGCATCTGTCAAGAACTGGGTATCTCAATAAATTGCGAAAAGTCTGTTTTGTCGCCTTGTCGCACTATTACCTACATAGGCTAAATTTAGATACTGTAAACATGTCTGCAACACTAACGAACCAAAGGATATCAGACATTCAAAGATTAGTGTCACTTCTTCTCAACAACAACAGAGCCAAGGCCAGGTTAGTTCTAAAGGTGTTGGGAATCATGGCAGCGCCATACCTCTCCTCCCATTGGCCAGATACCACATGCGGATCCTTCAGTGGATGCTCTTTTCTCAATGGTCATACCAGGAACTTCCAATGTCTCACACCATTATGATCACGCAAGCGTGCAAAAGCATCTCATGTGGTGGATGTCTTCCCCAGCTCCTGTTGGGGAGACCATTTGTTCCACCTCCTCCGGTTGCTACTCTGACAACGGATGCCTCCCTGATCGGGTGGGGGCATTATCAGGGCAGGACAGTCCAGGGCACATGGCAACCAAACGAATGCCACTTGCACATAAATGTTCTGGAGATGAGAGCAGTGCTTTTAGCGTTGCAAGCCCTTCAAGACTCTCTTCCCTTGGGAACGATTGCAATCCAGACAGACAATATGTCTGTAGTGTGGTACATCAACAAACAAGGCGGAACCAGATCATACCCCTGTGTCGAGAAGCACTCAGACTGTGGCAATGGGCGATTTCTTCTCAGCGCTTTCTGATAGCAACGCACATCCCGGAAGTCCAATCACCTTGCGGACAAGTTGAGCAGAGCTATTCTCATGCCTCACGAGTGGTCTCTGAAAGACTCTGTAGTGAGAGAGATATTTCTCAAGTGGGGTCAGCCTTGCTGCGATCTTTTGCTACTCCCCAAAACAGCAAGTGCAGAGAGTACTTCACTCTATTCCCTTTACCAGGCCAACCCAGCAGGGACGCTAGTCCAAGTTTGGCCCCGGGACTTCTGTATGCATTTCCTCCTTTCCCACTGATCTCTCAAGTAATACAGAAAGCTATCGCTCAGAAGGCCTCATTGATCCTCATTGCTCCTTACTGGCCTCGACAAGTGTGGTTCCCCTTTCTACATCGATTTCTTTTGAGCGACCGTGGAATCTGGACCTAGTTCCAGATCTTTTGATCCATCAGTCGGGTCAGTTTCATCGCTCCCTGCCCTCTCTGAACCTCACTGCTTGGTTCCTCCACTTCCAACCGTAGCCAGGCTTCCTCAATTATGTCACTCTGTTAGAGATATTTTGATAGCTTCCCATAAATCTTCCACTGAAAGATTTATTTGAGTAAGTGGAAACGCTTCTCATATTGGGCACAAGGAAAGGACATAGATCCTTTCACCGCTTCCATCCAACTAGTCCTTGATTTTCTAGCTGAACTCTTCCATGCAGGTTCATCTCCATCTACTCTTAAGGTTCAATTGGCAGCTATTTCTAATTTCCATGTGGGTATTTCTGAATCTGCCCTAATGTCCCACAAACTCTGCAAAGTTTTTGAAAGGAGTTTTTCTTCTCAGACCTCCTGTAAGAAATCCTCCTTCTCCTTGGGACCTAAATTTAGTTCTTGCTTCTTTGATTCTTTCCCCTTTCGAACCTGCAGCTTCATGTTCCTTAAAGTTATTATCATGGAAAACTCTCTTTCTGGTGGCTATCACATCAGCTAGAAGAATTTCAGAACTTCAAGCACTCAGTTGTCGTTCTCCTTACCTTGTATTTCATAAGGACAGAGTTTCCTTACGAACTAACCCGTCCTTTTTGCCTAAGGTGGTTTCAACATCAAATCTAAACCAATGCATTGACCTCCCTGTCTTTTTCCCGGAGTATTCAAATAGGTCTGAACAAAAATTACACTACCTGGATGTTCATCGTCAATTAAGGTACTACTTGGACAGGACGAAACTATTCAGAAAATCTGATCAGCTGTTTGTCTCCTATGCGGAAAGCAGAAAGGGACTTCCAGTTTCAAAGGTATCCTTATCCAGATGGCTAACATCTCTGATTACCCTTGTTTATGAGATTAGACACCAAAAACTGCCTAATAAACCTAAAGCCCATTCCACCAGAGCTTTGGCTACTTCTCTAGCCTTCCAAGACAGACTGCCTATTGACACCATTTGTGCAGCTGCTACTTGGGCTACTCCTCACACTTTTATTTCCCATTATAAGTTGGATTTAGCTTCTAGGCATAGAGCTAATTTTGGTTCCACTGTTCTCAGGAGTCTGTTCCGTTAGGCCACCCGGGACAAGGTGCTAGGGACGCGGTCCCATCCAGCAAGAATGAAGGCGAGATAGACAACTTAACATATAGAAGTTATGTTCTTACCATAACGTTCCATGTTAGTTGTCTTCTTCTCGCCTTCTTCTTGCGTCCCACCCTCCTTCCCCCTGGCCTGGACAGACCTAGAGGAGTTGTGATCGTGACCTCTCTTTCTACCACCTCTTTCTTAGATATATGCTATTATGCATATTTCTTGTTTCAGGATGTAGGTCACCCTTCTTCTTCCTGTTGTTAGAGGTGGACTCTGTTATAGCTATTCTGTTTTATATTGTTACTATCATAAGCTGGGGTTAGCTTACAAACGAGATCTGAGGTAACTCTCGCCTAGCATTGTGGGATATAAGGGGAGCCTCGAGCCGGTGGAACCAACTCTCGAGCTTTAGAGTGGCCGAGTCGGAGCCGAGGTCGGCTCCGAACCCATCCAGCAAGAAGAAGGCGAGAAGAAGACAACTAACATGGAACGTTATGGTAAGAACATAACTTCTATTTATATGTTACCTACACCTACTACAAGGAAAGAAAACACCATAAGATATATAACCACTTATTCTGGTTATTCAAATCAAATATGTAAATTAATTGAGAAAAACTGGCCAATATTGATGGCTATGCCAGAACTTTGTAACTTAGCAGGGCCTAAACCTAACTTTACATATAGGAACCATCAGTCCCTAAAGAATATGTTATGTTATAAGGATTTTGTGGAACATCATAACCCTATACATAATAAAGTAGGGACTTATAAATGTTACAATTGTACTTGCTGTGGTGATATTTTAGAAGCACATAATTATTTTAAGCATCCTATTACAAACAGGAAATTTCAGTTTTATTGTAATGCCAATTGCAATACTACGAAATTGGTATACCTTGCCACCTGTATGCAATGCCATGCGTTCTACGTTGGGAAGACTACACGTAGGCTTAAAGACCGCATTATAGAGCATAGATCAGAGATAAACAGGCAGATACAAACCAATGCTTTATATAAACATCTACAGGAATTTAATACACATAGTTTTAAATTTAGGTGTATAGATATAATACAAGTGGGTACGAGGGGGGGTGATGTTAACAACCTTTTAGAATTAAGGGAGTTAGAATGGATAATTAGGTTGCAAGCTGATACCCCCCCTGGATTAAACAATGCTACCAGTATAAAACCTGTACTAGTTAAGCGACAAATTAATAGTTTATAATAGGCTAGGTTAATGTTATTATCTTATAATGTAAAATAAAAATCATATTTTTATGTGAATTATTATGGTTTTAAAACTGTTTACTATTTGATGATAAAGAATTATATGTGATTTTCTTTGAATTTTTTATTTTTTATTTTTTATTGGTTGGTTTGGTCATGTGATTTTAACTGTTTCCTCTATTTAAATGTGTAGAAATGTAGAATTTTATATGCTGATGAAGGGTTGAGAGCCCGAAAGCTTCATTAAAGCTTAGCGTTTCTGAGATTACCGTGTGTTTCTGGTGAGATTTTACTTTTTTTTCAGCCACTCGTTTCTTGCTATACTGAGTGCATTGGCACTTCAGTGCAAAAAGAAATCAAACCAACTCCCATCCTATGGCTGTCATTTAACACTAAACAAATGATGACCCTTGGAGACAAGGCATGACAAACTTGAAATAGTAGCCCTAGCATAGTTAGTCTGTAAAACTAAAGAACAGTCCTCAAATTTGGAAAAAAGACAGGTGCAGAAAGATAAAACTGATTATTTCTACAACTTTCAGACAATGCACACCAGTAATCTAGAATTATTTTGGCATTCTATAAAAATCTTACAAAACCTGGCAAAAAAATCTGAACCCTCTCCTTCTTCAGGTAATACTAATTACAGTGTAGCCTCCATGTTAACTCTCGCTTCATTCAGTCCTCTACCTTCCGTAGCAACAAATCATACTTCCTCACCCAGTGTAATATTGCTTCTGTTGATAGAAGTTTCTAATTTTTTACGGTAAGAGTCAACTGTATAAAAAATTATCCATAAAGATAAAGGTTACTCCACTTACTCCCTCCAGACTACCTGTATTTCACAGCTGACTTAGTATCCTGCCCTATATCTATTCTTATTAACAGATCAGTTAACTAAAACTGTGTACCTAAAGTATGGAAACAGTCATACATAATACCACACCACAAAGGAGGGATGTCTGTTGTCCTGTCCAGTTATGGACTTGTAGCCATATTGTCACCATGGTAAATTGTCAGAAAAATCAGGCCTAACTAGCCTGATCTGCAAGGCCATGGAACGCATTATCGTGGACCTTTTAAACAAGGACATTGGCAACTTCTAAACGCTTGACCCCACACAGTTTGGTTTGGTCAAAGGGAGATCATGTCTGCTAAACTTGGTTGACTTCTTCAAAACAGTCACCAAAGCCATGGACGAGGGGAAGTCAGTGCACACTGCCTACCTTGACCTAGCCAAAGCCTTTGACACTATTCCCCACTTGAGCATAATAGATAAACTCTCCCAACTAGGCATCAACCCATATGTTACCAGATGGGTATCTAACTGGCTTACTGATAGAACCCACTCAAAGTGGGGAAAGTCACCTCTAGTAGTAGACTTGTAATGAGCGGTGAACCCCAAGGATCAGTCTTGGGGCCTCTACTGTTCGGGATATATTTTTCTGAGGTGCAAGTCAAAACCAGTGGTCTGTGGCTGACCAAGTTTGCAGATGACTGCAAGCTGGGTGCTGTCTTAAATTCCCCTAGTGATGTGAATATCCTCCAAAAGGGCCTTACCCAGACTTGTGACTGGTGCCAGAAGCGTGGCCTCAAACTTCATGTCAAGAAATGCATCATTATCTCCTTTGGAGAAAATGGCTTCCCCACTAATTATCACATTAATAACAATGTACTAAGCACTCAGTCAGTTGTGAAAGACTTGGGCACCCAGGTTGATAGCAACCTGACTTTTGACCACCACCTTGTCTCCATTGTACGGAAGGCTTTCTACATGGCCCACCTCATAAATAAGGTTGTTTCATCTAGGAACTAGGAGGTCATACCATTCCTGTACTCCTCCCTTATTAGGCCCATTATCGAGTACAGTGCCCCCTTCTGCATGTACCTTGCCAAGCACATGCTAGGAAAAGCCAGGGTCTCAAACACCTATCCTATACAGATAGTCTAAAAGCCCTGTCCCTCTTCTCAGTCTCATACAGACTGCTTAGAGGTGACCTGTGTCTGACATACAAGGCCATCTCAGATCCAGCATTGATGGAGTTGCTGCATATCCATAAGACAAACTCCACTTGTGCAACCTGCACGCAAGACCTTAACCTGGTCTGTGACATTAATAGAACTTGTTGGCAGGATGGATTTGTGTCCCAAGGATTCCCCCATCTGTGGAATAGACTCCCTCTCCATATCAAGCAGAGTACCTCTCTAGCCCTCTTTAAAAGGAACCTGGACGACTGGATGGGAAACAGAAAATACACCCCTGGGATCCCACCTGTGTCCCTGCTGGACAGGGGAAATGGGTGTTGACTTTGAGGGAACATGGGCAAAATTCTTGGCTAGGCTTATAAGGGCCTCCAGGCCAATAGCCTAGTATCATCCTATGAACCTATAAATGTACACAGAAGCAATTAATTGGCCATTTAACAACAACAGCCACAAATAACATGGTTTTCCACCCAACCACAGTATCATATCAGCATTACTCTCTTTTTCAGACTTAGTTAAGAAGCACATTCATTAGGGACATTGTAGAAGTCTTTTTCCTAGATCTCTTGCACCAACATCTGCTTTTCAGCCTGTTAACCTTAAATCTATCCAGTGACACTATCACATGGTTCCAAAAATAACTGACTAACAGAACAGAGTGCATCAAATGGCAAAACACCTTTTCCATTTTGGAACTAGTGACATTTTTGATACCACAAGGTTCTGTTTTGGGTCCTTTACTGTCCAGCATCTTTGTCAGTGACATTCACAAAGTAGTTTCAGTGGCCACAATGGTGGAGTTTACTATAGAGACTGCTCTTCTTTGCAAAGCTACCTCTTTAGATACTATTCATACAATCAGTCAGCAATTATTGATTTTTCTAGAATAGTGGTTGTATAAATCTCAACTCATGTTAAGTGCCAAAAATGTTTCTCTCCATATATCGTTGTATATCAGAATACACAATTCTCCATAAAACCCCTTGACAGCAAACTGCTTGATTTAATATGTCACACCAAATTGTAAGGGATAATCATAGATGATGACCTTAACTTCAGAAACACATAGACTATGTTTTCATCAAAAGCAGTCAAAAAACATATTATTCAGAGCTTGCCCTACCAAAACTATCACTCATTCGTAATGCCTTCCTTGCTATATGCCACTGTCACCCATACTGTTGTCTTGAAATCTCAAGTAAATGGACTTGAAAGATGTTACAGCAGTGCTGGCACAGTCACCATTAACCTACTTCACAAGACATTTCACTGCCAGGCATCATAGAGAAATGGATGGCTAGACCTAGAAATACTTTCCCAGTTTAAACATACATACTTAAGCCTAACAAAATCCCAGCTCTTCTAACGCTATTGCAAGTATAATAAATAAACAAACTGGCTAGGCCCTAGAGATCCTTGCAGAACAACTTGCTTACCATCAAGTCATCCAACCAATTTGGTAACTCACTCTGCTCAGTTTCAGTGACTCAGAATGGAATGACATTCCCACAGAAGTAGGGTTCATAGGTGTGTACTAGGCTAATGGCCCTGAAGCCTTTGCAAGCCTAGCCCATAGAAGTGCCCTGGCATCATGCTGCCCGACATTAGCTCCCAGTGCCTCTATCAAGTACAGCCACTGGAGTGATCCCCTGGGTGACTTTTCTATTTCCCATCCAGACTCATCAGGATTTCTCTTGACGAGGGCCAGTGAGGTGCTCTGTTTGACATGTATGGGAAGTCTATTCCAGAGCATGGGCAGTCTCTGGGTTATGAACCTGTCTCTCCAGCATGTTCTGTTGAGTGTGGTAATGAGGTTGAGGTCTCTGAGGTGTGTAGTACAGAGGGATTGGGATTTCTTTAGATGTAGCATTTCTAACAGAGCTGGGCCAGATATGGCTTTGTAAGTCAAGCAGAGATTGCCTCTTAGTTGATGATATGAGACAGGGAATAGCTGTAGTTTTTTAAGTCTGTCCATATATGGCATGTGTTTAAGGCCTAGGATCCTATTCATGAGGTACTTTATGGCCTTTCCAGCTGTTGCATGTGTCTAGTGCGGTACATGCCAAATGGAGCTTTATTCTTGATGATTGGCCTAATGAGGGAAGAGTAGAGAGAGATGAACCCTTGGTAATGAGATGTGCCACAAAGGGGAGGTTGCTGTCAACCTGTGTTCCCAGATCTCTTATAATGCCTTTAGTGTTCAGTGGGCTCCCATCGATTTGGTAATTAGTGGGAAATGAGTTTTTCCCAAAGGGGATGACAAATAATTTTTTGGCATTAAGCTTAAGGCAATGGTTTTGACACCAGTCATTGGTCTCAGTGAGGTCTTTCTATAGGGTGCCTACATCAGTTGGGGAGTTAATGATGGCTCCCAGGTTGCAGCCATCTGTGAACTTGGTCAGCCAGAGTCCCTCCATGTTGGCCTGGACTTCTGAGAAGTAGATGCCAAACAGGAGAGGACCCAGGACCGATCCCTGTGGACTCCACTCGTGACTGGTTGACTGGTTGGCAGTCTGACTTGGAGTCCGCTACTTTCACACTGTGGGTTCTGTCTGTGAGCCAATTTGCAACCCACCTAGTGATGTAGGGGTTGATGCCTAGTTTGGTGAGTTTATTGATAATTCCTGAGTGGGGTATGGTATCAAAGGCCTTGGCCAGATCGAAGTAGGCTGTATGAACTGCTTTGCCCTCTTCCACAGCTCTGGTGACTGACTCAAAGAAGTCAACCAGGTTGAGCAGGCATGATCTACCTTTCACAAAACCAAATTGCATGGGTTCTAGAATTTGGAGATTCTCTATATCCTTGTTAATTAGGTCCATGATGGTGTGCTCCATAGCTTTACATATCAGACTCGTCAGGCTAATGTGGTGATAATTCCCAGGGTCTGTAGTTGCTTCCTCTTTATGGAGAGGGATGACTGTAGCAGTGTGCCATTCGGTAGGGACAAAGCCTGAGATGAGGCTGTGATTGAACAGGGCACACAGATGTGACGCCAGTTCACTTTGTAGTTCATGTAGAACACATCCAGGGCTATTGTCGGGTCCCACGGAAGCTGTATTCTTGGCCTTGGACAATGCAGCTTTAACCTGTAATGCAGGGTGCCCGGCTTTCCTCCAGTATTGTGATTGGTCCATTAGGGGGTAAAGTTGGCACTGAATCTGTCGTCCAGTATGTTGGCAATATCTGTTGGCTCAGTATAAGAGGTACCATTGTGCAGTAACTCAGAGCAAACTTGGGTGTTGCCATAGAGATTTTTGATATAACTATAGAAGGCTTTTTGGTTGTTTTTAGTGTCTGCTGCAATTCTGCCTTCATAGCTGGCTTTAGAGGTTTTGATGAGGGATCTCAACTTTTTGTTGAGGCTAATAAGGGAGTGTTTCCAATCTTGGGACTTCACCTTTTTCTGCAACAGTTTCATACTTTTGTTACAGAGTTTATTAATGGCAGGGGACCACCAGATTGGCTTCCTTTTTTTGGAGGAGAGCATCTTGGTTCTGTTGGCTATGGCTAGTTCCATGCATTTATGTACGTGTTCATGCAGTGCATTAGTGTATGATTCGGCAGTCATGCATCTATTTTCCATTGACATGGGTGCTGTGAAGTTAGACAACTCTGTTTTTAGGAGCCCAAAGTCAGCTTTAGAGAAGTTTTTCATGGTGGTTACCTTTGCGGAGAGTGGGGGTGAGATGTGGATTTCCATGGTGATTAGTTTGTGGTCAGATCTAGCCAGGGAGGAATTGACTATTGGTGCAGAACAATGGTTGCCCATGTTAGTAATAACCAGGTCAAGGATGTTGCTTCCTCTAGTGGCGGTAAGAATGAGCTGGTCTAAGGCATTGGAATTGATGAATTCCAGGAAGCTTTAGGCCAGTGTATTGGTGCATGAGTATTATTCCCAGTTGATGAAGGGTAGTTGAATAGTAGTTTCTAGGGTGCTTATGAACATGGAGTGAGTGTCTTGGGACATGGTTGGGGACCTATAGCAGGCTATGACCTGAATCGCCATCTTACCCAATGTTAGTTGTGCCTGAAGTATCTCAGATGCATATCCTTTATGAATATGGAGACACCACCACCTTTGGAGCTTTGGTCCATGTTCTGGGGCTGAAAGGTGTGGAATGAGTTATAGCCTGGTAGAGCAAGGTGCTTTGTACTGCTTTAAGCCAGGTCTCCATTACAGCACAATGTCGATGTTCTCCATTTTGTTTAATGCTTTGACCAAGTGCATCTTGAGATTTAGACTTCTAGCGTTGAGCAGCATGACCCTCAGACTGCATTTATTTATAGCTGTTTATCTTTAGGACATTGCCTAAAAAAGGCACTATAGGGGTGGCAAGAGCCTTAGCCAGTATCCGGAAACCCAGGGGTGACAGATACAGGCCATCTATGGCAAAGCATTGAGGTCTGTCAGTCATGTCATCCCTAGCAGACAAATACTGGATCCCCTTAGAATGACACCAGAAACGTAGCCAATTGTTGAAGTCAGTCATTTTCTGCTTGTACTGCGGTGCAAACAGAAACTCATGTAAAAAAATTCACAGTCTTCTAAAATGGAATCTAGCTAGAATCCAACACTGTCCTTCTATAGTGTAATTACTTGTCGAATGAATGAAAATATTCAAACCTATGCTAACTACCTAACAAAGAACCTCTACAGTTCTGCTCAAGCACTTCAGTGCCCAGTCCATTCCATCCCACCCAAGACATTTGATATGGTAAACCACCAGCTACTCCTGTGGACACTAAAAACTCTCTCCATTAGATAACCTGGCAGTTCGCTGGTTTCTTTCCTATCCAAGTGGCAGACAAGAAACTGTACATGGAAGGATAACCTATCCTCCCTATTACCAGTCACCCTTGGAGTCCTCAGGGGTCAGTATTAGGACCCCTCTTATTCTCCATCTTCATTAATGATCTCTATACAGTCATCCCAAATGCAACCTGCATTCAATATGCAGATGACTATACCCTAATCTGTTCTGCTACCGCCCCGATAAACTTACAGACTTTATCCCAAAATACCTTTAACAAAGTTGAAAACTGGCTCACTGATCGGCGTCTACTATTAAATCCAAATAAAACAAAGCTGTTACTATTTATCCCCACTCATAAGGTCCCTTTGCCATCATTTACCATAACATCTAACAATGGCACCATATTTCCCCAGAACCTACTACTAAACTATTAGATGTAATAATCGACAATAATGTTAAGTTTGATGCCCACATCGATGAAACTATTAAAACAGTCAATAAGAAACTCGGCTCTTTGTATAAGATTAAGCCATTCCTAACCCTATCTGCTAGGACTGTGATTGCCCGTACACATTTACTGTCAACCCTTCTTTATGCCTCTCCTACCTAAGTAAATCTGACCTCAATAAACTCAATAGCTGCTATAATAATATTGCCAGATTTGCCACAGGTTTACCATATAGAGCACATCACTGTATTAATCTTAGATCCCTAGGCTGACTAGAATTACCCTGTCTACTTCAGTATAACCAATTAATAGTTGCTTACAAAGTTCTCTACCAGCTAGAAATCATGCCCATGCTCAAAAATATAATCAACCCCTACAGTAACCTAAAAACACTCCGCTCTTCTAACAAAATGCTAGTACAAACTGTTAAATCCAACAACTTAGCTGGTGAGTCATTATTTTCCAACTCTTTTGGAAAAACCGGTAACCTACTTCCTGCTGAACTTACTGTAGTCCACTCCTTAACCCAATTTAAAAACGTCACTTAAAAAACACCTAAAAATTCACTGGTTATGCCCCTGTACAAACCCAGGCTAACCTACTCACTTTGCATCACTATATCCCCTGGCTACATGTAGAAACTGTCTTTATACTGAGTCTGAAACATCAGCTATTTTACAAGAATGATTATATGTCTCATTTCTAATGGATTGTACTACCGAATGGTATTGCTACTTGCACAACTATGTACTACTAAAAATGTATGTGTTCTAGGATAAAAAATCATAATTGTAAAGTTTTTCTGTATGTATTCTGGCAAATATGGAATATGTATCTATATGTTCTTGTATAAAAAATCTATAATTGTAAAGTCTTCTGTATCTATGTACATGTGGAGCTTTTCTCCTGGGCCTTCGCTGAAAATGGACCTGTATCCAGTCAGACTTTCCCAGTTAACAAACGTAAAATAAAATAAATATTATGCTGTTGCTTCCACCCATTTATTTCTTAGACTCTCCTGTTCTTTTAACATTCCTCTGTTTTTGAAATAATGTGTGTGTTTTCCTTTCTTGTCTTTACATTAGTACTCCTAACACTGCTTCTGTCTCTCCATTATTACTCCTAACACTTCTCCTTTTCTGTTACTTACTGTAATGTCCTCACTTTAACATCTCTTTATTACACAGCACTTACACAAAACCAGGTTGTAGAGATATTATAAATAGTATCTGCATATGTATTCCTATGTACCTGCTGCATGCGTGTCTTAGTGTTACATACTATACTTTCTGTAGGCATGCCGCCACTTATTCTTTTCTCTCACTTTTTATGCTACATTTATTGTACTTTTTCTGTTTGCTGTAATTGTAGAGCTTTTCTGTCTGAGAAGCCGCTACAACCCAGATTATTCCTGGTTTATATGTGGAGGTGAGTATAGCTGAGTTGTATTGAGATCTATATCCTGGTTCTACAATGTTGTACCACAGCTGTGTAGATGTTCCAGTCACGGCCCATAAGTTCCACATGCCAGCTTTCCTTAAATTGTATAGAATGCTGGAGAACAGCTGTTGCTGTTATAAAACAGAAAATGGGTGTCACTGCAGAGACTTTGACAGTCTATGATTGCAGTGAAGACGTAATCTAAACAAATTAAATCGGTAATATTACTAGGATAAATTCTGTGGGTTTTATTTATTTATTTACTTATCTGTAATTGTTAACTTGTGTAAACCTCCGATCCTGTTGGACATTTTTCCAACAAAGTCTGGGAGTGTAAATTCAAGAACCATAACCACATAACAACACATTATAAGACACACAGCGTATCAGTGAATAACAACTTAAAATATTTGAAGAGCAGTATCAGGACAGTAAAAAGGTAATGTACAATGTTTGAAATATAGTTTGTATGGCACATAATGCAGTTGTAATAGTAGACTTTCGCATTATACATATATAGTGATTTTTTGATAAGGAAAATGGATATGACAGACAGCTTGATCATGAGAACGTCTCACTGTATGTTGAAGACTTCCATTTTTGGTATTTAATATATGGTATTTGCTGGGTGGACCATTTCATGTTGTTTCTTTAGATGCAAAATACAACCAACGCATCTGTATTGCGAAATGAGGAGGAAGTGGAACCATATATGAAGTGTGGGAGCAGGAGCTAAGGTGTGCAAAGACTGAAATTTTTTCTCCTTACCACTACCCCACAATCGTTAATCTTTTTTGTGACTTCACCCTGTAAATCAGGTTGTATGTATTTAAAGGTGTTCATTTCTGGGCATCATGGATAAACTGCTTATGTCCCTTTCCTTCCACCCATTATGAGAATTCCTTATGTCCCATGCATTTTCAGATTCCTTCTCTGTTTTGGCTGCTGTCACCTTTTTGCCAGTTGTCTGATACTAAGGAGTTTCCGAAATCTGCTTGTCTCTAATAAGAAGAGTAGTGCTTTTAGGAAGGAGTGTGTCCTCAGCACTGTACCCTGCTGCCATCAGACAGTGTGGTTTGGTGATTCCACCCCATCTAGTGACATAATTTCGGACTATCTCACAAACCACTATTGAATTACTAACCTGAAAAAAGGCCTGTAAGTTCAAAGAGTGCAGAACTTATTAGGTTGTTTTTAATGTTTAGTCTTTGGCTGGAATATTCTATCATATATACTATGGCCTCTGAAGTTGTAACCAGTATTTGTTTTATTGTGCCATTCTTTCTGAATTTTTATGAAAATATAGAACTATACTTTTTTTCACCAGTGTCTTGCATGCTTTATTTAGTGGTGGCCTTATTTATGTTGTTAGAAATACCTGACAGTATAAAGTATAGCATTTCTGGTACTTGGACTTCTACTATTAATATTATTATTATTATTATTACTATTACTTTTAGCTGAGTTTTTACATCACTCTGCTGCACTGGACATGGACAGAGCATAAGTAAATCAGTGAAATAATTTAAATAATGTATGCATTTCATTTTGCTGTAACTTAATGTTTAATTGTAAATTACAGACATAGGCAAATGTACATTTAGGCTGACGTTATTATTTGGTTTTCTTGAATCAGATGCACACATTTAAATGACTGCAAACTGAACTTAAAATTGCAGTTGTGCTTAAGCTGACCTGTATTGTTAGCTTTGTTGAATCAGAAGTTCATATTCTGAAATTAAGTTGAAGCTAACTTTTAAAATAAATACATTGCTGCTTGTCTGCTTTCGCCCAATACTGCCAATGAAGTAATTGCAACTCAGAATGTGTGTAAGTTATTAGAGTGTTGTTGTTGTTGTTGTATCTTTCGGCTTTTCCCAGTTAGGGGTCGCCACAGTGGAACTCCAGTCCGCCAATGATTGGCAGTAGATTTTTACGTACCGAGTTGCCAGCCCTGACGCACAACCTTCAGTGAAGGTATGCCCATTCACGCATGTCTCCACAGAGAAGATGCTTTAGCTGAGAATCGAACAGGACAACGTCTTACTGTGAGGCGACAACGGTACCGCAGCACCACCACCGCAGTTTAAGTCATTAGAGTGTACACATCTTAAAGTGAGTGTACTCTTGGTGTAAATTGTGGCATAATGAAAATCTGATTTGCCAATAAATCTGTGAAAGCACTGCATTTTTCTTGTGTTTGCAGTGATTGGGATATTTTACTTATTAAACACTTTTACTTTTGAAGGTCTCATATCTTGATTGATAGTTCACAAAACATTTTCCAAATTGATGCAATCTTCTTTGGTGTTCCCATCTTGGAAATGTATCTCCTGACAAGTGTGGGTCATTTTCAATCATTTCATATTGTCTAGCATGATATACTTGACTGTGTGTGACAGATTTTCTTTACTGATGTGCTTTAACAGTACTAGGATTGTTTTACAGCATCATTTATTAGCAGTAAATAATGTAAAAAATACAAGACAATTGCATGTAATTCTTGTTTATGTTAACTTTGGTAAAAACTTAGAGAGGGGGCACTCGGTTCTTTGTTGTAGAAGGATAGAGCCCTGACTGTGACTCCAAGGGGCCGGGGTTGATTAGGGACTTGGGTGCTGGAAGAGCTTGGTTAGGTAGGGTTGGAGGGGGTGCAGCTTTTTACCAACATACCTGCTTGCGGGGATTTAATGGCTCTCCAGCTGTTAGCTGTCCTACTCCAAGGGTAGGCAGAGACCTGTACTGACTTGTTGTGGGAAGGACATTGGGGTGACTAACCAAGATGAGATTCTGATAGCACTTACAAGGAGTGTGTTGACAAATGCACAGTCCTGCTTGGCAAGCAGAAATAACCCATTTGAACAAGTAGGTGCCCATGTCACCAGCAATGGGCTAAAATCCTCTCATAGTTGTCTTGCTGATGGTCATGCCACAAACTGATTCTGACTGGTCAGTGAATGAATGGGCTCAGGTGGCTGTTGCTCAAGAAGCAAAAAATGGTCACCCTAACTTTCAGCCTAGTATGGAATGAATAGATGGACAGTGGCTTGAAGAGCGTTAGACATAGGATCATAGGAAGTTAGTAGGCTATTGACCCTGAGGCCCTGGTAAGCCTAGCCAAGAGTTTAGCTCATATATAGACAAATGGACATAGGAACAAAAAAACATATAAGAGAATAAATGCTTCCTGCAGAGGAAGAAACTAACATTACAGATGCAGTACAGTATGAATATTTAGGGAAATGGGTTTGAAGGCTGTAAACACTAAACAGAAGTAGACTGAAGTTTGCCATATGTACATTTAAGCGTTGGGGTGAAGAAGTGTAGTGTTATGTATATATGAATGATGGGTTTAGAGTGGATTGTGAGGTAAATGTTCAACTTTTGAGATAATATTCTTTTGCTGGAAAGACAAAGATTGATAAACAGAGATACACCTTCAGTATTTAGAAAGTGTCATTCTCGTGTATACCTGTGCTTTAGACTAAAAGGGGAAAAATAAAATGAACTAGAAAGTGATTACAAAATGGTAGAGAATAAATCATCTGTCTCATGAAGAATGCAAGAATGTTTATTGTGGAAGAAAAAGGTTGGTGCAGATACACAGGACAGTAAGGGGAAAGGTGGGGATAAGAGCTTGAGGAATGCATAATGAGTGAAGAAGAAGACATGGGGGCAGATAGATGATATGGAGCCAGGTTCAGAATGGATGTGAAGGCAGTGTGTGTGGTGGAAGAAAGTATCAGGTTACTAGAAGAGGTAATGGAAATGAGGAAAACACATGAGCAGTAAGTGCAGCTCACAGTATGGTGTGAATGTGTTTCTAGGGCCGGCTGCTTTCATATTATTCAGGTGCTTCTCCAACCTTTACAGTGTGCAAAAGCTTACACTGTTCTACACGGTGCATCACAATGGGGGTGGCAATCAAGATGTTGGTTTAAACACATCTACTATGTAGTGTTGCTTAACAGTCACTCTTGATTGTTTATTAACACAATTTTAATGTTTTTTATTTGTTATGGTTATTGTATAACAAGGTCATGACTGAAAATGGACCTTTGTATTCCAGTTCAGCTACGTAAATAAAATAAGCAACTACATAAATGTATACATACATATATACATAAATATGCAATACAGTTCCAGAAATCCTGGTTATAGTCATGTATCTCCCAGCACCACTTGCTCTTTATGATAAATTATATTTATTTGCTTGAATCTTTATTTGTGACATCATTTTAAACCTATATGGGAAAGAGATCAAGCCAACTTATGGTGCAGAAACAAAGATAAAAAAATTTACATCTTCTAACATAGAGCAGAAAGCATCAATCACACACAGGTAAGTGGGCACATACATTAACATAGCAAAAAAAAAATGCAAGGTACAGTCTCCCCAGCCTCTTGCAAATTTGACAGGTTTAACCTGGTGTGCACCTTAAAACATACTAACTCCATGGTTGCACAGCTGCAGAGAAGGGGCAGACACCACAGAAACAAATAATCTGATTTTGTCCTTTTCATTCTTCTTCACAAATGGGTCTAGGATCTGATCTTCGGATCCAACTCAGCCACATGTACAAGACTTCATATCCAAATTTCAAGCTCCTCCCTCTGTCCATAATGCTGTATTCCACAACTCCTCAGCTCTCATTTGCCGCCATTATGGTAAGACAGAGGTTACTGGTTCTCGAGCTCGTAATTCTAATTTTTCGTAAAGTTTCTATTACACTTTCTTCATTAGCTGTTAAGTTTATTATCTACTCTTTCCTCCTTCTTTAGCTGCCACTGGTGTCAGGGGCTTTTCTCTCTCTCTCTCTCTGTATTTTTTCCTGCTTTGGTGCCATTCTTGATAAAATGTTCTATTACTTCTAGTCAGGTCTTCTCTTTTCTCCTTCCTGCTAGGCCCCCCCCCCCCCAAAAAAAAAGAAAAAAAAACCGTGCTATGTTTAGTTTTTCTCTGGGTTGTGTTAAATCCATTGTCTCCTTTGGGTTACAGTCCCTTCTCCTAGCTACTTCTGAACTTTGATAGCTAGCATGTCCGACAAACCTGGTTTTAAGAAGTGCATGTTTTGTGGGCATAAGATTCCCAACTCTGATGCCCACAGGAGGTGCGTCTGTTGCCTGAGGGCTGAACACTTGAATTCTGATTGTACTATTTGCACCACCTTTAACCCTTGGGCTCTGCTGGGCAGTTGTAACAAAGTTATATTGAAAGGCTTACTACCAGCTTCTTCTGAGGTTCAAACTCACTCCAAAATGATTCAATCATCCATAGATCCTAAGAAACGGCTCTTCCAAAGTCCTCGAGGGCCTCTTCTGAACCATTACAAAAAGTGAGGAAGGTTTTAGATCCAAGCTCCTGAGATTCAAAGTCATTTGGGCCACATTTGGCTCTACTCCATTGAGGATTTCTCTATTATCTTCTACCTCTTTCTCAGATCCAAAGCCTTCTGATCTGACAAGTAGAGGTCATACTCCTGAGTATGTTTTGAAACCAGTATCTCCAGCTCTGTCTATACAACTTTTCCAAACACTGAGGAAGCATTTCAGACCAGCATCCACAGCATCATCCAGGTCTTCAAGGAGTTTGACAGAGGCAGACATGGACAGGATAATGTAGAGATTTCTCAGGGCTCATATCCAGATTATGGTCCTGCCAGCTCCATTCCTTCTTGGATCTGTGAGTGCACCTACCCAACCAGTTCTTTCTCCTTTTCCAATTGACCAATGGCTTCAGAGTCCCAGGATGTGAGATCCACGAGATGTTTGTCATCAGAAGTAGCTTCCCTCCTGAACTCCGACAGTATCCCTGACCAGTCCTGCTCTGATGCCATCAGATCAGAGAGGGTCTCAGATCCAAGAGGTTGGTACTGGGTCTGAGGTGTTGGGTTTGGCTCCTACTTTGTTAGACCCATCCCTTCACCTCTGATCCTTGTCCCTAGACAGCTTGGATCTGATTCTCCCTGTAAGGCTCGGATCCAGTCAGTCGTGACCTCCCGTCTTTGGCAGTTTCAGCTCTGAGGAAAGGGGGAGAGGTTTCCCTGGGTCCAACAGCTTTTCAGGTGGTAGAAAGGGATTTCTCTTTGTACAATGTGGCCTCCTCTTTCACCTCAGATCCTAACCAATGCCCCTCTCTGAGCTTTGAGACAATCATACCTGCTCCTCTGGGAAAGCCAGTTCCGGGAAGCCTCCACACATGTTCCCCATTTCTCCCCTCTTCAACACCTCTCTCGAACACCACATGGAAGAGGCACATCAGATGTGAACATATAAGAGGAGGCACATGATCTCGTCTATGGAGTCTGTCTTGGAAGACACTGATTTTGATGAGGAAGAAGGATCCTCCCAGTTGCCACTTCATGGCATCTCCTTTGGAAATGTCTTTGAAATCCTCAAACAGAAGGGTGGCTGGTATTCCCAGTCTCCTTCTCCTGAGGAATTCATGTTCCTGGATACTTTTGGTGCTAGCCCATCAATGTCTTTAGTGACCCCTCCCCCAGCAGATGAACTTAATGACCTGGTTTCCCACCAGGCTTGGAAGGAACTGGACACTGTCAAGTTTATCCCCAAATGCCTGGACAAGTTTTTAGTTCTCCCTCCTGATAGACCCCACTGGGACAAGCGGATCCTGGTTGATGCCATAGTTGTGGTGGCAGCCACTAAGAAAGAGCTATCAGTTATCTGAACAAAGTACCTCTGTCCATCCACCAAGCAGTGAGTCCAGAGTGATGGACAGATTTGGAAAACATGTTGAGGTCTTTAAACTAGCTGCCACACTTCACTTGTCTGCAGGGAGATTTGACAAAGGAACTTTCATACTCTTTCTTGGAGTCTGAGGATTTAAAGAAGGTTTCTTCTCAACGGGCCACTCTACTGTCCATTTCTAATGCATTGATGGGGCTGATTTCTAGTGCAGCAGATGGTGCCTCACAAGCTGCTGGTTCAGACATAGCCATTAAGAGACATGCTTTGATGAGGCTATGCAACTTTGCTGAACCCTTTAAGGCATCATTTGTTGATGCTCTCTTTGATGACTCCTCTTTGTTCAGGCTATAAGTTAGATGTACACTCACCCACAGTGAACAGGAGGGAAAGACGCTATCTGCCATAGGAATCAACTTTTCTACCCCTCAACGTACATTCTCTAGAAACCAAAAGGGTGGTAAGAAGATGTGGTTCCAGAAATCTTAGGAACCTTTTCAGGCTTCATACAGGGACACTTCCGGGAGGACACTTCCTCCAGTGGCAGAGGAGGAGGTTTCAATGGGCAACATCGCCTCTGAAGCAGAAGGGGGCCCGCAGAATTAGGGTTTCAGAGACTCCTTCTCTGATAGGCCCTATCAATGCTACTGAAGTGTTGCACGATTGTCCGCCTCTGGAGACAGTTGAGGGTCATTTTTCCTTGCACCTAGATGCCTGGACAGGTATTACAAGAAATTCATAGGAGCTAAGAATCATATCCACAGGTTACTACATACCATTTTCCCTTCCTCCTCCTCCTGTCCAAAGAAAGAAATTTCCCAACATTCCACCTAGTCAGAGAGAAGATGCAGCTCAGAAAATATGAAAGTTGCTACAGAAAAAAGTCGTCCAGGAGGCCCCACCTGAACAGATAGAATTTGGAACTTACTCCTGCTTCTTTTTAGTGCCAAAGAAAATAGGGGGCCCTAAGACACATTTTGGATCTAAACAACTTGAACCAGTATGCAAATAAGCTGAAGTTCCAGATGGTTACGGTTCAGACCATCCTGCCTGTTCTGCACAAGGACGATTAGATCTGCTGTATAGAATTCCAGGATATGTACTATCATATCAAAATAGACAGGTGATCCAGGAGATTTCTACACTTTTGGCTGGGAGACAGTCATTACCAGTTCAGAGTACTGCCCTTTGGTCTCACCACAACTGCCAGGGTGTTCACCAAATGCATGGCAGTAGTGGCAGCTCTCCTGAGACTCAAAGGATACCAGGTGTTTACATATCTCAATGATTGGCTCCTCACCACCCCATCATCAACTCGACAACCAAGGATTACCTGCTCTAGATTGCCAACACCTTAGGAATTTCAATAAACCATGCCAAATCAAACCTGGTACCTATACAGGCCCTAGAATTCATAGGGACTCTATTGAATACTACGACTCAAGTGGTGTCCTTACCTCCTTATCGCAGGGTTTTAGTCTGCGGAGGATCTAAAGAAGGGCATTCAGAAGCCATATAGCTGAAACACCTGATGTTCCTTAAGGGGTCATTTACATATATTCCATAGTCCTATGTTACAGGAGGTTTTGAGGAACCACACAATGAAAACACTAGCTTTGCTAGGTTTTTCTTGTAGTTTTTACTAACTGGATTGGCTGTGTGACCGTTGTATTCTTTGATTTAGCTCTTACAGGTGATATTTTGCAGACACCTTAATGGTTATGAGCAGCTGTGTACAATAGCCCTGTGTTTCTAAAGGATAGCCAAACAGTCCACTTCTGCTGTGCTTGAAGAGGTCTTAAGGCCAAAACATGCATGTCCACAGTTAGTGGGGTTTGGCTTTAGTAGCCTGAATGTATCCATAAGTAGACTTCACAAAACGTCATGGGCATTAATAAGCCATATAGCTAAAACACCTGATTTTCCTTAAGGGGTCATTTGTGTATATGCCATAGTCCTCTGTTATAGGAGGTTTTGCGGAATCACACAGTGAAAACTCTAGCTTTGCTAGGTTTTTCTTGTAGTTTTTACCTCATCATATCACATCATTGAGAAATCAGTTATGGGCCATATTATCCCACTCATCCCCTCCAGCAAGACTCGTACTACAAGCTCTTGGATAAATGTCAGCTGCCATTCTTCTGGTTCCTCTAGCAAAAGTCTTTATGCAAATCCTTCAATGATCATTGGCTGTACAATGGTCAATACTTCACCAGTTTCTATTGTTCCTCATAAGACTCACTCCAATCTGAAAATGTCATGTTCGTTAGTGGAACCAATCCAGTGATCTGTTTCTAGGCGGACTGTTCAACCTCCCTAACCCACACGCCAAGGCAACCATGGACACTTCCCTTTTGGGTTTGGGGGGGCATGTGGTCTCCTCTGGAGAACAAGTTGCACATCAGTATCCCAGAGATGAGATCAGCTTTCTGGCATTGCAGGTATTTCAGGATGTTCTCCTTCTGGGGACTATTGCAATTCACACGTACAATATGTCATATGCCATGAGGGTTTGGGAATGGGCGATCACTTCAGACCGCTTTCTCATTGCAACGCACATTGAAGGTCCATTCTTATTCTCCACGAGTAGTGTCTCAATCAATCAGTAGCAAATATGATCTTCAGCCACTGGGGCCAGCCTTGCTGCAACCTATTTGCCTTGCCCCTCAACCACAAATGCAGCAAGTACTTCACTCTGATTCCCCCCTCTGGGATAGTCACCGAGAGGTGCTCTGATTAACAGTTGATCCCCGGGTCTCCTTGATGCTTATCCTCCTCTTCCTCTAATTTCCAAGTTCTTCAGAAAGCACACAGGCTGAAGAGCTCAGGCATTCTCATTGCCGCCTTCCTCTGGTCTCACTTGAAGTATCCCCCATGATATCCACTGGAACCCACTCAGGATCTCTTTTCTTATCCATCATGAATTCAACATCCCAATCTCCATGCCCTGAAGCTAACCGCATGATTTGCCCACCTCCAGTAATAGATAGTCTATGCTTGCGTTCCCATTTCCTGACATTATCTTGGCCTCCCGAAAGGCTTCCACCAAGAAAGTCTGTAGTAGCAAATGGAAAAGATTTTCTATTTGGTCTTCCAATCAGAATATTGATCCCTTTTCAGCACCTACTTCAGCCATTCTTCTTTTTCTCACTACTCTTTTTAAGGAAGGGAATAGCTTTTCTACTTTTAAACTTCAGTTGGCAGCCATTTCCAATTTCCACACTGGAAACAAATCCTTTTCTTTGACCTTGTCCAGATTATGTAAAGCCTTCATGAAGGGAGTTTTTCTCCTCAGACCCCCAATAAAGGATCCCTGGACTTTTTGGAATCTTACCATGGTCCTTCAGGGTTTAACTCAGAAACCCTTTGAACTGGTGGACAAATGCAATATTAAGTTTCTTTCTTGGAAAACAATCTTTTTAGTGGCTGTCACTTCAGCAAAAAGAATTTCAGAGCTTCAGGCTGTATTTATTGTCAAGACCTCCTTTTATTATTTTTCATAAGGACAGGGTATCTGTACGGACCAACCCTTCCTTTCTTCCTAAAGTGGCAACGGAGACTAACATTAACCAGTCCATACAGTTACCAGTTTTCTTTCCAAATTTTGCAATTAAGGACAAATACATGCTTCACCTTCTTGACGTAGATAGACAATTACATTTTTTCTTCATAGAACAAGACAGTTCAGGAAGTGTGATCAGTTGTTTGTATCCTTTTCCCCTAACTGTTTGGGTCAGGCAGTTTCTAAGATTACTCTGGCCAAATGGATTACTAATTGCATTTCACTGATTTATTCTCAAAAATAATTAGAATTGCCTCAACCCCCTAGAGTTCACTTGACTAGATCTATGGCTACTTCATCTGCCTTTTTTGTTAAGAACTTCCATTGACAGTATGTATGTTGCAGCCACCTGGTCAAAGACTCATACTTTTGTCACACATTATGAATTAGATATTGTGTCCAAAAACAGAGCTTCCTTTGGTTTGACAGTTCTCTGGCATGTCCTTTAGTAGTGAACTCCTGGGACCTATGTAGCTGTGGATTCTGACCCATTTGTGAGGAAGAATGAAAAGGACAACATCAGATGTAGGAGTTATGTACTTACCATAACTTGGCATCTGTGTTGTCCAGTTTCATTCTTCCTCACCTTCCCTCCCATCCATACCCCTGGCCCTGTCACTCCTAGAAGTATATGTCAGATGTTATTGGAACCTTTAAGTTCCTGATTTGAGCCTCAAACCTTTTTCTTATCTCTGTTTCTATCTCCATAATAAAGTGGTAAATTAGGCAGCAAACTCGATCTGACAAGTTGGGAATGGAATAGAGCATTATGGATAGAGGGAGGAGCTCGAGAATTGGATCTGAAGTCTTTTATATGTGGCCGAGTCGAATCAGCAGATTGGATCCTAGACCCATTTGTGAGGAAGAATGAAAATGGACAACATAGATGCCAAGTTATGGTAAGTACATAACTCCTAATTTCTGCTTTCCACTACAAACATGAAAGAACTTAAAAGAAAATTGAACTTCGTAAGGTGAAAAAAAATGTAACTCTCCCACTGCTAAACATTGACTTGATGCAAAGGCATAGCACAGAACCAAAAGGAAAAGCCTTAAATATCAGCTGCACAGGGAAAATTGAGAACACAGGAACACTTTGGTCAGATAATTTCTTCAAAAGCATAGCACAAAAGCAGCATTATAAACATAATTCCTCAAGTGTTCTTAAGACTGACGCTTTCAGCTATCACAGTGCATTCATCTGCAAACAGTTAAGAATTGTGCACTCCTCCCCACCTTCCTACATTCCTACAGGGTCACTTCCCTAGGCACAACTTCCTTTGCTGGAATATTGGAATAATGAACAGCCCAGCTTTAATATTGAATTTAGCTATGTACTTTCCTTAAATCAGTATTCATGTGGTGGGCTTTCTGTACAACACTTTGGTCTATTTGCAGAATGCTACCCTGTCCACAACTCTTATAATTTATTTTGTCCCCACTGACCTCATTAATACCAGCCTGGCCCCAAGTGCCCATGTGCATGCCAGGTCTACCAACATTCTCCTAACTCCTCAGACTTACTTTGATGTTGCTGAGGCCAGTCGTGTATCTTAAGGGCATCCCGGAGGCTTGACTGTCTGTACTTATATCCAGTGTGTTAAATACCCTACCCACTTTTCCCTTTCCCTGCTCCCACATTCACTGATTGCATCTGACTGCAACTCCCCCTTTTAGGGAGCATCACCAACAAGTGCCCTCCTCAACGATGGGCATGATCAACCCTCCCCACTGCTTTGTTAGTTACCCAAGCCACAAATTGAACCCAGATCGGCTCAGCCATAATTAGGGCTTTATCCCTCTATAGAGCAGGAGCAGCCTACTCTTCTAAAGTTTTAATCAAAAGGTGCCATTCTGGTTTGTGAGAATGCTTTACTGTATTAGGACAGAAGCTAACCTCATGGCTGCCTAAATAATGGCTCCGAAAAATAAACTTGAGTCTAATTAGTGAGACCCTCATCTCTTGATTCTTATATTTCCATAAGCATTAATACTGCTCTGCAAACATCAACTGAAACTTCCCTTTCACAAAGCCGCATGTCCCTGTTGTATATATTTTAAAAACAGAGGTAATCCAAAGGGCTTGAGTGAAGTCTGGTATCCCACCTGTGACCCAGAGGGAGATAGGACTAACAAGAAACAGAGTGTAAAGGATAAGTCCAGATAAAATCCCTTTAGCTAACAGATCTAGGAGACTCTTTCTCTCTCTGTCTCTGATGCCATTAGAACAAGAACATTTGTCTATCTACCTACTTAACTGAGTACTTCGATTTCAACAATCCCATAGACCTAACCCTACAAATTTCTTTATAGGAAGAGTTATTTGGTTGAGAGGGAGAGATTTTCTCTATGTTCTTCTATGTTTGTCTCTTTGTCCTTTAGCTCTGTCTAGACTTAAGTCTGTAACCATCTCCCTGTTTTTTTTCTTAGTGCACTCCCACACTCTGACAATTTGCAGGTTATCCTTGCATTTCCCTCTGCCATGAAATTTTCTGTTTCCTGTTAGCGTCTTGTAGTTTCTTGCTTAGTATATCTTATTTTGTGTATGGTGCAGGTTATCATAGCCATGGAATTTCATATAGGTTTTAATGTTTTATTTACAATAAAATATATTTTCCATTCTCAACCAAATAACTCTTCCTATAAAGGAGTTTTTAAGGTTAGGCCTATGGGGCTGTTAGGAAGGGTCTTAAATCATTTGCGTATACGTAATGTTATTGAACCTTTCATTGACAGTAATATGTACCATTTTAAAGTCTTTGTTTTAATAGTCATACTTTCCAGTGATAAAACCCACCCACCTTATTTTAATGATCCTCTCAGTAGTCTTTTCGTTAGCCTAGAAGAGTGTTTCATTAATTTTAACCCCCCCCTTCTCTTTATAAATTAAATATTTTTTATGAATTGTTATGTTTAGCCACATGTGGGTTATTGAATCTTGGAATGTAAATGGGTTTCAGTGTGATAAAAAAAGAACTTATCTTTGCATGTATTATATAAGTCTAAATTTGTAATTAGTTTTGTACAGTAATCACATCTGTCACAACAACAATACTGCCAAATTTATAAAAAATGGCTAAAAGTTATGATATCCTTGGAGGACAACACTAAAAGCAAGGGTGTAGCCTTAATAATTAAAACTTCGTTTAAAGATATTATCTTAGACAGTGGCTATGACCCTAATGGCAGAAGTGCTATTTTACTTGTAAGAACCTGGATTTCATTAACCTAATATTGTTCTTAAATATTTACTCCTCTTGTAATAACCAACATGAATTCATTATGGAAATAACTTATTAAACGAATTCCACAGTCAGCTATATGTTATAGATGTTTGGAATTCAGTTATTAATCCTCCAACTGACAGAACCTCAATTTCTTAGTCCTATAACTCTAATGCTTCCTTAGCTGTTCTTGATTTAATGCATGATTACGATTTATTTGACCTCCTTGCATTCAAGCAAACATTTTCTAAATCAAAACGTACTTATTGCTCAGAATGTTACAAAACTCACTATAGAATTGATTTCTTTGTAATATCAAATTTATTCCATGGCAAAATAATTTATTTTAAAACCAAACCCAGATACTGTTCTGATCATTCAAAATTGACCTCTGAACCCCACTTTGCTTCAAATACAAGAAGTTAAAGATAAAATAATCTCCCTGTTAAAAGAATTTGATAACCCTAATGAAAAATTCAGCATCCCTTTTGAATACAATGGGCAGCATTGAAAGCCTGTTTATAATGATTTGTTAAATAAAGCACCCTTTTTAAAAAGCTATACAAAAAAAAGGAAACACTTTCCTTTAAAAAAACTGATTGAATTAGAAAATAAAGATAACAGCCCCACCGAAGTGTTAAGACAGAGTGCTATATCTGAACTGAGCTTCCTACAGTATATACTAATCAGGAATCATGGTATGAAACAAAATGTCTAGCAAAGTACTCTGAATGGGCTCAACTGCCATCTACAACTCTAACTGGACTATTTAAACTTAACACTCCCCATGTCACATCTTAATGATCGAATACTAATGAATAGTATGGATATAATTCAAGCTTTCTCAGATATTTACACACAGCTGTGTGGGCATCATACTATTATTACTAACAAAATAACTTTATTTCTTTTTGAATATACTCCATTTCCTGAAATTAAATACCTCTCAAATTGATATTTCAGAAACTCATTTTACCATTCAAGAAATTTTGAATGCCATCAAAAATCTTAATCAAGGTAAAGCCCCTGGACCAGATGGATTCTGCATAGTGTTGTATAAATGCTGTTCATCTTAAATTTCTAAAATTCTACTAAATTATTTAATAGTATCAAAACATATGGAATAGCAGATCTAGTCTAAAACCCAATTAGGACTTTAATAACCCAGCTAGCTATAGACTAATCTCACTTATTAATGTTGACTTAAAAATATGTGCCTCTATATTAGCCAATAAACTAAAAGTGATACTTCCCTCAATTCCTTTCCCTTATCAGCTTGTTTTTTTGACGTCCAGATAAATTCTTGATCATACCCATATATTAGAAATTACACAATTCGTTATGGAACTTGGTCCCCAGAGGGGACCGCATGTCCTCTTTTGCACTGATATACTGAAAGTTATTCAAACAATAAAAGATTTTTCTGAATTTTCAAGTAATAATTTCAGTTATTCTAAATCAGCAATATTTCTAAATTCTAATTTTTACCTAAGAAATTTATCAATTTATGAAATCAAGATTTTTTTCCATCTCTGAAGTATTTGGGTGTTCATTTTGATCAAGAATAATCATTAATGTTTCATAAAATATTGTTAATATCGGAACAAATATTCGAAAAGATATGGAAAGGTGGAGTAAAGTAAACTTATCTCTTTTTTTCTAAAGCAATAGTGAAATTAAGCATTCTACCAAGATTGTTATAAATTTATCCAGACTCTTAAATCTATATGCATTGCCTACAGTAAAGAAATCTTAACTAAAGAATGAGGTGGCCTATTTTTACCTGACTTATATTTATTGTACTTGATCATTAATGCAATATGAATAATTAACGTTAAAAATTCACCTCCAAACCCAATGGCATGGCAGTCTCTTTGGTTAAAGATTTGGCATAATTGCCAAATGGAATACCCTTGTAACCCCTTGTCACTCCCATAGTTGAAACAAAAAAAAATAAAACATTAGAAATAACTGCTTTATGTCCAGAAGATTGATACTATTCCAAAAAATGTATTAATATTCTAAAATTAAATTATATATTTGACAAACTGGTCATAGACTTCCTAAAATATGAGCTAATTTCAGTCTGCCTAAAGGATATCTCTCAATATTAAATCAGATTTGCTGTTTACTGAATAATTATTATGGTCCTGTACAATTAAATTGTAATACTTCAGATTTCTATACTCGACTGTTGTCCTCATTACAATCAAATAAACCCATTTTAAATGCATATAAACTAATCTTAAAAATCAAATACAATAACACTCGTGTCTACCCTCCAAACTGGCTCAGAAACAATCTTAAGATTACATATAACAATCTACTTAATTCTGTTAAATTTAATGGTAAACCCATACCTCTTAAAAATATTCTGTACCCAGCTGATGAATGTAAATAATGCCTATCTAAAATAGCATCTTACTTTCCTACCCCTTTGCTATTATGCATAGCATACAAATAATATAAATCTGATTTAATTTTCATCCTCTGGAAGTACAGATACTCTTATGAAGTTTGGCAATTTTTAAAATCCAAATTAGTGTTTAGATTGCCAAGAAGAAATATTCACTGTGAATTTTATGATTCTACACATCTCTTCTCTGAATTTATCCTCAAAAGATTTGCATACCCTCATAGCCATCTTTATGTTTATTAAACTTGATATAACCCAAAACTGCAAAGAAAAATTGCAGACTTGAAAAATAAAAGTCCAAGTTCAACAACAGACAGAAAACTGTGAGTTACCATCATTTTATTGATGATTTGTTTTTTTGTTTGGAGAGGAACAGAATCTGAGCTTTCACTGTTTATTGAAGACATGAACAACAGTACTTCTTTTTTGCATTTCACTGGTAGTTGGGATAATTTTGAGATTTGTTTTTTTAGATTTAGAGGTTATAAAAGAAAAAGGTAAAGAATTTTTGGGGTCGAGTATTAGTTATAAAAATGTAGCAAGTAATGGTCTTTTGAGTTATTCCAGTATGTATCCCACCTACGTTAAATACAACATCATAAAAGGGCAGTTAGTAAGACTCAATAGACTTACAATTGATGAGGCACAGTTAGATCTCTTGGTGCAGGAATTGCATTCCAGGTTTTAGAACTGAGGGTACCCTTCCAAAATTGTGCATGACATCATTAGTATGAATAACAAAAAGGAGGGATGTTAAGTTGTCAATCTCGCCTTCATTCTTGCTGGATGGGTTCGGAGCCGATCCTCGGCTCCGACTCGGCACTTGCTAAGCTCGAGAGCTAATTTTACCAGCTCAAGGCAACCCTATATCCCATGATGCAAGGCGGAGACTACCCAGATCTCGTTTGCCACTTCGCTAACGAGGTGCCTTTTTTTACCAGCTCCAGGTAAGTTTTTGAATAATAAGACTTTAGTCTCACCCCTTTAATTTTCATAACTATAGTTGTTTTTTGTTAACCTTAATGCTTATTTTAACCCTATTCCCGTTAGTGTTCCCTTTTTTTCGGGTTATTTATCCCCTTTCCCTAGGTTAGGCCTTAGGCCTTCCCCTTCCTAAATTTTTTCCTGTCAGGGATTTTTTGTGTCTGACTGTGTTGTATCCCTGTTTAGTTTAGGTTTTGGATTGGGTGTTTTTTTGTGTGTGTGTGTTGGTGTTTTTTTCTTGACACCTTGTGTTTCCTCGACACAGCTATGTCGAAGGACACAAAGGTCTCAGGCTTCAAGAAGTGTGACTCGTGCTGTCAGAAGATGTCTCTGACAGACGGTCACACTTCTTGTGTTTACTGCCTGGGACCTCTGCACCTGCAGGACTCTTGTGCTATCTGTCATGCCTTCAGCCCAAGAGTCCTGCAGAAGCGCAGAAATAAATTGATATTGAGGGGCTTACTAAAGCCTGAGAGCTCCCCGACTAAGTCGGCGCCGGGGAAGCCCTCGAATACTATCAAGCCTTCGGCTGAAAGTTCCAAGCCATCGGCTACTGGTTTATCTTCTCCAGTGTCGAGATCGGCTCCGGCCGGAGCCGATCCTTCCATTCTAGCAGTCTCAGTATCTGCTCCATCCGGCGCCGATACTGCCAAATCTGGACATTCAGTGTTGGCTCCGGCTGGAGCCGACGAATCCTCGGCTCCTTTGGCTCCATTGATCTCTAAAAAGAGATCTCGATCCCCCTCAGAGTCGATACGTTCGGCTCCGAGATCACCCTTGCTCTCGGAGCAGAGCCATCGGAGCCATTCTTCTCGGTCGTCCAGGCTGTCTGATCACGACCTCGAGAGAGTGGTGAGTAGACTATTAAAGTCTCAGGCATTGGCCCAAATGCTCCATAGCCTGTCTCAACAGACGGTAGCTATTTCACATCCACCAAACATTCCTCCTTCGACTCTCTTACAGAGCTCGGAGCCGGAGCTCCTCGGAACCGTGACCGTTGTAGCTTCGGAGCCGATACCACCCCTTTCGGCTCCGTCGTCCTCTGCTCCGATTTCCTCCTTGAGGCCTTCATTGGAGGGATCCGGGCGTCTGATCGGCGTTGGTGAGCTCAGCCCCGACATCTGCCTCGGAGCCTTCCCTCTCGGTGAGGCCTGGAGTTCCTATCTCTTCGGAGCGGGAACCTTCTGGTCTCTCTGATGGGGGAGCCTTCGAGGTGATGAGGAGTGTACTAGCCCCTGGGCTTAGTCAACGGACAGTTCCATCAGCTCCTCCCACTACAGTGCCTGCTGACGTCTCTTCCCACTCTCTTGCTCCCGGACCCAGAGATCCAACGCCTCAGGTTTCCCCATTGGGAATATCTTCCTCTTCCGAGGCTTCTCCTGATCCGTCAGGTGAACCTCCGCGTAAGAGGACATGTAAGAGGAAACATCTAGACTCCCCCGAGTCTATTACATCTGATACTGACCTGGATGAGTCGGAGGGATCCCCAAGGTCCTCCTCTGAGGATGTCTCTTTCTCAGACATCCTTGAACTCCTTAAGCAGAGGGGGAACTGGCCCTCCCTTAATCCTTCCGAGGACGAGTCAGTATACCTGGAGGCGTTCGGATCTCGACCCTCCACCTCCTGGGTGTCTCCGCCTTTCGACCCTCTTATGGATGTAGTGGCTCGGAAGGCGTGGATGGCTCCGGATTCGGTGGAACCTATTCCTAGGAGGCCTTCCAAATTCATTACAGCCCCACCAGATAGACAATATTTGACAAAGGGTGTCCCAGTTGATGCCATGGTGGTGGCTGCTGCCACCAAGAAGGAACTAGCTGATCCTTCAGTACCTGTCCATCCTCCTAACAAGGATTCTAGGACTATGGGCAGGTATGGCAAGCGGATTTTTTCTTCAGCGACTTTTGCCATGAGATCGTTGAACTACTTGTGCCACTTCACCCGCCTTCAAAGAGATGTTCTTAAAGAGTTGGGAGAAGTTTTACAGGATCCGTCAGCTGCTGGGTCTCAGGATAAGATTAGCTCACAGCTAGGAATAAAATCCACAGTCCAAAGCACAGTGCACGAAGAAAAAATGGTCAGCAATAGCGTACAAATCCTTTAATTACATACAAATAAAGTGCGAGTATTTAAGGGTGTCATTAGTGATGTGTTTTTTTGCATTCTGAGGAAGTCTTGTGACGAAAGCGGAAATTAAAGGATTTGTACGCTATTGCTGACCATTTTTTCTTCGTGCTCTGTGCTTTGGACTGTGGATTTTATTTTATTTTATTGGTGATTTGTTCTTTAACTTGGTTCACAGCTAGGAATCCTTAACTCCATTGTTAACTCCTCTATGCGACTCATTTCTTATGCAGCCGATGGAGCGAGTAGGGCCGCAGGCACAGGAGTGGCTTTAAGGCGTCAGTCCTGGATGCGGCTTTGTAATTTTGCAGACCCCTTCAAGGCATCCTTCACAAACTCCCCTTTTGATGGTTCGACCTTGTTCGGACCTCAAGTGAAAGACACTTTGACTAGATGCGAACAAGATGGCAAGACTCTTTCTGTCGTAGGAGTCCGTTTCTCCACCCCTTCAAGACCTTACCCCAAAGGACAGAAGGGAGGGAAAATGTGGTTCCACAAATCTCAAGGAGTCACGCCTGACGCACAAAGTCAGTTTACCCCCAGAGGCAGAGGGGGTAACAATAATAGACGCCCTAGGGGCAGAGGGGGTCCGCAGAATCAGGGTAGCAGAGAGCCTCTTTCTGACAAAACCCTTCCAGCATCCCTGAGATGTTGCCCGATTGTCCACCTTCGGAGGCAGTCGGGGGAAGATTATCGCTGTACCCAATAGCCTGGCTTTCCCTTTCTCAAGACAAATGGGTACAGTTGATTATATCCGAGGGTTACAAAATTCCCTTTATTCAAACCCCAATTCAGCAAAAGGGAACCCTTCCAGACGTTCTACCCGGTCTAAGGGAACTAGCAGTACTAGAAATATCAAAACTGCTAGCAAAAAGAGCCATCCAGCCAGTCCCAGTGGACCAAATAGGATCCGGAATCTACTCAAGGTTCTTTTTAGTTCCAAAAGACAGGGGACTGGAGACCAATATTAGATCTGAGCAAACTAAACAAGTTTGTAAAGAAATCAAGATTCCGGATGGTCACGCTTCAGTCCATTCTACCCTTTCTGGGCAAGGACAATTGGATGTGCTCGATAGATCTTCAGGATGCGTACTATCACATAAAAATTCACAGGCGCTCCAGAAGATTTCTCTGCTTTCGGCTGGGGACCAGTCACTTCCAATTCAGGGCCCTGCCTTTTGGACTCACTACAGCCCCCAGAGTGTTCACCAAATGTATGGCAGCGGTTACGGCTCACCTGAAACATCAAGGATTCCAGGTGTTTCCATATCTAGACGACTGGCTCCTCACTGCCACCACCAGGCATCAACTTTTCCAAGCCAGAGATTACACCATTCACATTTGCACAGGGCTAGGGATTTCTATAAATTTCGAAAAATCTGCCTTGTCGCCTTGTCAATCTATTACTTTTATAGGCGCAAAATTGGACACCGTACAACTTTCAGCAAAGTTAACAGACCAAAGGATCTTGGACATACAAAGTCACGTCCAGGTGATTCTTCTCAGCAACAAAATTCAGGCCAGATTTGCTCTGAAAGTATTGGGTCTTATGGCGGCTGCCATAACACTTCTTCCCTTTGCCCGCTTTTACATGCGTCTTCTACAATGGATGCTGTTCGCCCAATGGTCTTTTCAACAACTTCCCATGCGTCACAAGATCACAATAACTCCAACTTGCAAAAGGCATATGACCTGGTGGATATCGTCCCCTCAAGTCCATCAGGGCAGACCCTTTGTTCCTCCTGCCCCGGTCGGCACGGTTACATCGGACGCCTCCCTGATCGGGTGGGGGGGGCATTATCAGGGCAGGATGGTCCATGGCACTTGGCAACCTTTCGAATACCATCTGCACATAAATGTCCTGGAGATGAGAGCAGTGCTTTTAACGTTGCAAGCCCTCAACGAGTCTCTTCCCCTGGGAACTATTGCAGTCCAAACGGACAATATGTCCGTAGTGTGGTATATCAACAAACAGGGCGGAACCAAGTACTATCCATTATGTCGAGAGGCTCTCAGACTTTGGCAATGGGCAATTTCTTCTCAGCGGTTTCTGATAGCAACGCATATCCCCGGGAAATCCAACATCATAGCGGACAGATTGAGCAGAGCTATTCTCATGCCTCACGAGTGGTCTCTCAAACAATCAGTGACGGAAGAGATTTTTCAGAAGTGGGGCCTTCCTTGCTGCGACCTTTTCGCTACACCTCAAAACAGCAAATGCCCAGACTTCTTCTCTCTCTTCCCCCTTCCAGGCCATCCCCCCAGAGACGCTCTAACCCAAGATTGGCCCCGGGGACTTCTTTATGCCTTTCCCCCCTTTCCGCTGATACATCAACTAATTCAGAAAGCAACCGCCTTGAGAGCCAAGTTGATTCTCATTGCCCCTTATTGGCCTCGACAGATATGGTTTCCGTTCCTACATCGTTATCTCTTGGTACAGCCATGGCATCTGGACCCGGTTCCAGATCTTCTGACCCACCAGTCGGGGCAGCTGCACCAATCCATACCTTCTCTCAACCTCACTGCTTGGTTGCTCCACTTCCATCCTTAGCCAGGCTTCCTATGATTTCTAATCCCGTCCGGGATATCATAGTAGCTTCACTAAAATCTTCTACCAGAAGGATTTCCACTAGTAAATGGCGACGTTTCTCCTTCTGGGCAAAAGCTAGGAACATAGACCCCTATACTGCTCCGATTCATTCGGTCTTGGACTTCCTAGCTGAGATTTTTCATTCAGGATCCTCTTCCTCCACAGTAAAAGTTCAGCTGGCAGCCATTTCGAATTTTCATATAGGCCTTTTGGACCACAACATTATGTCACATAAACTTTGCAAGGCATTCCTTCGAGGTATCTTTTTACTTAAACCTCCGATTAGAGACCCCCCACCACAGTGGGATCTAAATTTAATTTTAACATCCTTGATTCTTCCCCCTTTCGAGCCTGCGGCTACCTGTTCTTTGAAATTTCTTTCTTGGAAGACACTTTTTCTAGTCGCCATTACTTCTGCCAGGAGAGTATCTGAGCTTCATGCTCTCTGCATTCGTCCTCCCTACTTAATCTTCCACAAAGACAGGGTATCTCTAAGGACTAATCCGTTTTTCTTACCAAAAGTGGCATCGCAGACAAACTTAAATCAATCCATTGATCTTCCAGTGTTTTTCCCGAATTATTCTGATAGAGCGGAACAAAAATTACATTGTCTTGATGTTCACCGTCAGCTCAGATATTATCTGGACAAAACTAAACTTTTTAGGAAATCTGATCAACTGATGTTCTTCGTTTTCCATTGCTGCAGTCCTTACTATTGGGTATAGTCCGCGTCCAGTCGGCCCGAATACCAGAGTATAAGGCAGACGTCGGTCATGTCGCCTTAGACTGACGTCAGTACGTCAGGGTACTAATGCGCATGACCGACGTCATATCCTCAGTCTTTTTTGCCGCATGGTCCGATGCAGAAGCAGTTTTGCGAGTGCAGGTTGGCGTTCTGAGATATTTCCGAAACCGGAGTTTCAGACCGAATCAGAGTTGGCTAAGTACCCCGTTGGGGAACATTTTTGTTTTTTCTTGCCTCAGTATTTAACCGGATGTCAGAAAAAGTGAATAACTGTATTTCTTGTGGGAAACAGATACCGCATAAGGATTTCCATACTTTGTGTATACCTTGTTTAGGGCCTGAGCACGCTGTTCTTGGTTGCCGCTCTTGTGCTAGGTTTAACAAACGCACTATTAAGAGGAGGTTAGACTGTGCCAGGTTAGTGTTTGGGAAACGTTGCAATTATAAAATGCCGTCGGATGCTCCGGCCGCTTCGTCCAAGAAGCGCAAGGACAAAACAGCGAAGCCTAGGGTTGAAGAACCGGCAGTCCCGGACGTCGGTTCTTTAGGAGGCTCAGTGGAGCCAGAGGTTTTGCCAGGAGTTTCTATGGAGTCTCCGGCAGAAACTTTACTGTTACAGGATGTCCCATCCCAGGAGGCAGGCCAGGCTGAGGGGGCTTCTCAGGTACCTATTCTTCCCTCTCTTCCCAAGGTGGTTAGAGCCTCTCCTTCTGTTGCTAAAGCTTCTTTTAGAGGTAGGCCAATTTCAGCTTCAGTGGGGGCTTCTCCTAGCTTTTCGGGTTCTGTACCTAAGAAACATATGCTTAAAATGGCAGAAGATTTGATTACTATGATTAGAGGTTCTATGGGCCCTCCTGATAAGAGGCCTAGGGTGGAACCAGAGTTTGCCAGTTTTGAACAGGGTTCAGAGGCTTCTGAGTCTTCTGCGGATGATTTGCAGGAGTATCCTCCTTATTCTGATTCTGATGTGGATGATGCCACTCCTTCGGCTTCTCCTCCTGAGGATTTTTTTCAGAGACTCTGCATTCCATGAGGGAGCACTTTAAATGGGAAGGCCAGGATTACTCTGATTCCAGGAAGAGGCTTAGGGAATTCTTGTTTTTACCCCAGCATAGGCCCTTAGCTATACCTCCTGTGTTGACTGTGGTGGAAGATGTTTTTGCTGAGGCTTCCCTGAACCCTGATTCTTTGCCTCCTGCTCCTGTTAAACCTGATAGGTACTATAGGGTGCCCGAAGCTCATAAGTATTTGTTTAAGAGTCCTAGGGCGGACCCAGAAACTGTTTCTCAGGGGCCTAAAGGTGTTAAAGCCTCTGTGGTTAGAAATCCTGTTCCCACTGACAAAGAGGCGAGGGCTTTGGATAGGTGGGGTAAGAAACTGTATACTTCTTCCACTCTAGCCATGAGAGCATTGAATTGTCAGTTTCACATGCTGAAATATCAAAATTATCTCCTTTCACAATTGAAATCTAAGGTGGATGCTTTGGCGGAAGGTATTGAGTGTAAAGAGTTGCTGGATTTGGTTTATGTGTCTGAACAAGTGGGCAAGCATTCTTTGCAATGTGGCTTTGATGCTGTGCAGGCCTCCTCGAGGGTGGCTGCCACTAGTTCTGTTCTTCGCAGGCATGCCTGGTTGAGGGATCAGAATTTGGCTGAGCATGTTAAGACAAGGATTTTGGATGCACCTTTACAGTCTGATGTGTTGTTTGGTTCGCCTGTGGAAGCAGTTTTAAAGAAAATGGAGGACAAAGCTAAGTCTATGCAAACTGTTAAAGATTTTTTGCAGGTACAGCCACCGAAGTTTAGTAGAAATTGGCCTGCTAAGGGGTGGACATATCCTGCTTATGACTCCCAGTCTAGGGGTAGGTCTAGACGTGGTAGGGGCAGGGCTCAAGGTTCTTTTAGGCCTAGAACAGGGAGTTCCACTGCTCAGACTTCTGGTGAGGGCAGGGGTCAGTCCTTTCGTAAACAGACCCAATGACCTGCCTTTTCAGCTGCCAGTAGATTCTCATCTGGCAGCTCCTTTGGGAGGACGACTGTCTCTTTTCAAAGAAAATTGGGATTTAATTACTCAAGACAGATGGGTGTTGGACATCATTCACCACGGTTACAGGTTTTATTTCCATACAATGCCCCCTTTCAAAGGCATGCCAGACGTTCCTCCTCCGCAAAGAAAAGAGGCTCACAAGCAAGTTTCTCAGTTACTCCAAATGGGGGCCATTCAGCCAGTCCCTGTATCAGAAAGGGGCCTAGGATTTTATTCCCGCATGTTCCTAGTACCAAAGAAGGGGAACACGTGGAGACCAATTTTGGATTTATCTCTCCTCAACACTTATCTGGACATTCCCAAGTTCAAGATGTTGACGTTACAACAGCTTTTACCTCTGCTGGGCAAAGATCACTGGATGGTAACTTTAGATCTCAAGGAAGCTTACCTTCATGTGCCTATCAGGCTAAGTTGCAGGAAGTATCTGCGGTTTCGAGCTGGAGATTCTCATTATCAGTTCTCTGCATTGCCCTTTGGCTTATCTACTGCGCCCAGAGTATTCACAAAGGTTCTGGCTCCAGTGATAGCTTACTTCAGGCTACAAGGCATTCAAATCTATCCTTACTTAGACGACTGCCTGCTTCTGGCTCAAGAAAAGGAAGACCTTCTACAGCATCTGGAATATGTTATAGCAGTGCTAAGATGCCTAGGGTATTCTGTGAACGAAATAAAGTCCAGTCTAGTACCCTCTCAAGACATGTGCTTTCTGGGTGTGAGACTGAATACAGCAGCCCAGATGGCCTTTTTAACCCCGGACAAACAAATGAGTCTATCACTTTACTTCCATCAACTATCTCATCAGTCCGTGCTGACTGCAGGGACAGTCCTTCAAGCATTAGGGTTCATGGCATCTTGTATTCTGGTGCTTCCCAATGCCAAACTGCATATGAGGAAGTTACAATGGTATCTCAAAAATGTATGGACACAGCACTGCCAGGATTTAGACACTGTCATTCCCATAATACCTTGCCTTCAAAGAGAATTTTTGTGGTGGGCTCAGGAATGTCACCTAAACAAGGGACTCTCTGTGACCCGGCCAGAGGCGAGTCAGATTTTAACGACAAATGCCTCGGACATTGCTTGGGGAGCTCATCTAAATGGAAAATGGATACAAGACAAGTGGCCTGCCAGACTACAGCATCTACATATCAACATGAAAGAGATGTTAGCAGTCCAGTTCGCATTACAGGCTTTCAAGGAGTTACTTCTTCCAGGACAGGTGTTGATTCTAACAGACAACACAACTGTCATGTGGTACATCAACAAGCAAGGGGGAACACATTCTTATCCTCTATGCAGGCAAGCAATGATTTTATGGGAGACTGCGCTAAGCTTGCAACTAACTCTTCAGGCAAGGTTTCTGCCAGGAGCACAGAACTCCTTAGCAGATGTGTTAAGCAGACAAATCATGGATCCCCACGAGTGGAAACTGGATCTTCATGTATTTCAGACATTGACAGTGTCATGGGGAACTCCAGACATAGATCTGTTCGCTTCTCCACTAAACCACCAGCTGCCAAAGTATTGCACAAAGGGGTTTCATCACACAGCTTGGAAAGTGGATGCTCTGTCTTTCAGTTGGGAAAATCTTCATGTGTATGCCTTTCCACCTCTGCCTCTTCTTCCAAAGGTACTATTAAAGGTCAGACAAGACAGGCCAAGGATGATTTTGATAGCTCCAGATTGGCCTCGGCAACACTGGTACCCACTACTACGGAGTCTGGTAAAGAAGCCTCCATGGCCTTTACCTCTAATTCCTCATCTGTTATCTCAGAAGGACGGTCATCTGCTCAATGTCAAGCTTCACTCTCTTCATCTAACAGCCTGGCATATTCTGTGTTGAAACACAGCAGGTCTCACCTTCCTCAACAAGTTTTAAATGTGATTATGGAAGCTAGACGACCTAGTACAAGGAGAGTGTACGCAGCAAAATGGAAGAGATTTTTATTTTGGAGTACAGCAAAGAATTTGGAGATTTCTGAGCCTAATTTGAGTGTGGCTCTTCAATATCTTACCGAGTTATTGGACAAAGGGTTGTCCTTCTCTTCTATTAAGATTCATGCTGCAGCAATTTCAGCTCACTATGATTGTGACCCACCTTTGTTTTCGCATCCTTTGTTCAAGCAGTTTCTTAGAGGGGCAAAGAATATAAGACCCCCACGTAGAGCTCCTACTCCTGCTTGGGATCTCAATTATGTGTTGGAAAAACTTACTCTACAACCTTTTGAGCCTGCAGCTACTGCTGAATTGAAATACTTGTCATGGAAGACTGCCTTTCTGTTGGCTATTACTTCTGCAAGGAGGGTGTCTGAGTTGCAGGCCCTTATGGCAGTAGAGCCCTTTTTGATTTTCCATAAGGATAGGGTATCATTACGTACTAATCCTTCCTTTATGCCTAAAGTGGTTTCTAGTGTGGCTTTAAACCAAACTATTCATTTGCCTACATTTTATGCAGACCCTCAAAATAAAGGGGAAAAGATTTTGCACACTTTAGATGTGCACAGGCAATTGCGTTATTATTTAAGCAGGACTAAGGATTTTAGACAGTCTCAGCAGTTGTTTGTTTCTTTTGCTTTGAGTTCACAGGGCAAGCCTGTGTCAAAACAAACTATTTCTAGGTGGATTGGCTTTTGCATTGCATTTTGTTATTCCCATCATGGCAAGGAGATTCCAGCTGGGATTAGGCCTCATTCCACTAGGGCTACTGCCACTTCAACAGCATTTCTAAGGGGGGTGGCAACTAAGGATATTTTGGAGGCAGCTACTTGGAGTTCTGTGCATACTTTCTCTAAGCATTATCACCTTCCTATCTACTCTAAGTCTAGGGCTGGTTTTGCCACAGCTGTTTTGCAAGGCATGTTGTCAGCTCCTCCTTCTTTATGATTTGCCAGCCTCCCTTACCTCTGCTTTGGGATTCTACCCAATAGTAAGGACTGCAGCAATGGAAAACGAAGAACATAGTACAGTTTTGTACCTACCATAAATGTAGATGTTCGAGGATTCCATTGCTGCAGTCCAATTTACCCTCCCTCCTTCCCCTCTGTGTTTAGGGGTGGTTATGTAGGTGAGTTTCCATGCTTATATTTTTGTATATATTCTTGTATATATTGTACATGTTTTTGGTGCAGGTATTTTGGGCCTTGTCTTTTTAGGGTCTTCTGACATCTGGGGCAAGAAAAGACTGAGGATATGACGTCGGTCATGCGCATTAGTACCCTGACGTACTGACGTCAGTCTAAGGCGACATGACCGACGTCAGCCTTATACTCTGGTATTCGGGCCGACTGGACGCGGACTATACCCAATAGTAAGGACTGCAGCAATGGAATCCTCGAACATCTACATTTATGGTAGGTACAAAACTGTACTTTTCTATCCTATGCAGAGAACAGGAAAGGCCTTCCAGTTTCCAAGGTGACTTTATCTAGATGGCTGTCGTCTGTGATTACTTACATTTATCAGCTCAGAGGCAAAGAGTTGATTTCTAAGCCAAAAGCCCATTCTACCAGAGCTCTAGCTACATCGACAGCTTTTCAAGCTAGACTTCCAATAGACACTATTTGTGCAGCAGCCACATGGGCCTCTCCTCATACATTTGTTTCACATTACAAATTAGACTTGGCCTCCAGAGACAGAGCGAATTTTGGTTCCACCATTCTCAAGAGTCTGTTCCATTGAGCCACCCAGGATAGAGGTGCTAGGGACGCGGTCCCATCCAGCAAGAATGAAGGCGAGATTGACAACTTAACATTAAGAAGTTATGTACCTACCATAACGTTCCATTTTAGTTGTCTTCTCTCGCCTTCTTTCTTGCGTCCCGCCCTCCATCCCCCTAGCCTGGTCAGACCGAGAAGATTATGTCTCTTCTATTAAGAGGTTTTATTCTTTTTCTAGCTATTCAGCTTCTAGTGTCACTAGATTAGGTTTATCCTTTCTAGAGGATTATGATGTTTATGATTGTCATTTATTATTGTTACTTTTTCTTCCTCCTCTACAGTTGGAAGAATATATTCCTAATTTCCTTAGCTACCAAACGAGATCTGGGTAGTCTCCGCCTTGCATCATGGGATATAGGGTTGCCTCGAGCTGGTAAAATTAGCTCTCGAGCTTAGCAAGTGCCGAGTCGGAGCCGAGGATCGGCTCCGAACCCATCCAGCAAGAAAGAAGGCGAGAGAAGACAACTAACATGGAACGTTATGGTAGGTACATAACTTCTTAATTTAGAGGGAACACTCAAGACAGGAAGGATTGGGTTACATCAATGTTGTTAACCTTCACCAAGAGAGCAAAGAAATTAAAAATATAGTGTCTAATAATTGGAGAATATTGGCTTCCAACAGTGACCTTCAGAAGGTAGTAGGTGAAGCTTCCCTTTTTGTTAACAAAAGAGCCAGCAATTTCAAAAAAATGTTGGAAAGTGGACACAAAAAAAAAAGCCCCAGAGGACTACAGGCACTTTTAAATGTAAAAGTTGCAATTTTTTGTAAGTTTATTTCAGAGGGTCCACAATTTGAAATTGAAACCCAGAATAGGGTGTGGCATGTTTCAGGCACTTTCAATTGCAAATCCACCTTTGTGGTATACATGGCAAAATGTTCCACCTGTTTTTTGTTTTACAAAAGACGTACAGGCAGCTCAAAAATAGAATTTATGAACATTATTATGCTATTAGAAAGAAAAACTTAGATAATGCTCTTTACAAACACACTTTAAACTGTGTGGGTAATAAAGATAGTGTTAAGTTTCTTTTTACAGTTGTAGATCATGTTCCAGTGGATTTTAATGGAGACAGAAATGGGGAACGTGATTTTAGGGACTTTAAATGGCAGGATCTTTTGGATGCATGTAGGGCACCAGGGCTTAACAATGGTGTCAATTACAAAGCTGTGTTAAAAAGAAAGTCCTATTACAGCAAATGAAAATATTTTTATTGTTGTTATTGGCACTCTGTATTTAAATGTATGTATTATTTAGTAATTGTTTTTTTTACATTTCTTTCAATGGCAACTGAGATCTGATTGGTTCAAAGTATATTCATTCTCCTATAAAAATGGGACAATGTTTTAAATGTTTGTTTTGATGAAGGCCTAATTTTGGGGCTGAAATTGCTAAACCAGTGGATTAAAGTTTGTGTGATTCGTTGCTTCCACTATTACTTGTGGCTCTTGTTTTTATTTTATTTTTTTATAACCCAAAACTGGACAGAAAGAGAAATATGATTTGGCCAGGCTTTAAAAAATCAAAAATTCAATAAATTTTGGTCAAGAATTGAATGCTTTTGTTTTATGGAATAGATGAGGCAGGTAGTCCAGGAACATGTGAATTTCCTTGTCATTTGTACCTTCCCCTGCATTCTGCTTACATTAAAGATCCACTTATACGGAGTAGTTGCTTAAGCTGTCCTCTGGCCCCTGCCTCCTACAGTTCTAGGGTCATTTTTTTGTTGTAATCCCTTGTGAGGAATCTGGCAACTGCTACTGCAGTTGGGTTCACTGTCTCATAGAAAGACTCTAAATCTGTGAGTTTTGAGTCCTGGCTACGTTTTCTTTATTTACAGAATGTAAAAGGTCTGATGACTAGATGCTCATCTACTGAGCAGAAGTGTTACTCGAGTTTGAGATCACCACCATGTACATTGTATTCTATGAATAAGAAACAGCCATAGTTAACGCTCCTGATTCGTAGTTATATTATGTGATAGAATTTCATGTAATATGGTGTTTGTGTTGGCTGTTCCAACAGTAGCTTTTATCTTGTCTTAGTTCCTGTCCAGCATGCCCAAATTTATCAAGCTTTGTAAGCATGAGTCTGCCTCATTGTCTAGAGACCATTCCTGTAGATAGCCTGCTGAAGTGGCTGGGGCATGATGGGTAAGTGGGCAGTGAAGGTGGCCTGGAATCCAGTAAAAGTCTGAGCAGATACTTTTTTTCAAATACTGTCAGATGAACAATTTTAGGTGTGTGTGTGTGTGGGGGGGGGGGGGGAGGACAAATCCGATAAAAAATGGCACAGTTAATGTGCATGTTTGTATTCAGAGGCTTTATCTTTTTAAGTTTTCTAGCCAGACAAATTTATTGGGTCAGACTAATGCAGAATAATTTAGCAGGTTGAATTTGTTTTATAACCTGAGTTAATTACAGGTGCAGTTTACTGGAAAGGAGTTGTGATGGACAGCTCTTCTCTTGGTTGGGATTGATGTTGGCCTTCTGCACTTTCATTTCTTCTCCTGTTTTTCCTGGTGCTTTTCTGGTGCACATTAAGAATAAAGGGTTGTACTGGATCCTGCTGACTAACAAATATCCCCTGTGGGGTAAAAAATAAGTGATACATTTTTGTGGAACAGGGTTTTACATGTGTATTTGTCTCTGCAACTTACATATACATCATCTTCAGGGTGCGCATTCAATGATAATTTCTGAGGGATGGGGTTTACTTGTACATTTGCCATCTGTGTTGCATGAGCTTTGGTACCTGCTCACTGTGTTTGGTGGAATTATGCTTTGGAAAGTAGGTGAAGAGGGTACAGAGAAATACAGGTCAGATGGAGGAAGGCTAGTTTACCAGGTGAATGGCTTAGTGTCAATATAAAAATCATCTTTTTTTTTTTTTTTTAATTCCTGTGATATATGTCTTTAGTATCCTGACCTCCCATCTGCCTTAATACATAGTTTTCAGTCTCTTGTTCTTCAGTGTATATCCATGCACTTCTGGAGTATGGCAGCAGACCTCATTGGAAGCTCTCCGTCTTATGAACGGGCAGAACTAATCTGGAAGAGTAAAATATGGATATGTAGTTATGAGATATACTCACACATGTCCACACAGAGTTATATGAAAGTTGTATTATTTATGCAGAGGGATGGGCAGTGTGAATGTATGCTTACAGTCATGCAAAGTGAGAGAAAGATAGCAAAGCAACTCTACACAAAAGGATGTGATGTTGCATGCATCAGTGTAGAAAGTATTTTCTGAAGAAAACTGCAATCATAGTAACAACTGTAGTGTTGTTTTATCATTTTAATCCATGCTGCCAATTAGCAAACATCTATAAGAATTATAAATGATAGAAAACTCTTAACATCATGGATGCAATTGAAAATCAGGCATTTGAGAAGTGTGGTGTTTTTGTATCAGGTTGCAAAATCCCATTGCCTTAGCCCAAGTGAAGTCATTTTCTTGAAAGGGAAGGTATGAAAATAGTGTCGATACCGCTTTACTGTTTAGTATGCATAGCATTTCAGTTGTAGCATTTTCTGTATTACTATATATATTATAACGTAATATGTCTGGATGCAAAAGACCCCATGGTACTTACCAAAACAGAGCAGGGGATATTAACATGAATTCATCAAATACAGCAACGGTTGACTGAATGCAACTCTCCCTGTTATGAAAAACAGTATTTGCCTTTTAACTGCACTTATTCTATCTAGTAACTCAGACTACTGCCTACAACGGTAGACATATTTGTTTATGTGATGAGCATTACAGTGTCATTTCTGTATTTATCATATCTAGCAAAGAGATGCTATCTCCATTCATAATACCAGTATGATATATATCCATCCATCTGTTGCCAATTCAACAGTCACCTAGAGCTAAGGTTCATACTGCCATGTGGCTAACCCTGCCAATGTGATATATCCTCTGTTAAATCTATTAAACAAACAACCTTTCTTTTGGAACTTCAGTTCTTTTAAATACCAGGACTCCATAAATTTCATAGAAGGAAAAAAATACAGTTGTGCAAGTTTACCATAACAGTAGATGTTTGAATGATCACTGCTGCAGTAGCCTTAGTTATACAAGTTATGTCCTGCTAAGGATATAACAGCCGGCCAGCTTCCAAAGCTTCGGGGTACCTTCCACACACCCAAACTGTCAAGCAGCTTGAGCTGAGCTGACTAAAAGATGAGTTTGGGTGCAAAGTCCTTCATAGATTTCCTGCCAGCAGAGAGAGGCAGGCTGAGTCCTGAAAGGTCAAGGCTAGGAATAACAGAAAAACAAATAAATAAATGCCAACATCCTGACATAAAAAACACACCAAAAAACAATGGGGTTAGAGGGGGGAGCAGCTATTGCAGCAGTTATCCGAACACCCACTGTTATGGTAGGTTCAACTTCCACAAGGAGTAGCCTTAGTTGTATGGGTAGATTACCAGAGCTAACTATGTTTGGGAGATGGAAGGAGAAGGGTCCAGGAGCCCTGGAGAATGGGCCTAGCAAAGTATGATCTAGACCTAGAGGAGGAATCCAGCTTATAGTGCTTTGTAAAAGTATGTACAGAGGACCAAAGAGCAACTTCTAGAATACTTCTTGAATCCAACCCTTTCCAAAAAGCCATAGAAGAAACCAAGGTCCTTGTAGAGTGGGCTTTGACCCTGCTTGGAATAGATTTGTCATGGTGAGTATAACAAAAGGTAATAGCCATAAACATCAATTTGGAAATGGTCTGTTTTGACACTGGTTGTCCCTTCTACTTACCTTCATAAGAATTAAACAATTGATCCAATAAACTGAAAGAGTTTGCTCTATCAAGATAGTACCTGAGTTGCATGTGGACATCCAAGGTATGGGGTATCCTTTCTCACTCAGTTTTAGGTTTAGGAAAGAAAACAGAGAGACACTTTGATTTGAAGAAAACTCTGATATCACTTTATGCATAAAAAAGTATTAGTTCTCAAAGAAACCCTGTTCTTGTGGAAAATTCAGTAGGGTTGAGTCACCATAAGAGCTTGCAACTTAGATACCCTTCTTGCAGAGGTCAGAGCGATCAATAAAACAGTTTTTTGTGTTAAGAACCTCAAGTCAGCCAGATTAGCTGGTTCAAATGGAGCAAGTGTTAGCTTCTCTAACACAAAATTAAGATCCTAAGGAGGGGCCACCGGTTTACTTGGAGTCCTCTTATACAAAACCCCTTTCAAGAACATGTTCACATTCAACTGCCTTGAAAGCAGAGGATCCATGGACAGTCACGTGGAAATGGCTGATAAATGAACCTTGATAAAGGAATAAGAAAGGCCATAGGATAGTAACTCCTACAAATATTGTAAAACTAGATAACAACTAGCCCTGAATGGGTGCTGGTTACACTGATGACATCAACTAGAAAACCTTTTCCATTTGCTAATGTATGATTTTTTAGTAGAAAGCTCCAATTAGTATCTGCTGCACATCCTCAGAAAACAAGTGCCTAAAAGGAATTAAGACCCTATTATCCAGGCAGTCAGTTGAATGTAATTGATGTTGGCATGTATGAAATACCCCTGTTCTGGTGTGAGTAGATCCATTCTGTGAGGAAGCTTGTGGTAATTGCCTATGGCTATTTCCAAGAGAAGGAAGAACCATGGTTGACTGGGCCAGAATGAAGTACCACAATGATCTTGAGAGATTCCTTCTGAATCTTTAGAAGTACCCTGGATATTAGTAGGAAAGGAGGGAAAAGCTTACCCAAAAGAAAGATTCCTGACATTTTGAAAAAGACTCTGCAAAGATAAGCATGTGGACACCTTGTAGCCTGCAGTGAGCTATAACTAGAGCTAGAAACGTTGTTAACACTCTTGGTGCAATGGATAGTCCAAAGGATAAGACAGAGAACAGATAGTGTGATCCAGACACACAAAAACCTTAAGAAACACCTGAAGTCTAGATGAATATGAATCTGATGAGAATCATCTTTTAAGTCTAGTTTTACCAGGTAACTTGAAAACATTGTTTTGAATTTGGGCACTATCACAAACAGATTTAGGAAAGAAAGATCCAAAACTGGTCTCCAAGAGTTTTCTTTCTTTGGGACTAGGAATATCCTTCAATAAAAACTCTTCCATACCTGGGAAGGAGGAACTGGTTTTATCACTCCCTGAGACAGTATGTGATGAAGAACAGGAGAAAACAAGAGTCTGATCTGCAGGATTAGGAATGATCCCCTGGCAAGGAGGAATTTCCTCCCACTGCATTTTCAGATTATGATTTTCAGAACCCATATTTCTGAAACAATCTGTTGCCAAAGAGAAAATTTGAGATTTAGACCTTTGCAAGAGAAAAGGGGCCAGGGTGGGGGGAGGTCACAAGGTCTCTTGAACAGTCATTCAGACTTGTTGGACTGTCCTTGGTTTTGAGGGATTTGAGACTTTTTTGAAACCTCCTTGCCACTTCTTAAATGTCTGTTTACGTACATTTTGTTGAGACTGTTTATTCTCCTTTTTTGACAAAATTGGATGAGGAGAAAGAAAATCCCTTGGAAATTTGGAAAAGGAGGGGTGAAAAATGTTAGAGATTCACTGGATCAGCTTTCACGTTTCATCACACTTTTTGATCACCTCTGCAGCAGAGGGGCCAAAACACTAAATCTCTAAGGGAGAATGTAAAATCTCATTTTTAACAACATCTTTAAGGTTCTGAAAATGCAGCCAAGCAAACAACCTTAAAACCATGCAAGTGGCCATATCTCTGGAAGAAGTATCAACAGAGTCATACACACACTGCAAACACTGAATAAGTGACCTTTGCAATAGAAGAAACTTGAGTTATTTAAAGCAGATTTTCCTTCACAAGTAGAAACTGAGATAAAACATTCCTCATACTTTCACAATATGTTAGAATAAACTTCAACATATGAGCCTGGCAATTTAAAATTCTGAAAGTCAAAGTTACAGAAGTTCATAGGTTGGTACTAGGCTATCGGCCCCAGGGCCTATACAAGCCTAGCCATAACAACTCCCTGGCTATTTCTTCCCACGCTATTTACTTCCCTGGACCCCTGTCTGGCCGGGTGACTGACGTGATCCCCGGGGTGAATTTCCTTTCTCTAATCCAATTGTCAAGTTTCCTTTTGAAGCGGGCCAAAGAGGTGCTCTGCTTGACATGTATGGGCAGTCTGTTCCAGAGTTTGGGGAGTCTCTGGGCCAGGAACCTATCTCTCCAGCATGTTTTATTTATTGTGATGACAAGGTTTAGATCCCTGGAGCGTATGGCTCTGAGGGACTGGGATTTCTTTAAGTGTAGCATGTCCAGTAGTTCTGGGTTTGACATGGCCTTGTATGTTAAGCAGAGATTGCCTCTGAGTAGACGATATGCGACAGAGCATAGCTGGAGTTTTTTAAGGCGGTCCGCGTAGGGCATCTGCTTTAGGCCTGTGATTCTTTTAGTGAGGTATTTCTGCGGCCTTTCCAGTTGTTGCAGATGTCTTGAGAGGTACATACCAAACGGGGCGTTGTATTCTATAATGGGTCTAATGAGGGATGAGTACAGTGGAACAATGACCTCGTTTTTTTCTGGATGAAAAGCCCTTAGTGATGTTTTTCCCCATACCTATCAATAATTTTCCTATCCTTACTAGAAGGAATAGGATTGGCATTAACTAAGCGCTCAGCAATTGAGGAGTCATCTAAGGCAATGGTTGCTGGGCTACATTTGGAAATAGTGTATATAAATTTAAAAGATTGAGGAACTTTATACATCCTGTCTGCCTTTTTAAGGACAGCTGTCTGACTGTCAGGGAAATTCCAGGCAGTAAGACACACATCCTCTAAAGTAGACAAGACAGGTAGAATGGGTGTAGGTTCAGGAAAATTAATCTGTAACAACTTAGTTTTTTTGGGGACTGAGAAACCTGAGTGTTCTCCCACTGAGAACAATGGACATTCTAAGAATCATTCCAGAGGAAAAAAGAACCCTCCCCCCGACAGAGAGAAAGAAGCAGAAAGAGAGCTCTCCTCTGAGTATGAATCAGAAAGCTGAGGACAAAACACTGAATCTGTCCCTGCATCTTACTGTTCAGATTCAGAATCTTGAGGAAAGGAGACATCATTTTTTTCTTTTACTGGAAACTAGTCTACAAGAAGGATTAATAGCCTGAATCAAACTATGAGCTAGTCCCAGTAAACTACTCCAGTCCAAAGAAATTTGAGGAGGAGTATGTACATGCTTGGTTTTCTTTTTCTTTTCGACAAGAGGAATGGGGTCAACCATGTTACTAATGGCAGCCACTGCTTCCCCAGGGATGGGCACAGCATTCTGAGACAACAGGGAAATCTTCCCTTTTCCCTTTCCCAGGACTGACTAGAGTGGTTCTCCATTGCTCATTAAGGGGACTCAAACAGCTGCAGAGGACATGGCTGACCCCCAGTCCATAGTAGCTGTAGGCATTACAACAGAGAGATCTGGGGTAAAAGACAAGTGGTCTGAGGTACAACAAATGGCCACAGCAGAGTCACCCACCAGTGGCTGATGCAAATTGCTAGCCTGCTGAGATAAGACTATGGGAGTGACAATCTGTTCCGTGATCAAACCAAAATGGTGCCTCTATCCTGAGGAAAATGAGCAACAATGCCAGTAAAACTACCAGTCCACAAATGTTACTTTTTTGGCAGAAAAAAACACAGTAAAAAGCATTTTCAAACTATGGCAGCCCCACAACCTTAAAATAAACACAATTTCTCCACAGAAAATAGTTAATCGGTTAGATGACAGTACTTTTAAACTGACAAAAATGAGTGCTCTGTTTAAAGGTACAATCCATTAAACCACAACACTCCTAGCTT